>NW_024609868.1:53534919-53856155 GCF_016920785.2 Ixodes scapularis | reverse complement strand
CGATGCTCTGTAGTGATGAAAACAATCCAACCAGTCGTGTGTGCAGCACAAAATTGTGTACATGACGACACGCCACCAAAACCGGATTGACTGGCCGTGATCTTGTAAACGTCAAGCCTAGCTGGCCTGCGGGATGTCGACCATTCTGCTCTCAGTGGCGGCTCCTGGACCCACCCTTATGCGAGGTAGTTGGGCATATCTAAACGTTTGTATCCTTTCGATTGCTTGTGCGTAGCAAAACTGGTCTTTAAAGGGGCCACGAAACAATTTTCGGACTTCGGCCAAATACCTCCGGCAGTTGTCCTGCTCCTCAGCTGTACACCGCCTTCGGATCGCTCGATTTATGATGTGCCATGAGGGCACATTGGGGAAACCGGAGAAAACCGACTTGGGCGTCGAAGGTCAGGCTCGTCAGTCGCCGGCCAACAGCGAAGTGGGAAGCGGGGAGGGAACACTTTCATTGACTTCGGGTAGATGGCACCACTCAATATAATACAGCAGCTGTGACCTGCCGCTCGGAAGCTAGCGAACCGCCTCAAAAGTCATGTTGATGTTGCCGGGCAATGAGCGAGCACTCTGCGTGGCGTCTCAAATGTTGCCCTTGCGTGTAGACACAAAAATAATGCGATATCCACAATGCAACGGTTGTGAATTTCATGTGAACTCATCCTTTCGGAGGTTCATAAACCTGTCCCGTGTCACTGTAAGTAAGCAGGCAGGCCTCCAGCACCCGCTCATCACCTTCCGTTGTGCTTTGGCTGCACAGGCTCTAGGCCCCATCATGCTCCAAGCTTACGAGATTCCAAAGCATTCTTGAAGGCAATAAGCTTGTGCCGTAGATGAAACAACTGCAAGGCCATGCTGCCGTTCGGGTGCTATTACTAACTATAGCGAACACAGCAAGCGACTATGGCCCATGTGTCTGCTACAGCGATAAATATGGGGCTTAGGAGTGCTGTCACTTGCACCGCTTTGGCTATCTAATTGTATCATTGTCTAGCATTGGTTGTATTAGCTGTGCAAAGTAGGTCGATGGAGCTGTTGGCACAGCTTGTACCATTGAAGCCAAAGCAAGCAGCTGCAACTCTTATTTTTGTGGTGACACCTGTCAATGGCTATACATCATTCAACTTGGGGCTTTCAGGGTGGCACCATGTTGTCCGATTGCCGTGTTGTCTATGTGCATCTGGGCAATTTCACGGAATTCGGCAGGGCGAACGAAGGAGAGGGCACGAGCCAAGTGTGGGCATTTCGCCATTTTCAGCTGTACCCCGTGGTGGGCTGTACTAAACATCTAGCGGCCCCCTCCTTACTGCTTCTGTGATGTTGTTCGTTTGCGCAGCGCATGAATGGCTGTTTTGGGCTCGGTATGTTGCCTGCTGCTCCTTTCATGCGTTAATCACCTAGCATAGGTATTCCATTATTACGTCCAGAGAAGTTTCACCTACTGGCGGCACTGCCTCCGGCTACTACGTCTATTGCACGAGAGGCTAATATGGTTCCGATTTCATACTTTGCAAAACTCATAGTTGGTTCCCTCGATCCTTGACGCAAATGCACGATTGTTCTTACATACGAACCTAGAGACAGCTTAAGTTTTATCGCGCTTTCAATTGTGCTGATACCAGCCATAGATGTCGACTATACTCGGTCTCGCAGGGTGTGCGCAGCAAAGACGAGGGCACGGGGGCATAGGACTGCAGTGAGCTTTGTTTGCATGAGCACTTGCGCAAGAATGGCACGTTTGAAAGCAACGTGCTCGTGCCTTTGCACCTGCTGCAGACAACTTGTGGGATGGAGCATAGGCAATGAGACCACCAGATAAACGCCAATCTAGAGCAGTGCCGCTCCATGGAAGTTTGGCGCGTCCACCTGAACGCAACTGCGAAGCCGTGGCTGTCATGGCCGGTCCTGGGGCGTCTCAGAGGGCCAAGTAGTGACGTGCTGGCATCGCCAAGTGGCAAAGCCAATAATCGCGCCAGCCTGGAAGTAGCGTGGCCTGTGGTCTGTGGGATACGAAGCAAGCGACGTAGCAAATGAACTCTTCTCCGACTGCAACTTGTCGAGCGGCTGCCAGGGTGGGTTGTTTGGAGCAAAAAATATGGCCATCCACTCGAATTACAAATGTGCGATTGTTATTTACGGATATAATTGATCACATCCAACTTACTTCTGAACGTACCAAGCGTTCTGTCCCATGTGCCACATCTAAAAGGCAGGTATGTGACTTATATGTCCCCCCGCCCTCTCTTCTGTATGCACAAACTCGGCTCTGTTACGTCACACCGCGGTGGTGGCGTGTGGGGCGCACTTTCGGTCTGGGGCTGTGGGCGAAAGTACCCCACGTGAGACGTGTATTCCTGCATTGTTTTGAAAGGAACCGGACAAAAACCTGCTCTCTCGTCAGAACTCTGCAACTGGGCCTGTACCAAAAGAGTCGAGAAAGCTTTGAAGGTCAGTATTCTTGTGCTCGGTTCGTCCGAGAACGTGGATATGTGCCGTAGAGAGGGAAAACCAGACGCCGCCGGACCACGATTGCTTGGGCGGGAAGCACTCTGGGTTGAGTTCACGGATACTTGTGGTCATCAGATTTATTTGATGAACATGAACGCCAGAAAACCGTCAAGTTGTACGAATCACCTGCGGACTACGCTGAGTGCGTCTTCAGGTTAAACGGCCGCCTGATCGTTCGCACTGTTGTGTGTTCTTTTAAACGTTTCTGCTTGTCATCTCCTCTTTTAGACGACACCGGCCCGTAGACCAAATGTTGGCCTGGTACTTGTGATAAGAAGTGCAGGCCTCAAGAGACTGAAGTTTGAAGGTTGTTAAGCAGGCTCGATATAAACAGTAGGTACAAGGAGATGTTGATCATTGTTACCAGTGGGCGTCACTGACTTGTTATGCCTGGTTCACTTGGTCTGATTGTGCTTGCGATTTTCAGGATTGACGTCGACCATTTCAGTTATGGTTCATGCTTTTGCAGCCCCAGCGACGTTGCAACTGAAAATTGCGAGCAGAATCTTATCATGCGAATCAGGCTTAAGCATGCATTCTGCGGCGTCCGCGCGGAATGAATCGCTGCATGTCGCATTATTCACGCAAAGTTTTGCGGTGTAACGAGCCCCGGTAATTTCGTTGAGGCCGCTCAAGTAGTCAGACATTGCCAGGAAGACGCAGAGTCAACGATTCAAATGCGAAAAAGGGCAGGGGGACTCACACCGACGCCAACAACATCGCATTTCAATGGTTTGTTTATTGGCGACGGCAAGCTTCTTGCCCACACTCCATCGTGCATGCGCGACGCCGGTGGCGTCCGCTAGGGGCGCTCCGGTTTGTTTGTAAACATGAGTTGGTGTATAACACTGCCATAAATATCAACAATAATGTAAGCACCCTTGGTTTTTTTTTCTGGAAGGCTTAGCAAGCACCGGGTTTCAGGCAGCGGATTTGTTTTTCGTCGACGAAATGCCTTGAATATGCATAATCATTGCTTGTTGGGAAGTGCTTTATTTTTTTATGTTTTTTTTTAAGACTCCGCTGTTAGGGGGTTCAATGAGTTCCGATCCAAATTGGTGTAAAGCTTTTTTTGTTTTGTTGCCAGAGCAGACTTACTGTGCACATTGTTTATGTGCTTGTTTTCAGTTTTCTGCTTCCTTTGCACAGGAGATGGTTGCACAATTGTGCCCTGTTAATCTCTTCATCAAGTATGGCATTGCATGCTAACCCCCACTTCTAAATTTGCACCTGAAATAGCTTAAATGTGAGATTTGGAACCATGTTGCATGCTAACGAATCATTTGTATAGCTCGTTTCTTGACGCAGACGACGCACCGAGGAAAAGTCCCGTCTGAGTGCTCTGGTTCATGGGTGCGTCTTCTCTCCGAGTGGAATGATCTGTGCTGTGTTTCTCCATAACTTGGCAAAAGGCAACGGCTACAGCATTTCCTCACCATCGCGGCAGACTGTTCCATCTGCGCCAAAAAGTACTGCTACCGTGGCTTTGTTTTGAAAAGCTATTAATCTAAATTTTTTTTAACTGTTATTAAAAGCAAAGCAATAACTTTTACAATGTTTTCAGTCATATCGGCATTCACTGCCCTGCTCTTCCATCCGCCATGGCAACAACGGCAAAGGAGGCTGCTGTGGTGTATTTGCTGCCACAGTGTGAATGTGCATGCTCTCGTTCTTGCCTTTTGCCCGTTTGTGTATCACAAGCATTCACAGACAGTTCAATGCATTACTGTACAAGGTCATAGGCATGTTTTCTTTTGTACGTGTTTCAGTTTAAAAAAAAAGTAGCATTGTGTTGAGGATGTTTAGACAGCGAAAGGTCGGCCTGCCTCGAATGGTGCCAAGCTTGCCGCTGTAGATGAGGAATTTAGCCAGCGCAGTATGACCGAAAGCCTGGGATCTTTAACGTGCATCATGTAGTAGTGATTACACAAACGCCTACTGGTATGATCCTCGTCCAGATCGAAATGAGCAAGTGCTGGGATTTAGCCTACGATCCCAGGTTTTGCAGCGCAAGCTTTCGCTCCACATGCCCGGAGCTGAGACGTGCTAGCCGACTCGGGCCACCGTTCCGCCATGTGTTTTAGTTGCGTTCAGCACTATTGTGAATTTGAAGTTATTTTCCTAGTAGTTCAAGCAGGGGAAATTAAAACTTCTACGGTACAAACCAACATTTTTGCTAGAGTTTGCAAGCCGACTGAAAGTATGAATGCCTTTTTAAAACCATCTAATGTCTTTAGGTACATGGGGTATGTTCTTCCCAAGTGTGTTAATTTTACAGCAGACTCCTCCGGCTTGCACAGACGCCGCAGTTTCTACAGTTTCCCAAATTAATGTGAAACAGAGTGTAGTGGATTGCGTGCAGGCCTACCCTCTTTCACACTTGAAGAGGTGCGATGTTTTCAGGTGGCTGTAGGTAAACCTGGTATATGGAGAGGTTTATACGTTTCCCATCACACACAAAAGTAGTTCTTTTTTTTCTCTTTTACTCGACTGCCAAATTAGCAGGAACAAAGAAAATTGGACATTATTTGTCGAGAAGAAGGAAGGTCGGTCTGGCAGCGCATGGTGACACTTTGTCACGTTCTATGTGAGAAATTTGACTAGTGCGGTACATCCGATAGCCCAAAGTCTTTAAGATGATTCATATAGCGGTAATACACGCCCATGTGTAGGTGCAGTGCTCATCCAGGTCAAAACGGGCAGGGGCGATCAGTGCAAGTTTTCGCTCCACATACTGCGAGCTGCAGTGGGCTAACACACTCTGCCACCAGGCCCCTCCAAATCAGCACGTCCTGTCGAAGCAACGTGCAATTATTACTATTGCTGCTGATGGGGGCACGCGCACGTAAGGAAGGAAAATAACAGCCAGGAATTCTGGTAAGGGGAGGATGCCATACGTCATGGAACACAGGAACAGGCTTGGCTTGAATCCTTTTTGCTTCAGGATCACCATCACTACTCCAAGCTCACCACAGACTTTGCATTCATGGGAGCTTTCTCCAGCAACCGTTTCTTTTTATGAGACACTGCACCGCTTGCAGTGGCAGCTACTCTACGACACCTGCTCGCTGATTTACAGCTGCCCGGCCCGGTATGTGGAGTCACGAGAACCTGTGGGTTGCACCTGTTGTGACTCTTCCTTGACGGTTTCTTTAGCTTAGTTATTTTGCATGGCACCAAGGTTTAAGATTCTCTAGGACTTCCGGGTCATGTGGTAGCTGCATTTTCCAAAGTGTTTCTGACATTAAACAGCAAGCACCCTGGTTGTGCTTGTCACTATGCCACTGTCACCTGTGTGGTGCATGAAGCAGTGGTTTGAACCATTGAAGGGTGCACTGGTGTCTCTTAAGCTGTCCTGGGCACTCATCGGTAAGTAATATTTGTGCTGGTGATCCAATATTCAACGACGAACATTGCAGCAAGAAGTTACTTTTCAGTGTGCACACATTACTGTTGTACAGCCTAAAATATTTCAACGGTGAAGAATAGGTGAGTGACTTGCTTCAGGCTACTGGAACACGTTATTGTGTGGGCCTTTCTTTTATGGAGGGGAGGGGAGGCGAGAGCAGAAGAGTAGCAGAACCAGGCACAAATAAAAATGGAAAAAATCCGCAGCGGAAAAAAATAAATAAAAGCAGTGTGAAGAGTTGCGTTGCTTACACGTCACAAACTCGTGGCAAAAACGCAGGCTATACTCTGTTTCACCTAGTCGTGTACCGCAGGAAAGGCTACAAGCGCGAGCTCCTTGCTCCAGGGCACATCTCGACGGTACAAGTTCTCGTGCAACAAGGGCAGCTGCCAACGCTATGAGCTCGCGCTTCTGGCCTTCTCTGCGGTACAACAAAAGGTGAAACGGAGGGTAAAGATATTAATCCGAGACGGGGACACAAATAATAAAACAAAGAGACGCGCGTGTGGTTGCCCTTCACTTTTATTTTTTTTTATTTTCCCCTTGTTTTTCTTACTCCGCGAAGTCGACATAGTACGAGAAAACACGCAGAAGTAGGAGAGCACAGAGGCTCCTCGGCGGGCTTTGCCGTCTCGCGCGGTTCTGGGGTCCGAGGCGTTCGCTTACCTTGCCTCTCGTGGTTTTCGGTCGCGCGGTTCACGAGGGAGTCGGTGCAACGTACTCGACGCGTATTGAAAAGAACACGATTTATCCTGATTACGCAAAGCCCGAGAAACGCACCTTGCTTCACAATATCGGTACGTTCGTAGAAAAGCGAAGCAAACAAACCGCATTTTGCAGATTGAAGAGACATGGACGATTCGTCACGAAAACCACTCGGCATCAGCGGTTAATTTCGCGGCCGCTCGCTGCTCGAAGTAGCAAAGTGTTTTCTACCGATCCAAAACAAGACAAGCCGCATTTCGAGAAACTTCAAGAAAGCCACCCGGCTTTTTTGAAGCCCCCGTTGCCCCCCGTCACTCAGTCTATCCACGCATGCACTTCCCTTTCTCTCTAATATAATCGGAGAGCGTTAAACAAAGCTCCGCGTCGAACGTCCTATCAGAGCGCGACGATTGCCTCGGGTTTATGCAAAGAAGTGGTCCGAGCATAATCCATGCTTATCCCTTTCCAGGGGCGGCAGTCCAGGGAAATAATCCCTTCTAATCCCTTTTGAGGGGAGGGACCCTTTTTTTTGGGTTCCACCCAGGCCAGAAACTATACAACACCCAAAAAAAGAGCTTAATTTAAGCTTTACGGTGATGTAAAGATCACAAAAATATATTGATTAGGTCACACAGCATAACTTGCCGAAGTTCGTCAAATATTGTTGCTAGCAGTGGCAAAAAACGGATGATAATCTAATCATCCGCTTTTTGCCACTGCTAGCTTTGCGCCTGCTTCACGAGAGGTAACTTTAGCGCGCCCCCGAGTTTCCCACGAGCTTCATGCCGGTCTAAAAAGAGTTGATTTAGGGGTTTTCGACGACGCTCAGTAAGTTTTTAATTGGAGCCATATGTCTATTTTCTCTAAAAAGTTAATTAACGAATTTTAATTAATTGGCCAACTTATCGCAAAGATTAGCCACCCACATAATGTCCACCTGGCCGTATAACTCACCATCACAAACCGCATAAGTGGAGCTTTCACGGCTTTTTTCTTAAAGAAATTTGTAAAGCTTAAAAAAAACACACACACACACACACACACACACTGTATATACAGTTTTTTTTTTTTTTTTTTTTAGCCTTACAGATTTGTCTCAGAAAAGCCGTGAAAGCTACACTTATGCGGTTTGTGCAGGTAAGTTATACGGCCAGGGGGACATAGTATAGGGAGGTAGTCGAAACTATCAGTCGACTAATTAAATAAAAGTTTTAAATTATTTTTAATTATTACAAACGGACATGTAGTTCTAATTAGAAACTTGCTGAGCATCATCGAAAACCTATAAATTAACTCTTTTTAGAGGGACATAATGCGGGGGCAGCATTTTACGGCGTTCTGTAAAAGCTCTTTATTTGGACGCGTTTCTAGATTTCGGTTTCTTATCGGAGCGCATCTACGCGCCTGTGGTATATATATATATATATATATATATATATATATATATATATATATATATATATATATATATATATATATATATATATATATATATATATATATATATATATATATTGTGGGGAACAATGAGCCTCACGGCACGCGGAAGGGCGGCGCCGAGAGCGGTGAAGAAGAAGAGAGGAGAGGCTCGTGGTCGGGGCGAGGCGGAGGTTCGAAGGACGGTGGGCCAACAGGACAGACGGTGCTGAGGAGCCTACAAAGAGCCGGACTTCACGAGCCAAGCAAGCACCCGGACCTCAGCGAGCCCAGGAAAGACCCGGACAACACCGAGCACATGAGTATCAATTAAACCTTGCTTAATGATAGCGCTCCCTCGTGTGACTTCCTTGGGGCGAATGGAACTCGGCCTGATCGGGCGATATTGATAGGCGACCCACATAAATGGCGCTTCCAACGTGGGGCCCGATCAGTCTGCCGTTGTTTCTTTTCGCTCCCAGGGAGTCCCACGAATCGCGATTTCTAAATTTAGGTTTGTTGTGTTTCCCCATTTGAATTTTTGTTACTCCGCTGGACATCAGTGTTTAACGTTCTGCCGCCATGTCCAGGTTACGGAATAAGGCCGCCCATCCCGAGGCCTCAACTCAGTCAGTGGCGGATATTGACTCGGACGTGGGAGAAGGCACGAGTGGGCAAGCGAGCGTTGCGGCAGCGCTAGAACCCCCAATTCCGGCGGTGAACACGGGAGACGTCAGCGAACTAATGCACGCCATGACGGCGATGTTCGCGACGTTTTCTAGACAGATGGGTTTGGCCCCAGGGGTGGTGAATCCCGCGCCTACGCCCGTGCCTCGCCCGCGGTTGAGCGTGCCGACGCCGACCTATTCGGGCTACTCCGACGCAGCATCGGTTCACGATTTCTTGCAGGACCTAGACGCGTACATTGCCGCGTTGGGCGCGTCGGATGAAACGGCCCTGATACAGATCGTCCCAATCGCGTTGACGGATGACGCAGCGCGTTGGAGGCGAATGCAGAGGCCGTTCCTTTCGATGGCAGATTTCCGGACACGATTCAGAGAGGAATTTCTGCCTCCCGACTATGAGATGCGGATCAGAGATGAGCTAGCCAGCCGTACTCAGCATCCGGACGAGAGCCTCGTAGAATACATCCGCGCTCTCCAGGAGCTCTACTCCAGAGCCGACCCTACAGCGTCGGACGCGGAGAGGGTAGCTAGGGCGATCCGCCAGTGTCACCCTAGATTTAAACCCTACTTGCGCGGACGTGATTTCGCTGATCTGGAAGCACTTGCCAGAGAGGCGCGCATCGTTCAGGCGAGCTTGCTTGCCGAGTTGACGTATCGCCCCCCTCCACGCGCAGAGGAATCTCTGGAGCCGGGTTGCGCCTGGACAGGACGAGGCGCGGGAGCTTGCGACGACTCACGTACGCCGTACGTGGCCGTTACAGGACATAGGAGTGGCGCAACTGCTGTGCCCCGCGCCTTAGATCCCTTCGCTTTTGAACAGAGGCGCAGAGCAGCTAACGCGGGCTCTTCCAGGGCGCATCCCCCTAGGGGAGGCGGCGCAGCCGACCACCGCGGAGTCGCGAATCATTACGAGGGTCGCGGGAACTACAATGACCCCCGGCGCGACACTGCTTCGCGTGATGGTAGCGGCGGACGCTCAGCACACAATGGCAGGAGACAGGTCAGGTGCTATAAACGCAATCAGCTTGGGCATATCAAGCGTCAGTGCACATGGACGGCAGCTCCCCCCCATGGGTCTCAGGGAAACGGGAGAGGCCGGCGCCACTAATTGGACTTCCCGACTCGCGGTTGCCGGCCGCTGCCGAGGCCCCTCATCAGTCTGCCAACGGGGCTGGAGTTGCGGTCAGCGACAGGTCGGCGTTTGCCCCGTCGGCATGTCGGACTCAGGGTTTGACATCTGAGAAGGGGCCGTACGTGCGCGTCGAGATCGGTGGTAACATTTACTACGCACTAATTCGGCGTCGGTGCTTTGTTATTGCAAGAACATGACGGACACCTGCGCCCGGTGGCATTCGCCAGCCGAACCCTTACACCGCCAGAACGCAATTACAGCGTGACGGAGAAGGAGGGGCTGACCGTCATGTTTGCTCTAAAGAAATTCGACCTGTATTTAGACGGGACCACCTTCGTCATTCAGACAGACCACGCCGCTCTCACCTGGATTCAAAGGTTGAAAGAGCCGGCGGGGAGGTTAGCTCGGTGGGCACTCACTTTGCAGCGATACTCCTATACTGTCGAGTACCGAAAGGGCTCCACCAACAAGGTTGCAGACGCACTTTCTCGGGCGCCCCATGATAGTGGTTGGAAGGAGGAGACGCAGCCAGGGGATTGCGAGAGACGAGCTTCCTGCGCGGCCGCTCATAAGCGAGACAGCGGGAAGGGATCGATGCAACAGGAGCTCGTCGCAGTGTTAGGAGGCCGCACGAGGGAACAGAGGATCGTGGCTTGGGGTGAAGTGGTGAGCAAGGAAGAGCTTGTCGAGGCCCAAAAGGCAGATGGTTTTTGTCAGCGGGTGTTGGGGAAAATTGCGGAAATAGCAAGCAACACCGGGAACGCTGGCGGTCAATTTAACGAACATATTGATTCATACCTGCTGGGTCAGGACGGCTTATTGCTCCGCTACATTCCAACAATCGACGACGAGGAGGGGAACGACTCTCCGTTCAGGGTGGTGATTCCTAGGAGGCTACGGAGGCGGTTTATCGGATACTTCCACGACTCGGCTTTGGCTGGTCATGGCAGCGGCAGCAAGACTTTTCAAAAGTTATGTCGCGTCGCGACCTGGCCGGGGATGAGACAGGACACACTCCGATACGCCCGTAGCTGCCCAGCCTGCCAGAAAGCGAAGCCGCGAGGGGGAAAGCCCCCAGGCCTGATGCAGCCTGTAGTGAGTCACTACCCGTGGGAGATGGTTGCTTGCGACATCATCGGCCCACTTCCAAAAAGTCCCCGTGGGAACCAGTATTTATTGGTAATAACCGATCATTTCTCAAAATGGGTGGAGTTACACCCGCTGAGGAAGCTGGTCTCGGAGCGCATCTGGGAGAAGTTGTTGGAAACTTTCATGCGCTTCGGTACACCCACGCGTCCCATCAGCGATAATGCTAGCTATTTTACCAGCAGAGTGTTCACTGACTCCTGCTTGGCGCTAAACATAAAGCACAAAAGGACGACACCATACCACCCTCGGACTAATATCACTGAGAGAGTGACCCGAAACTTGAAGAGCATGCTGATCACACTAACGGAGAGACACCGGGACTGGGACGAACGCATTGTCGAGATGGGTTTTGCAATCCGGACGACCGCGAACAGTGCGCGAACCCGTCGGTGAGAGATCTGATAGGGGCTCTGCGCGGCGCTATCATCTGCGGCCTAGAACTTGATCTAATCTCTACAAGATCTTAATAGAGCTTGTTCTGTCCAGAAATGCCCCCCCGGAGGAACCAGAATGGGCGGCGCCATCCAGGAGGGCGACCTTCCACTTCCCGGGGTACCGGCGGAACCAGCCAGACCAGCCGACCGGGTGGCCAACCCGTTCGGCAGGAGACCGGCCACACCAGCCGACAGGGTGGTCAACCCCGTTGGCGGGAGGACGGCCAGACCAACCGACAGGGTGGTCAACCCGGTTGGCGAAGAACAAGGGGGACCAACCAACAGGGTGCTCAACCCGGTTGGCAGAGGCGGGGTGATCAACCCTGGCCTCGATCACATCAACAGAGGCAGGGCGGTGGAGATGCGGAGCACCGGAGAGCCTCGAGTGACCAGGCGGGCAGACGAGACTCCACCCCACGAGGAGAAGCGGTTTCGACGGCGGCTGGAGAACCAGCTCGGCGCAAGCCACCTCGCCACACCGTGGCCACCTGGACGGCCCAGGACGGCCAAGAGGCCGTCCACTTCGTGTCCAGGGTGCGATGGAGGAACCAGCCCCGTCCAAACCCTTCCCAGCTGCCCGCCCAGATCCCGCAGCCCTTCCGAGGGCATACGCTGCCCCGTTTTTCGCTACCCGACGACCACCCAGACGCCTGCTGGCTGTGCCAAGTCCCGGTGGTCCACCAGGACACACACGAGGCCAGCCGCCGACACACTGACCTCCTGAAAAACATGGGCCGCCCCGCCGGCGTCGCAGCAGCAGTACAACTGCTTCGCCGGGATCGGCCAGACCTTCTAGCTCCGGCGGCTCTCGGCTTCAGCCAAGCTACTGGAAGCCGGAGTCCTGCCCCCGACCAACTGCTCGTTGACGGGTTCGTCGCCGAAAACCCGGCGCTCGGCCCCTTCCCCAAGCACACACCGGCCCCACCAGTGCCGGCCCCCCGTTCGACAACTGCGGCCCCATCCGCGTCCACCAACACCAGCGACGCGGAGATGAATGAGCTGGAGGAGTACTTGGCCAACAATCCAGCGACCCCTTATGCTACCGACGGGCCAGATTCTTTCGTCGACGGAGCTGCCGCCGAAGACCCGGCACTCGGCCTCTTCCTCGAACACGCACCAGTCCCACCGGTGCCGGCACCCCGTTCAACGGCTGCGGCACCATCCGCGTCCACCACCACCAGCGACGCGGAGATGGGCGAGCTGGAAGAGTGCTTGGCGGACGGTCCATCGACTTAGGATGCTTCGGAACCCCCGGAGTTGGAGGCTTGAGGGGAGGGGAGTGTGGGGAACAATGAGCCTCACGGCACGCGGAAGGGCGGCGCCGAGAGCGGTGAAGAAGAAGAGAGGAGAGGCTCGTGGTCGGGGCGAGGCGGAGGTTCGAAGGACGGTGGGCCAACAGGACAGACGGTGCTGAGGAGCCTACAAAGAGCCGGACTTCACGAGCCAAGCAAGCACCCGGACCTCAGCGAGCCCAGGAAAGACCCGGACAACACCGAGCACATGAGTATCAATTAAACCTTGCTTAATGATAGCGCTCCCTCGTGTGACTTCCTTGGGGCGAATGGAACTCGGCCTGATCGGGCGATATTGATAGGCGACCCACAATATATATATATATATATATATATATATATATATAGAGAGAGAGAGAGAGAGAGAGGGATAGGGTGTTTCAGAAAACGCAGGTCAAATCGTGCCTGCGAAAACTAAGCATCGCACAGAAAAAAGGTTGATGCCGTGTTGGTGTCTCCCCAGGAGCCCATTTAGAAAAAATCGATTTTTAAAACTTTTTAGAATGTAACTTTTTATTTGTTTATTTGAAGGCCATAGTTTCAATTAGAAACATACCGGGCATCATTAATAAACCCTATGTCAACACTTTTAGACAAGTATAAAGCATGCCGAGAATTTTACCATGTTTTGAAAAACCCTTCAATTTGAACGCGTACTCTGGTTTCGGATTCTTATCCAAGGGCTTCTTGACGGCGGCTGTCCAGCCCTTCGACGGCTTAAGCGCAGAACCAAGGCCAGCCAAAAAGTCAAAGCTCAATCTTGCAATGTCATGCTCTTTGGAACAGCGAGGCGTTCCTCATCGCCTGGCCATGCGCGCGCGCTACACTTTGTTTTGTACGAAAGAGGGAATGGAGGCGGGCGGGCGGGAGGGCGAGCTTGGCGAATAGACTACTTCCATAAAGCCCTGCATGCAACACGGCGCGCATTGCACTCTGGGAACTAGTTGGCCAGGGAGGGGAGTGCCATGGTTTCGGTTTCGATCGACACGACGACAAGAGATTACACACCGAGCATGGACTATTAACGGCCGTTATCTCATGTTTTCTGGCCCCGAGAGCGTCATTGGTGGTCTCTAAACTAACCTAGATGGTCAGACCTCGAAGCTTTAGCACAAGCCCGAGACGTATAGCTTGTCTTAAGACATGCTTGTTGTATTTTTGTATTTAGCCATTCTGTTAGCATTTCGAGGTATGTGGACGAGCCAGTGCTGGGAGTGCTGGGAGTGGGAGCTCGGGAATCTTGCTTGTGTACGAATCAACAAGCTGTAGACACCAATAAGTATGCATACATCGAGCTCGCGCCTTTACATTAGTGATGTTGATCAGGAAGTTTGTTTCCTGCGTCCATAGACAAAATATTACTTTTTGCAATTATCGATTTTCTTAATACGCCTGTGTACGCGTGGTAAAACTCGGAGGTGCCATTGAATTATAACACACTTCTTATCTCTTATCTGTACTGACCCGCAGCACTGCACGAAGCGAAGCTTTTCCCACCCATTTGCATTTTACTAATATATTCAACATCGCGTATGCGCGTAAAGTTATCCTGCAATCGTATAGGCACATTCGCGCATACAAACCGTTTTAAGAAAGCAAAAGTCGAGCACTTGTGTGAAAAATGTCGCATTATTCGCCAGAAGTACGCCGGACGGGCATGAACCCCTATGCGGTGCGCCAAACAAACGAAATTATTCAAAGTGCATTTGACGGTTGCTAATGTCCATAATATGTGTTATGTGTTTGCTTTCTTCCTGCCTGAGTATGCCGAGATAATTTCAGACACACCGTTCAGGCACAGATCTTCGGCGTCAGTAAAACCTCGTCCAAAAAGGCTTAGCGAGGAGTATGGGACGCTTGTTAAGGCCTCCGTCGTAGCTAGCCGAGGCTCAGCGGTTGCGAAAACTTAATCTTCTATCAGCATAAAATATCACTGGGGGATATATGATGACACGAGGACATCATAGTAACTTTGGTGCAATAGTGAGGTCGAATTTATTGCGTTTCCTTAAAAGTGCATGCGTCAACGCTGGGCTCAACTTTGATACTCCTGTGAGGATGCGGCTTGCTTTTCGCCCAATGAAGTAACAAGAAGCGGACATTTGGCAAACAAAATACGTGTAATGCTCCAGGTGACCGAATTTCACTTGTAGTTCACTGGTACTAGACGGGGTTATTGAAATTGGACTCAAAGATGAGGTGACTAAGCCACGTCTTACTACGTTTGCATACGCACTCATAATATCCGGTGTTTCGGGAACCAAGGAAAGTGCCCCGGCCTTCAGTCAGATAAAGTCAGATAATCGAAAACGCAAGCAGCGCGTCCGGTCGCGGCGTGACAGCATGAGATGAATCTGCTCAGTCGAAACCGAAACTGAGTGGCCAACTAGTTCCCAGAGTGCACTGCGTCGTATTTCGCCGCATTGGGGCGCGTCGGTTTTGGAAACAGTCCATTGTCTGGCCTTGGTTCTGCACTTCGGCCGTCGGAGGGCAGGACAGCTGCCGCCAAGATGCGCTTGGATCCGAAACCAGAGTACGCGTCGGAATTTAAAGGGGCGATGCAGCGATTCTTGTACTTTGCGCGAATACCGCTTATAACGGATTCCTGGCTTTAATGACCTGTGAAACACCCGTTCGTATTTCACCACACGCAATCCAAGTCGCAGAAAAAATTAAATAAAAACGAGCAGCGTTCACCTTCTCAACTCGCAGCCAGAACAAGCGGCCACGTGATCTGGAGCCGATTATATGCCGCCAATGTTGATCATGGCCACGCGCTGGGGTTGGCAAGGCACAGGACACGCGCTGAGTTCCAGACATTGTTATGTTTCGGCTATGGTCGTCTCTGCAGCAATTGGACAGGGGCCACTACCCGAATGCTTCTCGAGCTATCGATTATCACGAGCCCAAGTCGAGTGTTCACGCAGTGCTCGGATCCAATCTATGAGCCGCATTCAAATATCGTCACGCGGCGGTACTCCGACCGCCGAGCTACGTCATCAAGTTTTGTGAAGGAGAGATTGAATGAAAACGCTCGCCTTGGTCCTTGATATTACAGCGCAACAAAGGAGTTTCTCGGCCAGTGGCGTTGTGTGCAAATATCCTTGAGTCCCACTAATGCCAGTAAGCTCGTGTAAAATGAAAAACATTCCAATTGAATATCGTTGCACCGCCCCTTTAAGGGGATTTCAAAACGTGGGAAAATGCTCGGCATGCTTTATATTTGTCTAAAAAGGTTAGATATAGGCCAGGGGTTATTGATGATGCCGAGTAAGCTTCTAATTGAAACTATGGCCTTAAAATGAACAAATAAAAAGTTACTTTTTAAGAAACAAAACAAAAACTATTTTTTTACAAACGTTATTATTTATTTCTAGATATGCTCTTGGGCAGATACCAACACGGCATCAACCTTTTTTTCTGTGCGATGCTTAGTTTTCGCAGGAGCGATTTCGCCTCGTTCTCTGAAACACCCTGTATATAAATATGTTTATTGTTTATTATTTTTTTTTAATACGCCTGCTTTGGTGTGGCATTGGCGTCTGTGCAAGTTACCATAGTGAAATCTCGGCACTGTCCACGTCCCAAGCTTCTCAATTTTATATATCTGAGAAAAAAATTGCTACGGCGTTACCATATAGCTGAATGTTCCCCTTAAGAACGAGGCTTTCACATATATCTATTAAAGAAATATTAAAAATATGTCCCAGACAGTCATTGTACGATCTGACCTGGAAACATGCTACATGAATTGTGCAATATTTTTTTTCCAACAAACGAGTACTCACTGTATAATTTCAACATTCAAGTTTTCGCGCCCGAAATAAATATACGAGTTCTTGAAGAAATGCAATGAAAAACATAAGCTCCTGATTGTGTCGTGATACCAGGAATACACCCAAAAATGTATGTCAGTACAGAAAAACATACGATAAAAAAAACTGTATCGCGATACATAAATATATATTTAAAGTGCATTTCTAAAATAATATCGCGATACATCGCGATACTGCCCAATTCTGCTTCCGACATAGAGGAATATGCCGGAGTAATAACCAGAATCGGCCGGTATGACACAACGATTGTTCACGCGTATCATTGCGCCGCACGGTGCCTCGGGTTCTTAGGTGTTAGAAGAAATTTGAAAAACGAAGCCGTAGAGAGATTATTATCTGTGGAGATTTTAACCTGGGTATGGTCACAAATTCTTGCTCTGTTGCCGGACAGTCCAACCAGATACTGAAGGTAGTAATCATGTGCCTACCAAAGTAACACATCCCCCAACATATGCCTCAAAAGAACCCCAAGGTCTCAGGTTTACAAAGTGACTATACTGGGACCTGTTCCGCCAGCTCCTCTCTTCCGCCATGGAAGACGACACTTATGACGATTTTGCTGCTTGTGTAGCGCCTAAGACTTTCCACGCGAACCGTCACAGCACCTGTTACAGGCCCCTATCTGCTTGACGGCCAACACGACGACGGGCATTTCACACCGATGCATCGTAAGAACCCTTACAGAAATGTCATACATGGCCCAGATATGTTTAATATAGGGCCGTATATGGGCATATAAGTAGACATATACGGTCATATATTGCCATATAAGGGCTGAAATCAGGGCAGATATGGTAAGGTGACAATATATATGACGACATATAATGCCAGATAAAGTCATATTTGGCGCCAGTGGCTGCCATATATAACAGTATAGGATGCCTGATACTCCTGTATATGGCACTATATGGTGCCATTCAACATGTAGATGCAAATACCACTCCGCGTCAGCCGGTATCGGGACATCGGGACTCCGCATGGTAACAGGATGGCAGCGCCTGGCCATGGGCACCGGGGAGCTACCGGCCCCGGCCGGCGTCGGGGTTTCGTCTTGCTCATTGGCCAGTCCAGCCGTTACAGTGACTGGCCGGCATCGGGTTTTTGCTGTCTTTGCTGGCTAGTCTTTTCATTGAGGTTCCAGTAACTGGCCGGCATCGGTATTTTGCTGTCTTTGATGGCCGGTATTTACGGAAGTTCAGTAACTGGCCGGCACCGGTATTTTGCTGTCTTTGATGGCCAGTATTTACATGGAAGTTCAATAACTGGCCGGCATCGGTATTTTGCTGTCTTTGATGGGCAGTATTTACATGGAAGTTAATGGACGCACTACAACCGCATCAACGCTAAATCCAGGCGGCATACTTTGTTCCTGCTGACAAAAACAAATTCGGTGGTGCTAAATGCAGACTCTTCGGAAGGTACACGCTCAGCAGCTGGGCTACCACACTGTACCACACTGCAGTGGCGGCTCTGACGTCAGTGTCGTGTGAAAACGATGAAGAGCAGCAATAATTGCATCGCCACGAGAACGATGAGGCTCGTGGACACGCCACGGCTCGACCCGTTCTTACCACGGGAGGTGCGAGCCACGAGGTAGAAGATTCGACGTGTGCCCGCAGTACCCGCATAGAATTTCCCTAAAAAGATCACGCCAACTAGCCAGGAATCCTGGGGCTCGCTTACACCTACGACGTCACTCCTCAACAGGCGTCTCGTCTTGGCCATGGTGGTCAATTTCGTCGGCCTGCTGGTCATTGGAGCGTTTTACCTGGTCGTCCTTGTAGTGGGCCTCAAGGCCAGTCGCAAGGGACCTGCTTCCGCCGTTGCTGGACAAGAGGCTACGACCGCCATGTTGGCGGGCAGGAAGATTTCCATCTATGTCAGCGTTCTCACCATGACAGGTAGGTGAGGGTTTTGGATTGTTCCGCTGTATAGACCCCTTTCGAAAGTCACGTGCCATCGCACAATGGAGGACAAGCGACACGACTGAATGTGTGATTCCAAAACTGCATAAGCTAAAATAAAGTGTGATTAGTTCTTTTTTTTTTTTTTATTTTAACATTGGCGATGTTCTTGGTGTCCGCCATCGTACAAGGATTCCACAGCTTCCAAAAGAGGCACACTTTCGAAAGGAGTCTATTCTCCAGAGGGCCCTTACAGGAAGGGATATAGGATAGTTTTCAGGTGACGTCACATTTAGTTGTTACATGTTCCACGATGAAATCTATATTCCCGAGTGCACTACGTATTTGACGGTGCCAAATGAATCTTTCAAACGCTGGCCTTTGGCACGCGCCAGGCTGCTCCTAACAACAAAATGGTGGACGTAATGATGTCAACGAAAACACCCTGGGGTATTCGCAACTTTCAGCGATGGTGGTACCGCAGTGTGAGGCTGGCGCTCCCTATAGCTCCCGAATGATTAGCATCCGAATGAAGGTGCTCTTTGCTTGCCCCTTCCTGACGTAGAAGAATCAGGTACGGCTCTTATATCGCTCGTTTTTTTACACATTTAGAATTATGCGTCGCATACCCAATCTCGTACTATTGTTCCACGACAATCATCCACATGACAATCATCTTTATAAAAACTAGCGCGCCCCCTATAGGCTGTGGAAGTTGCGAATTGAGTCCGCGTCTGTTGAACGCGAACTGACAGCGAGCTTCTGCACTTTCGCAGCGCGCATTCCACACCGCCAAGATTGCCGGTTTTGGCAGCCCATAGGGGTGAGCTCACTTTGAACACACGCAGTGAACAGCGCACTCAAATATGGCGTTCAGTGAATATTCGCGGCGAGAAGTTTGGGTATCGCCGCCTGGTGTAATTTTTTTCGCAACACAGAGTAGGGATACCTCAACTCCCTCTGCTGGTGTGAGCACTTGCAATGCCAAGATTCCTCGCACTATGAAAATAAAAACACAAACGCGTGGGTAGCATGTGCACTACCTATAGTGAGGAAAACAGCAGCGTCCCCTCGCGAGCTTCTCATTTTGAGTACCTTAATATCGTTACGGCGTGAAAGAACTAATTTCCAGGAACCGCAAATACGATTTCTCCCAGTAACAAAAGCACAAAGTTAATGTAATAAGTTGTTTTTGTTTTTAGAAAGAAACCCTAAGGGGGTGAAGAAGATTTGCGAATATATAATTAAGAATAAATTGGATTTCACCTGAAATTGTGGAGGCCAATATAGCCAATCCGTGGCTGGGGCGGATTTTTTCCCGTGGAAGCCGATTTATTCTTACGGAAACGTACAGGTGAAAGGAAAGAACGTGTTATGTACAATGCTGTTTTATATATATTAAAGTAACAAAATGTCAACAACAAAGTAACGAAAAAAGACACAGTACAGAGCATATTTATTGCTATAATTAACATTTTTTATCGTTATTTCTAGTGACGCAGGACTGGCTAAATTAGCTAAATTTAGCGGTTTGTAAGCTCGCTAAATTTAAGATCGGCTGCCACTCTAAGACTTTAAAGATTTTTCCTTTCAAGTTCCTCCTTCAAGTGTCTACTAACTTCGTGTTTTACAGGGAAGCATAAACCGCGAAAAACAGCGTTGGTAGAATATGGGTCAAAAGGTCAAGTTCGTGTCAAGAGAGTGCTTCCACGAAATGGTGTCTGACGTTTCCGTATACATATATGAGCCATTTAACCTAGCACGACTGCTAACCTGCAGGCTGGTTGACTGGCGAATGTGGATATATCTCCTGGCGGTCAAAATAGCCGCAAGAAGTATTTTTAGCTCACGTCACAGGCTCGGCTAGAAAAAAAGTCGTATTTTTCGCCCACATTTGCGAAGAAACGAAAGCGATTGCTGTAGCATGGTCGCGCAATGCTGGTGCAATGGTGCCTTCATGTATCTGAGGACGGAGGTGCGACGTGGTCAATTCTCACAGCCGTCGTGCTTCGCGTCGGGGATGCCACTCACGACCGCCGCCAGTGCTCAGTGATCTGTGAAGTGGGTAAGCGCGGTGGAAGTTTCTAAAACCATCCAACATCACGCGTAGCAACTGGATACTGCCAAGGGGGGATTTCGCATAACGTGAGTAATATTTGAAAACAATTGTTTCAAACAGATGACACGGAAGACTTCCCTTTTGTCGCGTCGTTACTGGCGGGATGCCGGGGCTCCCCTGTCTTTTGCCTTCGCGCCGCGCGGCCGACGGGAAAACCCGACTTCCCTGGTCTCGCGCCGAAAGCGGAGAGAAAAGTTTTTCCTCTCTTGGCTCGCGCGGCGGCGACAACGGACGAACTCTCTGCAATGTCGCCCGTTAAACCTTTAAACGAAAATAGAAAGTTTTTGTAGAGCGTTCCAATACCTCCGTTAACGATTTTAAATAACGATATGCTGCGCCCGTAAAAGCGTCGACGGAGTATCGGGTATCGTTAGTTCCTAAACAAGGTATTCGCGACTCCAGCGAACTATAAGGGGCGCGCTGGTCAGGCGAAATGGCGGACGAAAGGAGGTCGTTTTTGTCGTTCAGCACGCGGACCACCATAAATTACTTGCACTGCAGCATAAAATTGGCGATACATATGAAAACAAAGCGATCTTTCGACGGAAGAAACCTTCTGGTCAGTGGGTAGGAATGGCGCGGTGGTAGCATAAAAAGTTGAGATCCCGTCCACCCCGTATAGAGTGAAGTCCAGCGAAGCTGGCGCTTTGGTAGGGACAATGACGTTTTATGATAGCGTGGCTACGCCAATCATGGCGCAGGCTCTAGTGCGCCGCAAAGGCAACTCCTTCTAGACAGCAAAGCCTGCGTGTTACGTCACATGACGTCACGTCCGGGAGGCCGGCACAGGCGCTGATTAGATGCGGGTGCCGCGTCAGCGATCGCCGTAAGGCTCGTTTCCTATCAAAGTCCCACGCGAACGCTGACGCGGCACTCGCATCCAATCAGCGCCCGTACCGGCCTCCCGGACGTGACGTCATGTGACATAACGAGCAGGCTTTAAACCTGTCTAGGAGGTGTTGGCAAAGGCGGCCGCCGAAGAGCGCGCGTCATTGCGCAATGTCGGGGGGGGGGGGAGAGACGTTTTAGTATGTGCAGTGGCGGCCACCTGTGCAGCGCACTAGAGCCTACGCCGTGATTGGCTACGCCAATCACGGCGTAGGCTCTAGCTGCGCTGCACAGGTAGCCGCCGAAGAGCGCGCGGCATTGCGCAATGTCAGGGAGAAGAGAGACACTGCGCGTGGCGAGGAGTATACACGACTCGGGTGGAGAGGAGTATTAAGTCGGGCGTACATCGTTGTGTTTCAACGCTCGGTCTGTCGCCGGAGACGATCCGCCAGAATCTAGCCATAGACAGCTTCGCTGTGAAATAATTCCTGGAAACCGAGAGGAGAATCTGATTACTTCGTTGAATGAGGTTGCTAACAAACTAGAGGTACCTCCCCTCACCGAGTCCGATATTGTATCGGTTCATAGGCTACCCGCTAGACAAGAAAATGTGCCCGGAGTGATTACTCATTTCGCAAGGCAACAAACTAGAGATGCATGGCTTATGAAAAAAAATAAGCTAAAGAACAGTGCCCCGCGATTGTTCATCCAAGAGAACCTGACTCGGCGTAATCGGGAGCTTCTTCGGGCAGCTAAAGAACGCGCCAATGCGAAGAACTACGCTTACGTATGGCATACAAACGGAAAGATTCTTGTCCGAAAAACTGAAGGAGCACGCGCTGTTCAAATCAAGTGCAACGATGACCTTGACAATTTGTGGACAACTCGGAGGCCAACTAAGTTTTGACAAAAATGACTGTGTCATTCCCAGTAGATTGCAGATACTACGACGATTCATTTTTCAATCAAATATATCAAAGTTATAATTCACATTCTTCCTTGGTACATTTAATTACCAGGAGCCTAAACAATAAACAAGACAATCTAAATTTGTTTTTTGAATCATTATGTATAAATTTTGATGCGTTGCTTTGTACGGAAACGTGGATCCCTGAAAAATCTGAGCCCCCTCATTTCAGTGGCTATAAATGCGCCAGCCTGGGCAGGAAAAATAAAAGGGGAGGCGGGGTTGCGATTTATTTAAGATGAGACATTTTTTGCCATGTGTTAGACGAGTTTTCCGCTATCTCGAAAGACGTCGAGTCTCTTGTTGTTGACGCCGGAAGTGTTATTGTTTGTGTTGTTTATAGACCACCGACTGGAGACAAATCTGTGTTTATATCTTACTGCGAGGACTTGCTTGGGTTTCTTGGCTCAACAGCTAAGCCATTTTTTATAATGGGTGATATAAATATCGATTAACTTAGAGAAGAAAAGCATGCGTTGGAATTACAAAATGTCTTGTGCACCTTCGGATGTATTAATACGGTAACACTGCCCACCAGGGTGACCTCAGATACCGCTACTTGTCTTGACGTGTGTATAACTAATTTAAACACTCATCAGGTATCTTCTGGCATTTTTACACACGACTTCAGTGACCATTTACCTATTTTCTGTTTTGCACCATTCCTTAAAAAAAAGCAAACTCAACGTAGCGGTTACAGTTACAGGAAAATAGACGAAGATTTCCTGATAAAGTTTCGTGACCTAATCACTGCCATCGATTGGAACAGTGAGTATGTTGAACACGACCCAAATATCGCGTACGCCAGCTTTTCGAAAAAACTTCAAAAATGTTATGACACTGCCTTCCCACTTAAACTGACGAACAAGAGAAAAGGTAGATTGCGCAAACCTTGGATGACCAATGAGTTATACGCTCGGATTAAATAAAAAAATAAAAAATGCCATGATTTTCTTAAAAGCAGAGATCAAGATCTTTTAGCAGCCTACAAAAAGTACAGAAATAAGCTAACAACTGATTTGAAAAATACAAAACAAGATTATTATCAACGCCTATTTGTTCGCGTCCAGAATGAGCCCATAAAAGTATGGGGAGCGGTAAATACCCTCACAAACAGTAGCAATCGCGCCACAGAAATACAATCTGTGATTGTCGATGGCAAGCGTGTGAGCGGTTTGGACTTATCTAACGCAATGAACGAGCATTTTGTAAAAGTTGGCGAGTGTACTGCAGATACGCAACATATTACAACACACCTAGCACGACGTCCTTAACAAACTCAATAATGTTATCACCAGTCACCCCACAGGAAATAGAACTACTAATAACAAAAATAAAAAAATAATGTAGCTGCTGGCATCGATGACATTAAACCAGTTCCTATTAAATACGTTTACCAAGATATTAGCAACGTCTTATCGCACATCATAAATTGCATGTTAGAAACTGGTATATTTCCTGAGCAACTTAAAATTGCTAAAGTTACACCTGTCTACAAAGGGGGCGGAGAATACTTACAAAATTTTCGACCAATTTGGGTCTTGCCTATATTCTCTAAATTATTTGAGGGCGTCATACAAAGCAAAATAGACCAATTTCTATCTAAGTATCATGTGATTAACAAATCACAATATGGATTTCAGAAAGATAAATCCACTGAGCAAGCACTCGTAGAGGCAAAGGACAAAATAATATACAGTATCGAGAATAAACTATATACGCTGGGAATTTTTTTAGACCTAAGTAAAGCGTTTGGCACTATACAACACGACATACTGTTCAGAAAACTACATACATATGGAATCCGTGGAATAGCTTTGGCTCTCATAAAAAATTATCTTGAAAATCGATTCCAATTTGTTAAAATTAATAACATTGTCTCAAGTACAATGGCAATCAAATTCGGAGTCCCACAAGGTTCAATCTTAAGTCCCCTTTTTTTTCTTCTATATATAAACGATATTACAGCAATCACGGGATCTCATGAGCTTATTTTGTATGCGGATGACACCAGCGTATTTTTTGCAGACTCATCCAAAGCCCAGTTAGAACTATTGACAAATAGCTTTCTTGCCGACCTAGCTACATGGCTTCAAGCAAACAAGCTAAATTTAAATACAAAAAAAAACGAAGTATATACTATTTGCACCTAAAAACAAACGCGACAGTATCAACTTAGTTATACATTTTAAAGATGAAATTATAGAACAAGTCCACGAACAAAAAATTTTGGGAGTTTGGTTTAATCAAGAGCTAAATTGGAACACACACGTGAATAAATTAAGTTCCGAGCTTTCACGGTCGGTTGGATGTCTATATAAAATAGGGAACCTTATACCAACATAGTAAAGAAAAACTTGTATTATTCGCTCTTTTACTCTAGGCTCTGTTATTGTCTTCTAGTGTGGGGCACGACATCGACCACAAACTATAACTCGTTGCTCACACCGCAGAACAAAAATGTTGCGCTTACTTGAAAATTATAAGGGTAAAATACAAGACCTGCATACTGCACCACTTTTTAAAAAATATGGCATTCTTAAGGTCAATCAGATATATTATTTTAAATTATTACAACTGATTCACAGACAAAAACTATATGTGACGGATTTAAGTGACGTAACGCATGCATACCCTCTTCGACACACATATAGGCGGCCCCCTCAGACCCGTACAAATTATGGAACACAAACAATGGAATATCAAGTCAGTAAAGCTCTGAATAACATTAAAGACCACATACATTTTAATAACAATTTTAGTAAATTTAAAAGGGATCTCAGGACACTCATGGTGGGCAGTGATAACCCCTTAATATTTGAATTTGCATGTAATAACTAGTTGTTTTTCTGGTACATTCAAAAAATGAATATAGTGTTTAATACTAAGCCTTAACTTTGTAAACTGTGTGCTGCTGGAAAGCGCTGCTTTGGGGACAGAGACCTTTGTCAGGCTTTGAGCCTTTAGTCTCTGTCTCCATTTCGGTTGATTCCGGAAAAAAAATTCCGGAAAAAAATAAGCATTCATTCAAACATTCATTCAATTCAATTCTACGCTGCCTACGTGAACTAAGCAGCGATAGCAGACGACAGAGTCGAAACGAGCTCCTCTCTAGAGCTTCTCGGCGTTGCCGCTACGCGGCGTCGATTTCGCTGGAGTCGCCAATACCCGTCCGGCGTCCATTCAAATGGCTGCCGGCCCATTCTCGCTTTTATTATCCAAGTACGATTAAAATTCAGAAATTGAGTTACCGATTAAAATTGAGAAACCCTTGGTTATGGTACTCTTGTATTAATTGTGCTCCAGGAAGTTCAAATGCAAGCAGTAAACTTGTTTGTATATGGACTGTTTGTAGTTAAATGCCTATTTCAGGCTGTTAATAAATATTTCAAGTTATTGGACTATTTATCTGTTAGGTCACATACAAGTCATTATTATTACCTAAAATCTAACTTTATTGTGCTATTCGTGTTTTTATGCGTGAGATTGGCTTCAAGTGGCTCAGTTTAGTTTTTCGGACCTTTTCTATTCCCTCCGCGTGGACGGCGCAGGATGTACGCTAAAGCCTGATTCGCATGATGAGATTTCGCTCTTAATTTTCAGTCGCGACGTCGCTCGAGCTGCAAAAGCGTGAATTGTAGCTGAGATGGTCGACGTCGATACTGAAAATCGCAAGCAGAATCGGACCAAGTGAATCAGGCATAACAAGTCGGTGATGGCCACCGGTAACAATGATCAACATCTCATTGTATCTACTGTTTACATCGAGCCTGCTTACCAACCTTAAAACTTAAGTCTTTTGAGGCCTGCACATACTTCTTATCGCAAGTACCGGGCCAACATTCGGTCTACGGGCCGGTGTCGTCTAAAAGAGCAGACGACAAGCAGAACCGTTTGAAAGAGCGGACGACAGTTCGAACGATCAGGCGGCCGTTTGAACTTGAAAGCGCACTGAACATAGTGCGCAGGTGGTCCGTACAACTTGACGGTTTTCCGGCGTTCATGTTGGAACAAAACAGATAAATCTGATGACCACAAGTAGCCGTGAATTCAACCCAAAGTGCTTCCCGCCCAAGCAATCGTGGTCCGATGGCGTCTGGTTTTCCCTTTTCACGGCACATTTCCACGTTCTCGGACGAACCGAGCAGATGAAAACTGACCTTCGAACATTTCTCGACTCTTTTAGTACAGCCCCAGTCGAAGCGTTTTGACGAGAAGGCAGGTTTTTGTCTGGTTCCTTTAAAAAAAACACAGGAATACACGTCTCACATGGGGACATCTGCCCACAGCCCCAGACCGGAAGTGCGCCCGACGCGCCACCACCGCGCCGTGACATAACAGAGATGAGTTTGTGTATAGCGCAGTAGGCAATCGTTGCAGGTGAAACCACAGTTTCGCTGACCAACCACCTTCACAGCGTGGATTGGAGCCCCGACTTTTTTTCCACTAAAACACACGAAAGAAATGCAGAAAAGTCAGCTTTGGGGGAAGTGGGGGAGACAATGAAGGAGGATGAACGGTGAGACAAGGACAATCCACTGTGCCAGGACAAGACGCGCCAAAGCAAGGTAGCCCTACGACTGAATAACCTCAGCGATTGATTTTGAACGCTTTTCTTTCAGTGTCTTCCTAACGTGGTTAGACAACTATGAAATAGGCCACTAGAATGAATCTGGTTTCTCAAAAAAGTTTTGATCTTTTTCCCGTCTCCTTTCCCGGGCCCTTCATGTTTTATTCCACGATGTTAGCGTCTAGTGTGCGCGGCTATACGAACTTTTTTTTTTTATCGCTTCAACACTGATCGCACATGACGCAGCACGCGGCCGCAGAAGCAGACGGACGGCGCGAGACGGAGAGGGCACCAGCGGACCGTGGGACCAAATTTGGTGGGACCGTACAAGGACGGTGAGGGGAGGGACTGGAAAGAATGGCGAGGTTGTGATCGACGCGCGAACCTGCTCTTTGAAAATGCTTGAATGTCGATACGCCACATATCGCTAAAATCTGGAAATAAACCGGCCGTGTCCCCGAAAGTTGGTCTTGGTAAAGTTTATTGCTTACTTTTTCATTCACTAAATCCACCAGGCCGTTCATGCAAATTATCGTGGACATAGAGACGTTATAAGTCGAAAAAAAGTTCAATATCAGAAACTGTGGTCTATTAAAAGTTAAATAATAAACTAACAAATAAAAATAAACGTATTCTCGAGACATTAAAGTATAGTCACACAGCAGTTCTTTCATTTGACGTTAACTCTATGACTGTATAATGCATAGATAAAAAGTTATAAAGCGTTAAAAAAAGCAAAACGGCCTGCACGGTGGGGTTTCACTTTAATATTATTGGAGCTTGTAAGAAAACCCTTTCTTCGGCACAACAACTCTTTTCCTTTTCTTGAACACATTTAGCAAATATACGGAACACGGCAATCCGCGGTTTAAACACAAACCGCACACTTCACAGAGCAGCACGGCTGGCCGTCTCGTCGTCTCGAGCGCTGGACGGGATATGACGGATTTTGCGCAGCGTTGCCAGACACTCTTGTTGGGATTGCGGTACTCTGAAAACTTATCCAGTGACACTAAACATCAGGAGGGAGTGCGCTCGGTCGCCGCTTTCGTGTCAGGCGTTTCCGAAGGGGGGGGGGGGGGGGGGGGTAGGGGGGGTAGGGGGGGGGGGGGCGGGGGAGGGGTGAGGAAAGGGCTGCGTCCGCTTCTGCTCCTCTCGGCGCCGAGGAGCATTGCGGCGCCTGAGGCATCTACAGTATATCGGCGGCGGCCGCAACCTCGGCAGTAGCGAAACGTGGCCTTCCACACCAGTACAACGCAGACGAGCTTAAGGAGAGCAAGGATGACAATCATGCTTTCGGATTCACAACTCATAAGAAGTGCTTAGGTGTCCTCAGTTTTTTTTTTTTTTTTTACAGAACTCCAGGCTGTAAATTAAACAAACAAGTATGCAGACGAATCGTGACAATTTACAGCCGGGTTTCATTTTAGGCTTCAGGATTAGCGACCGTACCTAAGATGAGCGCACTGGAAATATCAACTTCTGCCTTCAGGCGTACCAGCGTTGTGCCCGTTTTACCTCCCTCGCGAAACAACAGCGGCCGAGACGAGCGGGAGAGCCTTGCATCCTCTCTCGTCACCCTGCCACGAAGCAGCAACGAGTGGCAAAAGAACACGCCAAGCCGTAGCGGAGCGAGCCGAAGCCAAAGAACGGAGAGGAATCAATCGGCACTCTTTCCTCCTCCCATCACTCGTAGATAACCAGCCGTACGTACGAGCTAACTGCGCCAATGCGAAGCTGGAGTCGACCCTACTTCCCCGGAAATGTACGGAGAGGTCACATGGCCCGCCCTTCCTCAACGTCACCCTGCAAACCCTCATCAAACCTATCTCCCCTTGAACCTCATACCTCTCCAAACTCATGAAGTCACCGACCTCACGAACTCACGCCCCTCACCGAACTCATGAACTCGCCGCGAACTACTCACGCCCTTCACTCAACCTCAAACTCGTGAGTTTTCGAGGCTTACGAACTAACTCATTTTCACCTCACGCCTGATAGGTGAGGGTGAGTGAGTGCACTCATCATTGAGTTTTGCAGAGGTACGGCTTGTACACACAGTTGCGTTGACACGCAATCAATTGAGCTAACAGGTGATATTCACTTGACGTCACTCGCCAGGTACGCTGGCATCGACCACCACGGTCTCCACCCTCGAGTTCTCTCTCTGTTCCACTTAGCTGTCGGCTGTCGTCTGGCCGGACCTTTTAGCGTGGTTTGGCAGAATTTTACAACTTTAAAAATTCGTTCGGGCGAAAATTTTCGGGGTTGTTTTTATACATCAGTGCTTTCAAAGCACGGTAGGAATATCTTCTTTTGTTTTGTTAGTTCGTTTTTGACGTCTGCTCCGTTCAGCGCTCTATGTCGCACGCCGTGCCCACGGCGGTAGCTCTTGTGTGAAAACTGTTACTTTTCAACTTTGGAGCTTCTGTAGCACGGTGTGATTACTTTTGGTTCTGTTTTGCTAGTTATTGTTTTGTTTTTGTCTACTGCGAACTTTTTCTACTCCGGCCGTGTGATAGTGTTGCTCCACCGCAGCCGTGTCGTGCGTCGGTGTTCGTTTCTGTGTAGAAACACATCGCGCAGTTCACCCTGTGCGCCGCTAATGAAAAATGCGACGCATTCTTCATTAACGAGTGGTCTTTCTCTTTGAAGGGCCATGGCCATTCTCTTCGAAGTTAAGGCTGCCGTTCTCTCACACTGGTCACTTTTGGGATGAGGAAAAAGCCTACTTTCGCAAAGTTTTCGTCGATAGGTTTTTTTGCGTGTGGTTACTGTTAGAGCACCCAACAACCGCGCAGTTCACCATCGCTCAAACGAGTACACACGACACTTGGCGGCAGCAAGGAAATTAAAACGTGCTACCCCCCGAGATAATATTTTTCTCTCTCCTGTTCAACGAAACTCCGTCAAGGATATAAAATGAACACACACGACCAAGGGACGACCGCATACCCAATACAGCCAAACCGTGAGCCAAAACCGCAAAAAAAAAGAAGAAGAAAAAAAAAAAACGCCTTCTCGAAGATGGCTATTTGACGGCGGCGCTCCCGCTCCCTGGTAAAATGAAACCTGCTGGCTCAATGCATACCACCTTATTGGTGGCGACGGCGTTGAAGTGGCCGATCTTCGTACGATCCCGCTGTCTTCGTCGACTTATGTCCAGTTTCATTAAAAAAAAAAAAAAAGTTACTTCCGATGTCTTTACCCCTCCCCGAAACGAAAAAGCAAGTCGCCAACGCACGCGAGCGAGCACGTGACCCTCCCTACCTTTCTCGGCTGCCGATAGGTCTAACGCAACGCAACGCTTTGGAAAGTTGAGCGAGTCTCTTCTTGCGTCGCGCTGCAGGACAGGACATCGCGCTGCGTCGGCATGCTTTTGTGTCCGAGTAACCGCTTCCTGCTCCAAGGACGCCGTTTCACCCTCAAACGCGAATGTGCGTAGCGCCTTCATGGTCAACGAGCTGCGGTGCGCTAAACACCCTCGGTCACCGAAATGACTTTGAGGCTGAAATTTACGACGGTTAATTACCATACGTTTGTAATGGCACGAAAACCTAGAATTCGTTCTAGCTAAGCCGGGCAAGGAACGTTCATAAAATCTGAAACCAGAAATCCGAAAAGCCGGGCAAGGAAATGTTCATAAAATCCGAAACCAGAAAATTGTTGTTTTCTTTGTTTGCGCTTTAATTTTTACAGAAATAAATGATGAAGAGCGATGTCGCTTCCCTTGCCATGTTTCTTGTAGCCACCTGGGTCGGCGGAGGTTACATCAACGGCACTGCGGAGGTCGTCTACCTGTCCGGAGTTGTCCTGGCGTATGCACCTTTCGGCTACGCGCTCAGCCTGGCCATTGGTAAGAGCCCTATTAGCACCGAGATTAGAGTGACCTTAGCAGAGATGTTCCGATGGCTCCCGGTTTCAATTCGTGACGTCGCACGACCAGAATTTGCCTCGCTGTGACGTCGCAAGATACAAGTTACGAACAAGAAATCTAAATTTGCGCGGAGGCAGTGTTTTCCAGCGCGCTCGGATTCTTTCGAGCCCTGATGAACTGCGCCTAGATGCCGCCGAATGGACTCCGAAGGAGATGCGGCTCAAATGCGTCCTCGCTCGTGCTTACCGAGTTCTGTCGTCAACGGAGCCACTCGCCATGCATGTTTGTGCGTTTCACCAACACCAAAAGCGACGCCAATAACTAGGCGTCTGCATGCCAGCCGCCTGTCCAAACAGGACACTTCAAATGGCGAGCGACATTTCACCGCCATATGAAGGGAAAGTTGCTGTCGGCCGTCCGTTTTTCTTTTGAATATTAACCATTCACGGTAAACAGTACGGCTTCCTTCTCGCTTCCGTCGCTTTCCTGTGACTGCGGTGTTCGTCATACTTAACGTCACACGTGACGCGCCCCAACGATGTGTGTGCCTATTCGTTCTGCCATGGCCCGCGCCCGCGGCAGCGCGGAGAGGAGACAGTCACACGTGCGCCATAGAGCTAACAGAATAATAGCCTATTTTTCTAATATTTACCGACAACGCAACTGAAAGGATGTTGAAGACGTCCGGCCGTTCGAAATTCGCGTTCAGCTCGCGCGAAGAAATTTCGCCTCTTCGCCCTCTTATCTATCTTGTTTCGGGAGGCGCAGACTTGAAAGGCCCTGATTGATCGCCAACAGAACGTATGAGTAGGTGACCGGACCCACCTGATGACGCTCCACGCCACCGTCAAGTACAAAAAAAAAAAAAAAAAAAAAAAAAAGATCCGGACGAAACGTTGTTTGAAGTGTCCTGTTTGGACAGCCGGGACAGGTAGTGAAAAGGGCGTTTTGTGATATCAACCTATATGGCATGCGAGATTATACTAAACATTGCGCGACTGTAGAAATGGAACGCTTCGAAATTGCATTTCCCGCAGGGGGTCATCTGTTCGCCGCGAAGATGCGAAAGGCCGGCTTCAAGACTATGCTCGACCCCTTACAGCGGCGTTATGGAAACTTTATGTGCTGCCTTCTGTTCCTTCCTGCGCTCTTAGCAGAACTTTTCTGGACGGCGGGGGTACTGGCGGCGCTAGGTGAGTTCGCTATGCCGCTTCCTCTTAATGAATAACCATGAACATTTGTCGTGAAAAAGAGCTTTGACCGTCGGGAAATCAGTCTTTGTTGAGCGCGTTTCTCCGATTAACTCCCCGCGTGTTAACTTTTCCTTTGACAACGCACGGACATCTGACAAACGGCAAATTGAAATAATATTACAATGTCGCGAATAATGATTATTGGTTCAATCTTCGTACACGTTGTTTGTAAAACGTGTCTATCGGGCGAGAGAGACCGTTGATGAAACACCTAGCTGTCCATTGTTTTAGAGCGCAGCTCTTAGGGGCCCGTTTCCAGCCTGAGCGGCGTCGGCGTAACCGGGGGGGGGGGGGGGGTCCCGTGACCCCCCCGAGGTCACGCGACCCCCTCCGAGGTCACGTGACGCCCCCCCCAGGTCACGTGACCCCCCTCCGAGGTCACGTGACGCCCCCCCCCCCCCCCCCCCGAGGTCACGTGACCCCCCTCCCCCGAGATCACGTGACCCCCCGGGGTCACGTGACTACCCGCAGGTGATCTGACCCCCCTCAGTACCCTTCCCTACTCCTCCTCAAGAGCTGCGCTCCAATTCGGCGTTACAGGGATTTGTAAACGGCTTTCATTTTTTATTCGTGAAATGATGCCATTTCTGATTTTGCCTGAATACACAATTTATGCTTCTGCTGAATGTCGTAGTTCGTAAAACACGCGAACACGTGATCATTTTTTTTAATATCGGATGAATAAAGGTAAAGTTTGGGGCTTCACATGCCAATAGGCACCTCGCACGCTTTAGCGGGTTCATTTCGACCAGCTGAGATCTCTTGACGTGCAACCGGAAGCCTCCTCCGCAATGAGCTTCCGTCAGAGTGCGGGCATCTCGGCCGGGATTCAAACGCGTGGCGGGTTTGAACCGCAGGCCGGCGCTTTGCCTCGAAGCCAGCGGCTATCTCAGATGACTGCTCTTGACCCCGTGAGGACGATGTCATGTTCCTACGCAAATGAATTGTTCGTGCGCATGCGCACTTCACCCCGTGACAAGGCGAATAGCGGGCGAAGAGGTTGGACCAAGCTTGGAGACGCTTGGGAGAGGAATTTACGCCTCTTCCTCCTCACAGCGTGCATTGCAAACGTAGCCCATAAACCAAACGCGACTCCTATCGTGCAGTTGCAAACACTCTCAGTCTAGGCCACAGAGGAACAAGCACTTTAGGTGATGACTCACTGTCCGACGCGGCGGCAACATTATGTTCGGCGCACCGAGCGCGCTTCACTCGCACGGGGATAGATGGCGCCCAAGTATGGAATCCTTCCCAAACCGACCGCTCCGGTTGTTGCTCCCAGCGGTGGTCCCGCATCCCCTCGCTCACAGTTTCTTGTTGCACCTCACCAGCACCACGCCGCCACCAAGTAGCCAGAGTCCGTAAATCTCTGGTCTCTTCCTTCTTTTTCTTCTTCCTCTCCTTCGGACTAAGGCTAACCTTCATGCACGATGGTAGCACCTGTGATCGACACAGCACCAAAGCAAAACACGAGGCCAGCCACTGGCTGCACACCACCGCAACACCGCGAAAAAGGCGAGCACGCTACGCCGCCGACACCGTGGCCGCCGAGAGGGACCTGTGCTCATACGTCAGCGCCCTCCGCGGCGGCGCGGAACTAACTTCTCCTAGTTCGAGGCTAGCCAGGCTAGCTCCGAACACGATCTGGTCGCTCGCTTCCCGCGAGAAGAGCGGCCAGGGTCATCACCTAAATGTATTTCTTCCACCGTGGTCAATGCGTACTAGCAGCGACACTTCCAGACATTCGTTCTAAGGGTGGCAAACTTTGCCCTTAAAGAAAGACAAATCTACGGAAGTAGGGTGTTTCATCTCTGCAATGTTAAGTTTTTATCACTTGCGCTGTAAAAAAAATAATAATAATAACAGCAAGATTAATCGCTGCACGTGATAATTGTACCATTGCCTGATATACTGCAGCCCTCGGGTAAGAAATTCACGATGATCAGGTAATGCCGGAGGCAAGCCGGCGTAAGTTTACAATTTTCTTCAAATACATGAGACTGTGTGGAGAAACTAGAGGTGACATAAGTAGAAGTTGGACAAAAACCAACGTTGGTCGCGGTTTTCTCTTTCTTTTACTTTGGTTGCTTCTAGATTTCTCTAGCCAGTTTCAGGCGTTTAAATAATATTGTAAAATAAATGCAGTTCTCCTACTCCTTGTACTGGCAAAGTATGACGCCAGACGTGGCAACATAAATATCCAAGTAAAAATTTAAAAAAAAAACAAAAAAAAAACGTTAACGATAAGTTTTTTTGGTTACCTTTGCCCGGAGCGACGTCTTCAAGCGACGGAGCGTTCAAAACGTGCACTCTGCCAAGGCGATTACGTGCTAACACATCCATCGAGCCAGTACATCCACCGAGCATTTACATCCATCAATGGATGTAATGGCACGGTGGATGTACTAGCTCGTTGGATGTGTTGACATGTGCATGGATGCGGCTGCTCGATGGATGTAGTTGCTCGTTGGATGTATTTGCTCGATGGACGTAGTTGCTCGATGGATGTAATTGCTCCTCCTTCCTGTTACGACGCCTAGACTGCCGTTACATCCATCGTGCTTCTACATCTATAAAAGTCAATATGGCCGCCATTGGGTTTTTTGCGTTATTCACATTCGTATGCTGAGAGCAAGTTCGTCTGCTTCTTTTGCAGGGGTTGCGGGGACGTCATGATGCTAAGCTCTGACTGGTTCTGAATGAAGGATAGCGGGTAGACCTTAAGGCAGCTTGCTTTGGCGTCTTCCCACTATCTTTCCATCAGAGGCAATCAAAGCTCGGCGCCTTTCTGACGTCACCGCAACCCCCTGCGCAAGAAGCAGACAACTTGCTGTCCGCATTGGTTCGGGAGCCACAGGAAACAAAGTGTGAGCACAGAACGTTAGTGTATCACAATTAAATTCTATAAGACATTCGTATTTTTCTTTCTCAAGCGAAATGAAATGTGTGATTCTGTGTACCATCCCAGTTTTATAGAAATCTTAATAATTAGTTAATTTTGAGGATCAAAAAAGCAGTAACTAAAGTTTGATCAGTGTGGAATCAACAAACAACGAACCGACGATGCGTGTTCGACTTTGATGACGCCAAGGGCCGCAGAAAGTGCATGACGCACAGAGGGCCCTTTTAATCGCTTTAGTACGTTCAATTTAGCGTATAACTCTTCAAAATAATGTGAACTATTCTACAGCAAAGTTAAACGAAGAAATAAACCTGCGTGATTGATGGATGTAAAGGCACGTTTTTAGGCGAAGCGGCACGATGGATGTAACTGCGCGATGGATGTAATGACACGCGTTTGGACGAAGTTGCTCGATGGATGTGATGGCGTGGTGGATTTATTGGCACGATGGATGTAGCGGCATTATGGATGATATGGCAGGCTGGATGAACTGGCTAAAAATAGATGTAATGGCACAATGAACGTGCTAGCACTGTGGATGTACGGGCACGATAGATGTAATGGCACTAAATTGGATGTAATTGCTCGATGGATGTAATGGCACGATGGATCTGTTGGCCCCAAGTCTGCCGAGGCCTGGTCGAGGCTTTTCGCTGCCTGACAATGCTGCCAAAATATGCAGTAGCGTCCAGGAACTCACCGACGGTAGATATAGTAGCCAAACATTGAAATAATTCGGGTAACGTGGCTTGTATTGTCGGAAATGTTTTTTTTTCTTCTCGGTAGTGGTTAACAGACAAATGTAGTCTTTCTTGTATAATGCCTTTCCTTCTTAACAAATTTTAATTTAAATATGTGTGAGTGTTTCAGTATAGGACATACTTCCACATTAAGTAAATGTATTCATTCATGTTTTTATTTTCTTATTTACCTACGTTTTATTTATTATGTTTTTCTGCCGCTGTATCATTGGGGGCTGGGACAAATCAAGCGGTTTTCAACAACCTTTCTTTCCCACGTCCTCCATCAACATTGTATTTTTTTTTCATGGAAAAAAAAGGATGCAGTAACAATTATTATTAGATGAATGAACCGCACTTGATCGATTGAATCAAAGTTTTACGAAACCGCCGAAAGTCAAAATATTTGGCGGAGTCAGGATTTTAACTCAGCCTCCCAATGTACGGTGTCTGGTGTTGTAACTACTCCACCACTCCACCTCTACTTTCTGGCTTTTTTAAAGGGCAACTCCTGTCGAAAACAAAATTGATATAAATTACTGGTATCGCTTTAGTGGCACGAAATATGGTCACGGCCGAAATATTACGTCAAAGTAAAACCGCGTACTCCACTAAAACCGATTTCAAAGATGCGACCAGCTGCTTGTTAGCGGGTGACAAGCGGATTACCTTTTAGTCAAGGAACACTGGCGCAGCACCCCAGTGGCGTCACGTCGCGGTGGAGTCGATTGGTTGTACCGCGTACCGCAGCACCACCGTGACGTTACGTCGCGGCCGTACGGCTGATGATCAGTGTTGCCATCCCTCTAGCAGATAGTTTCGGTTTTGCTGTACACGCCCGAAACCCAATTTGAGCCCATGATATTTATAAAACTGCACATAATACCGAGAAGAAAAAAATATACATTGTAATTCAGGGTCACCGTCTCGGCTGAAAACAGTCGCAATCCCAAATTTAAAAATATTGACCGGAGTTACTCTTTAAAATTATACTGAACCGAAATTTCGAGCTCACAAAACAGGGCTGTAGTGATAGGCAGGATGCTGCAGAGCCCCAAAAGAAAACACCATTGGTACAGCGACATCTCTAACGAATGGCCGTATATTCGGAAAAGAAATGCGCGACTGAACACGGCCAACGAGGCCGACGAGATATGTGACGCCACGGTTCTCATTGCCCCCCTTTCTCGCTTCGTCCCGTCCAGCTGGAGAACCGAAGAAAGGAGGAGAGAAGCGAGGCCGCTTCCCCTCATTCTCAACTTTTCCAGGAGGATCGTGACGTCAGAGTCCTCGTTTGATCTTGCCCTTCTATTTAAAAAAATACGGCCATCCGTTTGAGATAACTATGAGTGAGTGAGGTTTTGATGTTCGTAGTGCCCCGTTCAACGCTTTTGCGGCCTTATTTTGCTGAATCCACATTTCGGTTCAGTGTCCCTTTAATGCACAAGAAACGATAGGTGTCCATGATCAGAGCTGTTCTGGAAGCACACGCCGCGCCCTCCTTCTCAATCTTAAGGGGTATTCACACAGGGGAGAAACCCCACCATTTGTTCCCCGGGATGCGCATCACGTGGTAAGAACGTCACGCTTTTGCGGAGAGCCGCGCTGACGTAGGCCTCCCAGAGAAAGGGGGGACATTTGGCTCCAGCTGCACAAACAGTCCTTGGAGTGGAATCTCTTCGCAATTAACGATAGTTTGTTCTGGTGTCTGGCAACTTTGATTTTGTTCAGCAAGATACCGGCGGTGGCATCGAGATCGCCTATCTACGGTTGTGGCTTGAGCTGTTGCGCATGTCGTACGAGGCATCCGGAGGAGTCTTCGACATTTATCAATGCTGTCCTCAAGCCGCTCCTCATACAACTGGTTTTTGATTTCACGTCCCTTGTGTTGCATCCGCCCATTCAAGAAGCACATTTTTTTTCAGCAGGAAGCAGTTTGTCGTCTTCCGCATCTAACAACGTTGCTGCCGTAATTGTGTATCGCCGTTTCATGTGCTATGCCTTAATTTTTCTGCTCTCGTCAGCGCGCACCGAGCCCTGTTGTCGAGAGTGCGACCGCTAAATGCGTCTAATAACATTGGCATCCCTCTTGGCTCCCCGCCGTTCGTGTGAGTGCTTGAGTCGGGGAGGGGGTCCCGCTGGTTCCGCCGATTACTGACGTCACGCACATGATCCCCGAAAGCATCTCCCGTGGGAATACCCTCATCGCCACTGCGCCCTAAAACTCGCACATGGCCAGGTGTCCCAGTTTGCTGTCCCTTCGGCACCCAGGAGCGTCGATGGAGGTCATCTTGGGCTGGAGGCGCGCCGAGTCCGTCGTCACGTTCGCCCTCGTCGCCCTCGTCTACACGCTGGCCGGAGGACTCTACTCGGTCGTCTACACGGACGTCCTGCAGTTGGCAGTCACCTTCTTCGGGCTGGTCTGACGCTCGTATCATTATTTTTTTTTCTTGCATTTGAATGCAGCGGGAAAGGAAGTGTTCTCGTTTAACACCCTTCGGTAGAAAGATTTTTAGGGTAAGAACCCCGAGGTGAAGAAGAATAAATTGGCTTCCACCTGAAGTGGAGCGCAACTATAGTGCCCTCAAAGCGACGGGTAGCAAATGTTTAACATTAGTTTTCCTCCACTGACTACCAGTTCCTGGTTAGCTCGGTAGAGGGAGCACCGTCTTAGTCTTGGAGAAGTACCGGGATCGAATCCCGGACCATGGTGGATTTTTTTCTGTGACCACCAGTCGCTTACAAGGAGCGAGATGCGCTTCATTTCAGGTGGAGACCAATTTATTCTAACGTCAAATCCCGAGCAAGCGCTTACGCAAAAATTTTGAGATAGTCACGTAAAACTGGGGGACGGGTGCTTTTTACCTCAACAGTATGTGAAGATATATTCTCCATGTATTTTCAGAATGTTACAAGATTGGGGGGAGGGCGCCTATTATAAAACGGGCGGATGGTGGATAGTACGGTACCTAAACATTCTTTGGGATTTGAAGAGCACGGCCAGGGCACAGTCGACGTAAAAAAGTTAGGAAAAAAGGGTCATGTTTCAGATATTCTTTATATTCTCGTTATCAATGACGATCTACCGCAAGGAAAAGCCTAGAAATGTCGAATGTCACTGGGAGGCTTCAAGGAGGTTTCTGCTTAAATACTACCGGCCGTCTAATTACAACGCGATAACAGAAGCGTGCAGAAGGTACAACGTAGTGTGTCTAATTTAGGAGTTAGCACCTCACATTTCTTTGATATTACCAGAATTGTTTTATCATTTAGATAGCCACCGAGCGAGTAGTTACTAGGCCTATTCAGTTCCTTGTTCAAACATTCCTGAAGAAAGAAAGAAACTACTTTAAAAAGTAGGTTATACTTATTGCGTTTGGATACGTAAAAAATAAGGTTTGTAATGTCTGCTAAACAACAATAAAAAGCTGAAAAGAATGCACATTTAACGCATATTATCAGTTTGAGAAACCTCGCAATGCTCAAAAACCCTCTGAAGTTAGGCATTTCTTAGCCCGTATGTAACTCTTGTGTGGATTGAAGAACGGGTACTGTTAACAAATGGCACCTCGCAGTGGTTGTGCGTCCCCTACGCCATGTTCCACAAAGCAGTTGGCAAGATATCGTACCCTGCCAACAACTACTTCGGTGACATCGAGTGGGCTCAGATCGCTCGCTACTGGGACTCGGTCATGCAAGTCGTGATGGGAGGAATCCCCTGGCAGGTACAACAACGTCTTTTGTTAAGTAAAGTCCGTAGACCGTTCCATACGTAAGCAAATCTTTCCGTGACAATAGATCATTTTAGTTCGTTCCGATAACGATATCCGATACTCCGCCCACTCCTTTGCAAGCATCGTATCGTTACCAGATATTGCCATGGGAAGTATCTGGACTATTTATACTAAAACTCCCTAGCGCCTGAAATCCGTCTGGAAACGGTGTTGTTTTTTTCGTGTCCTGAAATGTGGTCCCTTGATTTCCGCCTGATGACGTCATGGAAGTGTCATGCTGCTGCCTGCCGCGATCCTGGTGGTGGCAGAGCAGCAGAGATGTGTGCGGCAGACGCCAGTTCTGCTGCAGGTGTCTCTTCAGCTTGACAGCCCATGGAAGTTAAATAGCCAGGAGTTAGGACAAGGTAACGACAGCGCCCCTCACGTTAGCTCGTAGTCTTTACCGGAATTACTACGACCAAGCGCCAGGATCGCAACATCAAACAGCATCATGGCACCCCGTCTCCTTTGATGTCATTTGTTGTCACTTCGGGACGATGCGTGGGCGGTATATAGAACGCTGAACACACCAGTCCAATTTGCGCCGCTCCAGGCATTTTAGTAGCAATGATGTCAAGACTATGGGGGGCCTTGCGATCACGGCGCACTCCTTTTACTCGTTCGGAATGCCGCAGAAAGTGGTCGCCGAGTACGCCCGTCCACGGAGATGCAAGATAAAAACATGACGGCAAGCTCCACCCACAAAGATCTATTTTCCGTAATCGGCTAATCGGAAACGTTTCCACTAAAGCCACTTATATTCGCTCCAGCCATTAGATGACACCACCTACCTCCCCACAAAACGTGGAGCTATTGCACATCAAGCCCTCATCAAACTTAGCTAGATATTCGTACGTACCTAAGAAGAGAGGACGGTTAACTTTTTGCCACGGTTAAAGTTAATCTGTTTTGAGCAAACGGGCCCCTTCGTCATATAATAAAGTTTCTTTCTTAAAGCTTTAATTTCCAAAGTGAACCTCCAACCCATGTTTAATTAGTGCTTCCTCGCGCGAGCGCATAGCGGTATTGGTGATCAGTGGAATACAAGTGAGTGAGGATTTTACTTTTGCTCAAACTGCACGCTGTTAATTCCCACTATGATGATAATGACTTTCGCGCAGGTCTACTTCCAGCGGGTGCTCGCCTGTGAAAGTCCTGAGGGGGCCGTACTGTCCTCTTATATGGCTGCGATGGGCTGCCTGATCATGGCGATGCCTTCCATCATCATGGGTGCCATTGCCAGAGCAGCTAGTACGCTTTATATGCCATCGCAATTTAGTTATTGTTACTACCAGGGCGTCATTTGTTACTTTAGACGTAATTAAGGATTATAAAATAATTCTAAGTTTAAACTTACTTTTTCAATGGCATTTGAGGTCACAGACGTTGGAGATAGCAAACAGACCACGCAAAATGTCTGCAAAATATAGTGAACAGAATAAATTTATCGTACAGATAAACCACAAACCTCTTCTCATATTTACTTTTGATTCTCGTTATTGCATAACAAAAGCAATAACGAGCCTTTTTTTCTCTCGACCGCGCTTCGCAACCGTGAACAGACGGAGACGGGGACCATCTCTTGGCAATCAACAATTCATTTAGTCAGGCTCGTACGTGGTGAGACAGACGAAGCAGTGCCATAAAAATATACTATAAAAAGATGCTGCGTCAAACTGAACACTCAGTCACTAAAATAAAATAATAATCACAAGGATATCCACTCAGTCACTAAAATAAAATAATAACAAATCGCAAGGATATCAGGATTGCGCGACCTCAAGAGTAAGTAAAAGATCATACGATTCATCACGGGCTTCCGTTTATCGGGCCGCCATTGGCGTCTATTCCACCAAAGCGTGCGCGTGCAGAGAATGCGTTTCGTTTACAATTGGTATCGAATTAGGCTCACAGCGAGTCAAAGTTAGCACGTACAGCCGGAGCGCGTCTCCAAGTAATGGCCTGGCTTAGACATTTCGTGAAATGCAGCGAGCGTGCGATAGCACTTGAGGTCACGGATTCGTTCTGTTCTTTGTAACGTCGACGACGGGCTTTGGAATCCCCACTCTTCGGAAGTCTCGTAGCGTTGGCGGCAACGCGCTACCGTCGGAGCCTTCGAATGGGGTGGGGCACGTGCACAGGGGTTCGGTCGGTCTCATTCAGCTACAGCTTATGCCCACGCTCTTCTTTTTAAGTCGTGAATCTCTTCTTTAGGGTATTACATCATTTTTTTTTTTTTGTGAAATTTTCTCACGCTTGCAATCTGACCGTGAAATGCCTCTGCGCCTGATAGACTACTTCCGAAAATTATTGCATGTAACTCTGCGTGCGTTGCATTATGGGACGTCTTTGGCCATGGAAAAGGGTGGCATGGTTCCGATTTCGATTGCCCGTTGACGAAGTAGTGCATATGAGCACTGCATGAAAATAAAGTCAGCCCTCGCTTGCATCGCACCCATTCACCTTCGTGCGCCCAGCCACCAGCGGCCGTAAGGACCTGTCTAGACTTAGCGAGGAGTAGGAGTGCGGCCGGCCGCGTCCCATACCTTTCTGGAGGCCTGGCTATCCCTCCAGAGTGCAGCAGGACCCTCCAGGCTCGCGAATAATTTAAGAAACCGATTGAGGAGATAAAACAGGAGACCGTCTCAGTATACTTCTTCTTACATGCGCCTTCGTAGTTTCGTTTACACGCGCAAAAACACAAGACACAGCCCTAAAAATAAAATAAAAAAAAGATTTAGCTTTTTTTTTGTATTGGCAGATAACACCTACAGGAACATAAGTTTATGGAAAGTCATTTATTAAAAAATACAAGCACTGCATTTGGTCATGACGCGATGTCGTGAAGTGAGAGGGTGGCATATCGAAACCGAAACTGTGGCGAAGAAGCCCCTTAGGTGCTTTGCAAGCTCCTATGCCGCAACGATCGCTTCGATTTTGTAAGAGGTCTATTATCCTACTCATACGCACTGCTTACCCAGGGTGCCCCCCCCCCCCCCCCCCCCTCCCCCCAAACACTCCGCGCGGCGCATCACCTTTGGTGTCGTGCTATGACGTCAGACGAACACTGGTGCTTCCTTGCCTATACGTAATCCTATGGCCTTGCTACGGTGCGATTAGCACCTACATGAGAAAGCAGGGTCCGCGCACAAAGCTTCTATCAACACTATGACATAAAAAAAGAAAGCACTACGCTTTTTCCGGTTACTGTTCAAAAGGAGTAATGCGCCAGCATTTGGGATCTTTTCCGGGACCTCTACATAGCTCCACTGCGCGCTCCTCCTACGCGCAGCTGTTTTATGCTTGCGTTACCTTCTTTACACTTTATTCACCCTTAAGCTGAGACTAAAAAAAAATTGGGTTGTGTGTGTGTTTATACAGCCTAGAACTTGGTCTGCCTCAGAGGGGCGACGAGTCTCCCAGCTGTAGATGAGCAATTTAGCCAGTGCGGTACAGCCGCTAGCCTGGGGTCTTTAACGTGCATCACGCAGTAGTGATACACGACCGCACGCCGGTACGATGCTCATCCAGATCGAAACGGGCAGGGGTGGGGCTCGAACCCAGGATCCCTGGGTTCTGCAGCGCGAGCTTAAGCTGAGACTAGAAGCTCCGCTTTCAGTGCAAGCTCTCTGCCCTTTCTAACACAAGTGTGAACGTGCGGGCAGGCGCAACCAGATCACTGTAGAAGCCAGCAAGTTCGCGCTGAAGGCGCAGCTTCTATACTTTGTTTCAGCTTCGGTCCAGACGCAGCCAAAGCTACAAGCGCGAACTCCGGGCTTTCAGCATCCCTGCCAAGCACGCGCGCTCGTGCAGTGCAAGCACTGTTGTGGGCCACATGCTCGCGCTTGTAGCATCGGCTGCGTCTGGACCGAAGCTGAAACGAAGTATAGTCAGCTTAAAGTTGAACGGTATACATCACACCACAGCGCCTGCTCTCTATGCGCGGAGCTGGTTCGCTCTGACGTCCTGGCCTGTTGAAAATAGGACATTCTCAAATATATTGACGGGATGATCGATATATAACAACTGCTTCATTACAACTCGGGAGCTTGATTTATATTGGCCCTACGGATAACCACGTAGTATGCACAGGTTGCTGCAATTTAATGCAATTAATGCGAAGGTGCAACGAGCTGGACAAGAATAACGATAATAATCCCCAGAGAAGGACAACAAGTGGGACAAAAGGCAAAAATAAATCTCAGAACACAGCTAGGTTACTAGCTAGGGTATGTTGACGCTCTGTGAAATTTGTGATTGACTTTGAACTTTTCTTTATATATGCCTGGCACCTAACCATTTCCGTCCCTAACCAGGGACGAAAGTCGATTAGCCGACTTCCAGCCTAACACTGACACAGCGCTCGTCTTATCACTGATTGGAGATCAGTGCAACCCGAACGTCTTCCTTGAGTGCATCCGTGTTACTCCCGGCGACGGGGAAACATCCCGACGGCAGGGAGACATCAACATCACGTGCAGTCTCTCGGAGATGGGGACGGTGATGCTAGTCGTCGAGTGCACTGACCACCGTTGGTGGTGAGGTGCCTCCAATAGCGTGCGCACGCTTGTCAACAGAAATACACGTCTAACAAACTCTCGTACGGAACCGCGGTGATATAATGATGGCAATATCAGAACTAATCTTCTTGATGTAATGAGATGTCGTCACCCCCAAACTCACTAAAACACAGGGTGAACAACATGCGGCCGGCATTACCACAATTTTTGCTACATTAATACGGCAAATTGGATACTTTTCTTTTTCTCCTTCTCTTTGGCGCGTTTGGGACTTCATTATTTCCGTGGAGTAAAACTGCCAGATATGGTGTACATATGATACAGTCACGCGGTCACCTACACAGCTTTCCGCACGCCTGGCGCCTTTTTTATATTTTGCGTAACGCCAAATCATGTGATATGATTATCTGACTATAGTCACACGGATACCCACGCGAATCGCGGCCTTGGCACAGCAAATTAGTTTGTGTTATCCAAGTCCGTCATTCGGCATGGTGATGTCAAACTCATAACTTTGAGGTCATGGATTCGATTCTCATAGGAGGGCGTTCGAATTTTCTTTCTTCACAATTAGTACTTGATTTTGTATAACCTTTTTTCTGAGTCGTGTGCAGTTACAGATGGGCGCACGCCATCGTTCTAACGGTTTGGTGGCCCTGTATATGATTTAATATTGTGACAATGCCCCGCAATTTGTATTGTATGCTCGCGTTTCGTTGAAAGGTGGAGCCTTGTCCATACCTCCGCAAAACTCACTCCTGAGCGCACTCACTCACTCACCCTCACTGACCTGGCGTGATGTGAGGGTGATGACTTTGTAAGCCTCGAAGACTCTTGAATTTGAGGTGGAGTGAGGGGTGTGAGTTCGGTGAGGAGCGTGAGTTTCTGAGTTCATGAGTTTGGTGAGGGGCGTGAGTTTCTAAGGTTGGTGAGTTCATGAGTTCGGTGAGTTCATGGGTTCGGTGAGTTCATGAGTTCGGTGAAGGGCGAGAGTTCGGTGGGTTCCTGAGTTCGGTGAGGGGGCATGAGTTTATGAGGTCGGTGAGTCCATGAGTTTGGTGGGGGGCGTGAGTTCATGAGGTCAGTAAGTTCATGACTTTGGCAAGGCATGAGGTCCCTGAGGAGCCATGGGTTTGATGAGAGTTTGCGGTGTGACGTCGAGGAAGGGTGGGTCATGGGACTTCTCCGTACATTTCCGCGAAAGTTGAGTTGGCCCTCGCTTCGCAATGGCGCTGTTAGCTCGTACGGGCGGTTCTCTACGAGTGATGGAAAAGGAGGAAATGTGTTTATTGATTTATCTGCGGTCTTCGGCTCCGGCTCGCTTTGCGGAAGCTTGGCGTGGTCTTTTGCCTCTGGTCGCTGCTTTGTGGTGGGGTGACGAGAGAGGAGGAGGGCTCTTTCACTCGTCTCAGGCGCTCTCGTGTAGACTGCGAGGTATTGATATAGCCGCAGAGTTTTGTTGTTTTGTAAAGGAGGAAAATGGGCGCTACGCCGGTACGCCTGAAGGCAGACGTTGCTATCTTGAGTGCGCTCGTCTTATGCACTGTCACTAATTATGAAGACAATATTAAAACGAAAGCCTTCTGGGAACAGTCGCGATTCACCTGTGTACTTGTTTGTTCGAATTGTAGCCAGGACTTCTGCAAAAAGTACTCAGTTTGTAAAAAGTACGCATTAGAACGTTCTAACTTTAGTTGTTATGTGCGGTGCAATAGAAAATGAGAGACGCGATTAAAAATTAATATACAATAATATGGCACGCACGAAGTTCTTCAATCTTCCAAAAAAAATATTCACCAGGCAGTTATTTTAGGTGAAATAATTTGTGCGAACAACGATAAACATGAAGACACATCGTTCTGAAATGGTTCTACTCGACAACGAATTGCCAAAAAAGCCATCCTACCATTAAGGAAAAGTTCGCAATACTCTATGCAGAAACAAAATACACAACCATGGTGGTGCATGTTTGGACAATAATAATTCACACCTGAATAGACAGCGATGCAGCCGCTCACTCCATAGTTGCTCGAAGTTGTCGCGAAGGCTTGAAACGAACAGTGCATACACCTTAAAGAATACTTCTTCGCGAGACTGGCAATGATGCGCCCTTGCATCCCTTGGTCATGGCGAGTGGGCAAGCGGCGCCAGGAAGGTGAGCCCTCGTTACACGCCACCTGCGGATGCTACGAGCCATCGGAGCCAATCAAGGCAGTTTGAGTGTCACGTGACCTTGGAGATGGGACACTGCGACGCGCGGAAAGCGTATCACGGGACGTCCACAGAGCGGGATTGGCTAGGATAGTTCCAAGCGTTCGCTGCGTCCGGACGTAAGGTGAAATGGAGTATAGCTCCGAATTCTACCTTTGGTATTAACTCAACAGGTTGAGCCACTACTCATTTGCCCCTTCAGAACCGCGCAGTATACAAACGTTCGGTTTTTCGTCAAGCGTTACTAGTTTTCCACTTTATGCGGTGGATTACGACACTTGTATGCGCAGAATTAGCTTTTTTTTTTTTTTTTTTATTAGAACGCTTACGTTTAGAGCAAAACAAAACATCGTCCTCTGACCAGAAAGAAAATATATTGTAAGAAAAAAATTTGAGCAATGCATCAGTTGCATGCAAAACTCAACATTGTTTCTTGATGTAACCTGTGATACAGCCTAAAGCCGGGGTCACACTGTTTATACATCATACGAAAGACAGTCTGCATACAGATTGGGGTACGCTCTTCAGAGAGGAGGTCACGTCTTGGCTTCGTTCCATCTCCAGAGAGGAGGCCACGTCTTGGCTTCGTGTACAGACGAACACTTACACACACTTAGGTATACCCTTCACAGATTCTGTCCGATTTGGTATCTCGCCGAGTGTTTTCACTGCAAGGAATTCTCGTCCCTTTTCCGTGTAACATCGGTCTGTCAGAACAGTACTTGCCTTCCTCCACTCCCGAACCCTTCTCATGATAACTGGGGAAGCTTTGCTGCTCAGCTCGACTGCCGAAGACCAGCGCAAGCTGACTGAGTGGGCGAGACTGGCGGCCGAGAGCAGTGGAGCCCCTGGACAGGGCCCCACCTGGATCAAGTCTCTTTCCGTTTCAATAAACTTCTTTCAGTCGGTCATGCAGATTCGAACGCGAGTCACTGCGAGATCCATGCTTCGAATGCCGCATGGCAATGAGTTCAAGAAGAAAATTTGGCACGCGGCATTCGAACCACAGATATCGCGGTGTTTGCTGACTGTTTTTCGTATAATGTATGAGCAGCGTGACCAAAGCTTTAGCCTATGCCCTTTCTGAGGACGATTAATACGGCGTCTGGCCGCCGCCATGTCTCTGCACGTGCGAGCAAGCACATGCAATTGTAAGCATGTCAAGGCTATGTTCACGCGCACGCTTGGCGTGCTGGTGCCCATGCATGGGGCATAATACGCCGAGAAACTGAGGGAGAGGAGTAGATTAATCTTGTGTAGGCTTCCTAGTAGGGGGGGGACGAGACCGCGTGGGGACGGCAAAACGCCGAGCTCTGGTTGGAAGGATTAGTGGGTACATGCCAAGCTATAGCTGCCTTTGTTTCCACCGCACTCGTCGAACGCGTTATAACGCCGGCGTCCGGCGTTTGGCTTTCGCATTCGAACGCGTTCAACCTGTGAAGAGGAGGCAAAAGCGGCTAGCTTTATGTTCCCTAATCATTCGACCCATAATTAGGCGTTTTCAGTCTCCCTCAGTTTCTCGACGCATAACCGACGGCGTCAGAAACGCAAGGGCGAGGTGAATCTTCTTATCACTCCGCAACCGATGGCATTGGCCGATGACCAATTAACAAATTCTGCGTTTCTTTACCTGCTTGCTGGTGACGGTCAGTGGCTGTGACCTTGGGAACTGAAACGTGACTTTGACCCGTCGAGAGGCGTATAGAACAAATTTCTGAAGGCGTTATCGAGTCCGACTCCGCGCGGGATATCCCTTCGGTTGTTCCGGCTCAGACCTGACCGAGGCGGGCTACACGGGCACCGTTCCCCTGGGCCCCGAGACGGCGTCCTTGACACTACCGCTGGTGCTGCAGCACCTGACGCCCAGCCACGTGTCCGCTCTGGGGCTGGCAGCCGTCTCCGCGGCCGTCATGTCCTCGTTCGACTCGTCCATCCTCAGCGCTGCATCCATGTTCGCCTGGAACGTCTATGGCAACTCTGTCAGACAGTCCGTAAGTGTGCGCAGCTTTCACGACATATACTCGCGACTTCGGCAAAACGGACGCTATTGTCTAGGGGGAAAACGCTGAACTGGCCGGAGCAGGCATCCTCAACTTTCTGGGATATCAACGCCTTGGCGCGCATGCACTAAATAAATAAGAATTTCAACTGAACTACAACAAACATCGCGATGTTCCCCGGGAATAGCCTTTGAACGCGTAAAGCTTTCTTTTTTCCACGGTTCTGCAAATTCATCTGCGCTAAATCCTATGAGCTATATTCACAAAATCACCAATTTCTGCCTTTCTTGACAAAATGTCGTAATGTCATCCAGGACTGTAATTGCCTGGGTATCATAGAACGCATATCGATTAAAACTTTTATATTTTCTTGAAAACTTCTTTATTTCACGAAATGTCCCTGAAAGTTGTCCATGTCCTTTCGCGATTTCTGTTAGTCTCGTGTGGCTTCGGTGATTGCATGTTGTCGGCGGTTGGTGCGATGGCCACCCTAGTGAAACGAGAAACGTTGCGATGCTTGTGTCCGCAGCAAGAAGGACGGCTGCGGCGACTGAGCCACAGGGAAAACAGTGACCAATATGTACATACAATGGCCTAACGAATTAGGTGAACCTTGCATTGCTTCTCGTGTTGTGTAGGGCGAAGAGTTGTCCTGGTGCCTTTGTCGTTACTGTCGCATCAGCATGTTGACTAGGTCGCTCTGAGCGTATCGTATACGCAACCACGTGAACCAGACATTGTGCGCTTATCAATGTTCATCACCGTCGTAGAATAATAGTAGGTATAGTTCTTCCATTGCTTCCCCGAAGAAGGCTATGCCTCTTGAGGCTCGCTTAAAACAACACACCACTGCAGGTGTGTGTTGGGAGGGGGGGGGGGGGGGGCAAACCATTTTTAGATTATGCGTTCAGCTGGCATGCACAACTCGACTAGCTGTTTTCCGCTGGCATATTTGTCGAGAGTGACGACTCCTATGGGTCACTGGAGTCGTGAATACCTGACGTCACCGCACCATAATGGTGGTCATCCCTACTTGTTCTTGCTGAGAAAGATCAGTTCGGAGGTGCGGGGCGCCAAATGTCTACTGCAAAAGGTATACGCGCTCAGTGCACGGGTACCAGAATAGTCGCTGATGTGACGTCACTGCAAGCTATGCCCAATGTTACTAGATTGGCTCAGTAACGGAACTGCCCATAGATGCTGCTTGCACGAGCAATAACTTCCTCCCCTCCCCCCCCCCCCCTTCCCCCCCCCCCCCCCCCCCCCCACCCCCCTCTGCACCCGCGGCTCACCTTCCGCCGTTCTACGATCTACCGTCTTTGGGGGACGGCTGCTATGGTAAATGCGGTGTGTTCTGTGATGGAATACGCGTGTTTCGAAGCACAGCGTGAAGATGGCCTTTCACCGTGCTTTATGAAACACGCAGTTTTGAAACGAGAATCTCGATGGCAGCTCAAACGAGGGAGGCGGGCTGAAGGGAGTGAAGGGAGGTACCCCCTCTGCGGGAGTTCCCCAACTGAGAGAATCAATTAACGTTGGCTATGTCGAGGGAGCGCGTTGGCTCTCATCGAAATTCTTGTCACCTGGATGATCGACTTTGAATAGCTGTACGAGGTTAGTTCTTTAAAGCCTCATTCTAATTGTGTTGAATAGAAGCCAATTTAGAGCCTTGCATAAGACTTCGGAAGTAATCCGTTACAAGTAAGGGATTACTTGTAATCCGTTACTTTTTCAAGTAATTTTGTAATTGCCACATTAATATTTTTGCGGCAGTAATTTCTAACGTAATTTCGTTGTAAAATATTGGTAAAAGATTACTTTAATTACTCGTTACTTTTTTAAAAATATGAACATAATACAGGAACTGGAGCAATATGAGCTGGCAATTCAGCAGCATAAAGACAGCAAGGTCAACAAAATAGAAAACCTCGTGAAGAGGAGAATAAGTGAAAATAAAACACAATTTACTTGTATGACCGGTCACTAGAACCGCTAGGAAAAAAAAAAAAAAACGTGCAAGACATACAAATGTGCGAAAAACAAAAATCAAGAAGACAACGCCTCTTGTTGATCTAGCGCAGGTAGACTCTGCTACTTAGTATGCGCACCGCTGTGTATTGTCTGCGGAATTCCAGAGATCATTTCCGCTCGTCGTAAACTTATCGGATAGCGGGTGTGGTTGCAGCTTTCGCTGCCTTGTCAGATTACAGGAGAACGAATTGCCACGTACTACCTTCTTTTTCTTAAATACAATAGTTTACTTTTGTATAGACTACCATAATCCCGGCGTATGAGAAATGGAAACTAGTGTTGCAAAACTTTTTGAAAACATCAACATTGTTTCTATTGTTTTCCCGATAAGTGTACTTGAAAAGTAACGTGAAAGTAATTTGTAACTTAAGGAGTAAAGAAATCCGTTACTTTTCGGTGAAAGTAATTTGTAACGGTAATCCATTACATTGGAGTCTCGGTGATTTGTAATCGTAATCCATTACATTTTTCAAATAACGGGCACAAGTCTGCCTTGCATCATATTTTTATGTCAGAAAGTGCAAGCGAGACTTTTTATTTTGAAGTCAATCATTTACGATTGTTACACCGCGGTAGCACCATCGCTGAAGGTGGCGAATTGTACACCTGGAGGTGAACGTGAAATACTGGAAAGATTTGAAGAGACGAAGCCCGCTCTGTAACTCTCCTCAGCGTGGTCGCCTAAATTCTTGTTCAATTGAAGAATCATTCAATGTATATAAGTCTGTTAGCATCAGAGTAGTCTGGTTTCATGTATTATAATCATATGTTCGTAGTGTTAGAGGTGTATAATTTGCTTTGTATGTCCTTCATGAATTTTCTGCCGAGAGACACTTAAGGTAGATGCGGGTGATTGTAATGGTGCCTCTCTGAATATGCTTTCATCATAAAGTATTATCCACTTAGATGTAGTATACACGTATTCTGTCCTGTGCTTTCTTGCTCGTCTTTGTACACTGCTGTTCACTTCTTCGTGCGATTTTTCGTTCACTTTTTTTTTAAAAGTTTTGTGCTAATAGAATGCGACACATTACGCAGAATTATTTAAACATAAGACCAAAACAAGCAGAAATCCTTTATTTTCGGTGAAATGCTAAGAAATCAGAAGGTCCACCTCCAGCAGGGTTGTCTTCACGTGCTTGGCTGCGCGTGCGACGAAGTGCCATCAAAGGAATGCTCGAGCTTGAGGCGGATACTGAATTCTTAACGTGTCACCGAATATGGTTATTACGTGTAGCACAAAACTCCACAGGATAAAAGACTCGTTTGTTTCACTCCTGTCCTTATTTACGTATTAGTTGCGAATCTTGTAAACATCCTTTATGCATTCATGCTTATTTCCTTTCGCAGGCTTCTGAAAAGGAAATGCTTTGGGTGATGCGCATCGCCACCGTCGTCATCGGCACCGTAGCCTCTATGATTGCGCAACTGGCCATGTCAGCGTACGTATTATGGTACCTCTCGTCGGACCTCGTGTACGTCCTCCTGTTACCCCATCTCTTGACGGTGACCTACCACAACAAGGAGTGCAACGCGTACGGCTCCCTGGCCGGTTACGTCGTGGGCGCCGTGCTTCGCGCAGGCGGCGGGGAGGACGCGCTCAACATCCCTCCTTTCATCAGGTACCCGTACTACAACGCCCGCGATGGACAACTCTTCCCGTTCCGCACGTTCGCCATGGTCATGACGTACCTCACGCTCCGGGTCGTCTCCAGGGTGTCCAAGTGGCTCTTTACGGATAGGGTACCACTCAAGTTCGACCTCTTCAAGTGTTTCGTCGCGAAGCCCCCGATGGCCAAGGAGGACGTGTCGAGCAAGGACGCCGAAGAAATGCCGACGAAATCGGATGAACAAGAGCAGCCAGTGCGCCACTTCTTGGGGATGGGAGTGCTATTGCCGACCGCCGTGGATCAGGAAGTCGGAGTTGATAGCGCCGAGCAAAAGTCCTTGGGTGAGCACACCGGCAATACGACAATCTCTGGAGCGTCGGCCGTGCCGTCGGTGGACGTGCCTGCACTGCAGTGTTCACATAGCGATAAGCCTCAGACAGCGCATCTTTCTCCCCCGAAGAAACGACGCCATACGAGGAGAAAGCGGCCTACTCCCAAGAAAGTGCTGGAGTCCCAGGAGCCCGGAGACGTTCAGAACTCTACGGAGGTTGCGAGGGAGTGAGTTGGTCGAGTTGGCACGCATTGAACATTGTGATAAACAGCGCACGAGAGACAAGGACACTGTAGAAGAAAACAAGGCCAGCGCGTGTCTTGTCTCTTTTCTTCTGCTGTGTTCTGGTCTCCTGTACGCTGTTTATCACCGTGTTCTCTGCAGGTTCTAGAGGGCCACGAGACCCAAGAGGCTCGATCAGCCTCCTCAAGGAGATTTATCAGCCTGGTGAGACTCAGCCTCCAGAAAAACGTGAGCCACAAGATAGCCCGAAGACTCAGGAGGTTCAAGAAACGAAACTATCAGAGCCCCAATAATCATGGAGAGGCAGTCGAGCTGTGCGTCGAGACCAGTCGAGACCATCTTTGTGGTAACGAGAACATTCTCCAGAGTTGCTAGGCTTATTGCACTCCATCGTGATATTTATGGGCAGTGTTGGGGGACGCATGGGTGTGTATGCGTCGCTTTCTACGGTGCTTTATGTTTGGTGGCACTCGTGAAAACAGTATTTGTGCTGAGCCGCGCTCCGCAAGGTGTAATTTTTATTGTGCTGCGTATTTCAAATGTACACGTATGCGTTCTTGGGAGTAGATGAAAGCCGTAAAAGTATTGCATCTAAGAAACTATACTGACAAATCTTATTGATATCCTAAAGTCCTTTTAAGTCTCATCGAAAAAAAAAAATGGTTTAAACAAAAATCGTCAAATTATCACTTAATTGTTTCATTGGTGTGGCGTTTATGAGAACGAAACAGAAAGAAACAGACTTAGTATTTGATCCTAGTAACGTACATCATTATTAGAACGATGTAGTAAATTGTTTCTATCATGACCATATTCTTTTTAGGCGTGCATTTGAAAACATATGAGTGATTTCATCTGAAATCGTGCAGGCAAATAAAAAAAAAACCTAATTTTAAAGACTTTTTTTCCGACATTTTTAGAATATATTGGCAGCAAACCGCAAGTTTGTTGAATGATTTGTTCTTGAGATATTGAACTTCAAAGCGACTGCGGCGAAATTATAAGTATTTTTTGCGTCCGTCGCAGATCGTAGGTTTCACCCAATGTACCAACATAGCTTTTGCGCCTACATTAATTTTTTTTTTTTTGGCAAGCACGTTATAAGTATAGTTAAAAAGCAACTCCGCTTCATTTTTGTTTTTGAAAAGGAAAACAAACAAAAAAAACAATGCAGTCCTCTTCAGTATCACCTAAAACCACACGTCAAATGTTACGATGTAGTTGCGACTAAACGTTTCTTAAACGGTCCGGCAAACTTTGCAACTCGCCAAGTTGCCGAAATCGGCTGACTTGAGCGGCCGAATTGAGGCGCAACCAACAGCGCAGTCAAGACTTACGGCGTGGGCGTAGCCAACATTGAGCTAAACGTCATCACCATTGCCCCCTTTTGCATGTTTTTACTTTTCCGGGCAAGCGTAATGGGTGACGTCAGCAACGTTTTTTTCTCGGCGCTCAGCGGTGTCCACGTGATTGGCGTAACGCGCCTGCGCAGTGCGCTCTTTGGGAGCCGTCCGGCCTAAGGGGCCTTAGTCCGGCCGCCCCTCCCTGGTCGCGCCGTTACAGCCGTCTTCCGCTTCACAGCCGCTGCCGTTGTCTCACCGTTTGTGATTATCGTCTCTCGGAGTTTCGTCCACACCACGGACACTACGTGCGCAGACCTATGCCGCAGTTGTGCAAATACGCGACCTGTGACTATCGCCCAAAATCCCAAAATCTGTCTGATTTTTTAGGAGTCGAAAAAATGAACTAAAATAAGGACGGAAAAACGGATTTCAGATTCGTCCTACTGAAGCATTTGCCTCCCCCCCTCCCCTCCCCCCGACACACACACACGCACACGGACGCGCACACACACACACACACACACACACACACACGCGCGCGCGCGCGCGCGCTCGCGCGCGTCGATTAGTGACACAGCGCGACAATCGCGAAAATGCGGCGCCAGCGCCGGGCGCCTCGTCCGACCCATCTTCGTACGACGATGGGCCATTACGTCATGTACAAACGCAATGTGCACGGCGATCTGGGAAAGACACTTTCGAAACGCTAGAAAATTGAGCATTACGTTGACTCGCATAGCGCCAAAAAAAGCGTAATACAAACTTTCGAAAGCCCCCAGGTCACCACGTGACTCCCCCCGAGGTCACGTGACCCCCCGTGATTCCCCCACCCCGAGGTCCTGCGCCCCCCCCCCCCCCCCCCCCCCCCCCGAGGTCACGTGACCCCACTTCCCCCTTCAGGTGGTGCAGGTGGAAAGAAACAGTTTATTTTTTTTTCTAGCTCTCACTTAAAAATTGACAATTGAGTACTGGAAGCATGTAGGCTTCATTTCTAAAAGCAGTTTTGCGAAATCAGTGTCGCTTCCAGTTTGCCTGAATGGCGCTAGTCTCTACAGGCTGCTTATGTAAAAGCAAAATTTGATTATTTTGCAATTCTCGCTGAGCTGTTTTAAAGTTCTTCCACAGATTCTAACAATCGCACGCACACAAGTAAATTACCTATCTTAAAATCTGTCGCACGAAATTAATTTTAGTTTATTGTTCTGCAAGTCGTATTCACGGCTGAACAATTTTTCCACGCCTTTTCGAACGTAGTTTCTAAAACAATCAATCCCTGAAAAACAATTGTTACACGTATCAACTACAAAAATATAATGATAACGTCACCTTCAATTGTACTTGAAAGTTTGAACGCTGTCATCAATCAGCTATTTAAAGGAGCGGTGCAACGATATTCAATCGGAATGTTTTTCACTTTACACGAGCTTAGTGGCACTAGTGGGACACAAGGATACTCGCACGCAACACCACTGACCAAGAAACTCTTTTGTTCCTGCGCAATTTCAAAAACAAAAGCGATCATTTTCATTCAATCTCTCCTTTACAAAATTTGATGACGTAACGTGGGGATCGCAGTACACCCCAAGTGACGATATTTCAATGCGGTTCATAGATTGGACCCGAGCATTGCGTGGGCACTCGATTTGGGCTCGTGATAATTACTAGCTCGAGAAGCATTCGGGTAGTGGCCCGTGTCCAACCGCTGCAACGACGACGATAGCCGAGCCATAACAATGTCTGAAACTCAGCGCGTGTCCTGTGCTTTACCAACCCCTGCGCGTGGCTATAGATCAACATTGGCGGCATATAATCGGCTCCAGATCGCGTGGCCGCTTGTTCTGGCTGCGAGTTGAGGGGGTGAACGCTGCTAGTTTTCCTTTAATTTTTTTCTGGGACTTCTATTGCGTGAAGTGAAAAACGAACACGTGTTTTATAGGTCATTAACGTCAGGGATCTGTTCTAAGCGGAATTTGCGCAAAGTACATAAGTTGTTGCATCGCCCCTTTAAATTTGCCAGACAAGTACGCGAGGCCGTAGTTTTACATATCGACCGCATCTACGGTTAAAACCTTCACACGAATAAAGCTGTGTCAAAAAATAAAAGTCGCATACTTTTCAGGAATAAAAACAGTAACTCTACCTGTAGTGTATCCGGCTCACTAGCAAATCTCAGCGTCAAGCGCGGAAAACGGCCAGTCACCACCCCGATCGCGGCTGACTTGTATTCTGTACATCACGGCAGAACAAGACAAATACAGTTTCCTGACTAATTCGGGCAACCAAACCACTCTCCATCCGACTTTACACAACAAAACGCGAACGTATTGTGATTCTTATTTCAACATTGAAAAGTGCGCAGACTGGATCTTTCAAGGAGCCAGTCTGTGCTCCCTTCAAGATGTCGTCGGGGGCTAGTTGTCTTTCTGTGCGACAGATGGCGTTGCTTTATCAAAAGGTTCTATAAGTAAATTTTAAGAGGTACCGCAGTTAGCAATCGACAGTGAGATTTTCAAAGTACCGCATTTTCCGGGAGGAGTGCGTCTGCGGACTATGCACGTTTAAAAGTTGACATTTTAGGCTGTGCGGATTACCTATTCCTGCGGATTATACAGGAATTATGTTTTTTCAAGATCGTTCATTATGACGAGGCGTGACGGATTTTGTCAATGCAAAATTATGTTAACGACGATTTACACATAATAGGATCTTCTTTGTACGCTAAGAAAGCATATATCTGTCAAGGTGTGCCGTGTACGAGACGGTTCTTCTTGTCGACTCAGCACCAGGTGCGGACTATGCACGGCGTGCGAACTATGCGCCGGGTGCGGACTACAGCCTGGAAAATATGGTACTGGCGAATCTATGAGGGTCCTCAGAAACAAGCAAAATCAATAGCCAACTGAAAGTAACAAAATCCCCTCCGGATGTTTCGCCATTATTTGTTTTTGTCTTTCTCGGCACACCCTGTGTGGCGCTTCCGACGGGAGTATAAAATCGATATTCAAATCTCTGACAGACCGGATGAGAACCAGATTTGCGCATTCCGCCAAAAAAAAAAAAAAAACGATGATCAAAGAGTGCACAGGGTGCATCGTTAGGGAAAATTTCGTTGATCGCGTGCGTCCATTGGTCCAATGCCTTTGTTAATAAATAAGTGCCCATAGCACTTGACGGAGCCAGTGTCAGAATACAATAACGTTCAGAAACATCAGTTGGGTTTTCAGACGGCGCCCCACTCCAGGTTATAGGGAACACGGAGTCGTGGCAAATCTACGTATCTCTGAAAAATGAACTCGGCGCAACGCAGTCAGACAAAAAAGGGTCCACCCCAAATAGACAGAAGCGACGTCCTCCGCATGTTTCGGGGCTTGTTTGCCATGATGAAATTAGTGGGCCTTTTACCTCGAGACCTGCCAGAAGTCATCGAAGCCGAGGTTGACGCTAGGAGCATCGCAAGGAGAATGCGTCGGGCTGGTGTTCTACTCTTTATTGTTTTCGGCTACTTGATTCACTTCAGCGCTGCCACAGTCTACAATGTCACCCACGATGGAGGCTTCTTCGGCTTCTTTGCCAATTGCGGCTACGTTCTTCGCAACATCTTCGCCGCTCTGTCCCTGGTTCATTTTCTCGTGTTTCAAAGGGTTCTGCTGAGAATCGTCGTGGATGGATTCCGTATCTTCGAGCATCCGCCTCTTAGCATCGAGAGAAAAGTGCGCCGCGCCACCGTCTTGGCGGCCTGTTTCGTCGTGTCCACTTTCGTAGCCCTTCAGAACACGACTGTGTGGGTTGGTTTCGTGGATGTGCAGAAGTACTTCAACTACTACCTCTACAAGGGAGACGTGACCCAAGGCACCATACCCAGACAGCTGGGCTACCTGTTCAGCTTCATTGACGCCACGACCTACGCAATCATGGAAAGCACGCTGAACTGCATCATCACCTTTCACGCCTGCGTCTCCCTATACCTGGGGTGTTTGTGCGAGAACTTTGTGCGAATCATCCGAGAGGTGTCCCAGCAGACTTCAGTCAGCGGCAGACAAGTGAAGGCCCTGCGGCGGCTGATGACGCGCCTGAGCGACGTCATGGTTCGCTTTGACCGCGTCGGGAGCCCCGTGGTGTTTTGCTGGTACGCGAACATCGTGGGAAGCCTGATCCTTTCCACGCCCGGGATCCTGTTGGGCATGCGGAGGGCCGCTCCTTCTGACTACGCCTACATGCTTACTGACCTGCTGACAATGCTCGTGATTCTCGTCGCCCTTACATTCGCTCTGGCTGATCCCACCAGCCTGTTACGATCGTCCTATGTGCACGCCCTCAAGATTAGCACCAAGGTGGATATTGATGACGAGGAAGTCAACCACAGCGCGCACGTTCTGATGGACTCCATCATCTCGACCAAGGTGGCCGTCACGGGCTGCAAGTGTTTTCAGGTCACTCGGGACATGGTGCTGTCCATTCTCACCATGACTTCCACGTATATCATTGTTGTTTACCAGTACATAGAGCACGCAATGTGAGACCTGCCTGGTATGGACGCACCGAGCTCGGCTGATTGGGTGCTTTAGAACTATTGTTCTGGCCTACGTGGTGGTCGACTGTTATGCGTCTTTATAAAATATCGTCGTGTATCTTAGGCTCAATTAGTCTAGCAAAATAAAAAACGGTCAATTTAGATTTATTATTGGTATTTCCATCAACGTTACTCTAGGCAGTGATAGGTTAAGCACGCGCTTGTTGCCCTACGCCGTGGCATTGGATGCGCATTCGACAAAGTCTTATGAAACGCAGAAAGCTCGCACTTGAGGCTGAGGGTTCTTAACCTAGCTGTCACTGGTTATATACTATACGAACATTTCGACGAGCGTGTTGACGTATTTATGAAGAAAATAAAAACAAAACAAAAAAGGGTACGAGACGACAGTATACATGTATGGGCTCCCAGTATACAAAAAAGAAAAATCTCATTTCAAGCCAGCGGAACCCAACTCCAGCAAACCTGTGTTGGGAAAGGGGACGAGAGCCCGTAGAAGGAGAGAGGAAAAACATAGAGCGAGACGAGAGGCGGGAGGGAATACGTGCGCTAGAAAATTTACCACCAAAAGACCGAGAATCGAGGTACGGACCTACAGCAGACTAGGTAGACATTGTACCCGGTTTATTTTAGGTCGAGAGAATCCTTATACTGACCAGGCACTTTCTTCTCTCGTCGGAAATGCTGCAGAAAGTTGTCCCCGAGAATGTCGGCGGAGGCCAGAGGAACGTGTTGAGGCAAACAGAACCCGCACGTGAGCTGCTCGCCGAAGCTGGTTTTCCCACACGAAGAGTGGGTACGAGGTAAAGGCGCCCTCGGGGAGACAACCAACGCATCCGTCTTTGCCAAGGGTCACGCAGGACTCGGGAAAAGGGTATGTAAGGTTGAATGAAAGAATTAAGGTGGACTCAAGGCCCGTCCAAACTAGATACTTCAGAAATCCTGAGGTTACACGACTCTGACATCAGCCGTGCGACAAATCGCTTTCGTCTTCTTTTTTCTTTTTTCCCGGGGGAAAAGCTTCTTTTTTTTTTTTCCTCAAATTTCGTTCGTGTTTTCCACGGGGGCCTTGAGCATGCTCATCACGTGGGTCCGGACAGCCACTCACAAGCTCTTTGGCGGTCGGTCAATCACTCAAGGCCTCCGCTGCTCTTCAGGTCCCGAAAACGGGAAAGGGAAGGACTGTGTTCGAAATCTTACCCAAATAGATCCGAGCTACTCCGGCGGGTCGTGTCACGTGATAACGCAGATAGAGCGACGCTGGACGCGGGTAAGTTTTCGACCGCAAAAGTACCAAATCCTCACCCTGGAGTAAGATCGAGTAAATTTTGGAACACTGCCAAGGATTCGAGATTCCGGCAGAACAGATGGCGTGTGACGTCAAGTCTGACGAATAATGAGGTCACCAAAAAGCGGAGGAAGCGAGGAGGAAAATCGTGATATTTGCTCGGTGGTGTTCAAACAGACAGCCGACTGCCGGACTGCCGGACGGTTCAACTTACACGATTTTTGACGGAGTAGTGTCGCCTCGGGATTTCTGATGTGTCCTGTTTGGACAGGCCTTCACTCCGTCCCTACTTTTCCGCGCTCTCTCCTAGATGGCGCTGAGGTTTGGACGGAGAAAGTAAAAACACAAAAGAGGAAGAGAGTGACAGGCAGCCAATCTTCGCTGCTTGGGTTGTCACGTACTTGAAACGGGGCGGCTCAAATATTGTGAAGCGCGAACCCTGACGAGCATCCTTTTGCGATCTTTTCCGGGAGCTCCACAGAGGCAGGGTGCCGCCGTCTCTGCAGTAGGGTTTCCCCTACCGCAGGCACGTAAATGAGCTGTGGGTAGCCCGCTGATTTTTCCTCATGTGGTGGCGGTTCTGCCTCACCTTGCAAGGGGTTCGCCGTTGTCTATGTTGGGTTTTGTTTGTTTGGAATGAGACGGCTAGTACTTGTTGGGGAACGCCTCTTCCCCCCAATCTGTCTCGGCACAAGTGCTTCAGGAGTACGAGGTCCTGACCGTATCCCCCCACCCCTAGGAGACCTGGACCAGGGTTTCCTGAGTACAAATAAAGTTCATTCTCTCTCCCCCCCCCCCCCCCCCCCCCCCCCAATGGATTGTACTTTTAGGTGAATGTATATGAAGATTGTTGTAACTTGGCTCATCCTCCGCGGCCTATTGTGTCTTAGCCGAAAAACCCTGACGCGGTGCCGCGCAAGGGTCTAGCGGGAGCGCTGCTCGAGCGGGAAAATGTAGGGCGGCGTACTTTCGGTATTCGTTAGAACTAGGAAAACGCCACCCTACATTTTTCTACGCCGATGCCGAAGGTTTAGTTGAATATCTGTGCGTAGAGGTACCTTCTCCCGCGTACCGCAAGAATACAAAATATATGCGAGTCCTTTAAAGCAGGGTTCTTTAAACCCTGGCCTATCTTCTCACCGGTCCGTGGCTGGCCGAAATCCTTCCATAAAAGCCCGAGCCGCTTCCAGCTGACCAGCTGCTACCGGCGCAAAAAGATGTGCGCCTAAAAAAAAACTGCGCCGCAACGCACCCCAAAATTTGGAGAAAAAAAAATATACCAGAAGGAACGAGAGAAACTGCATCGTAACGGGGTTCACTCGCCGTGACTGAACATTGTCATCACTAGGTATCCCCATTCTTAGTCCCCTCTTTCATGTTGGTGTAACTAGTATGTTAAAACTCCTTTGCGTTCTTATGTAGTACAGTGCGACAGCAATAGTTTTATAATTCTCCTTGTATTTCGCACTGCCCGAATGGGCCGAAGTTTCCATGCGCTTTGATGTATGCTTAGTGAGTTTTCGGAGTCACCACAATTGTTGCGTAACGTCATAATTAGCTAAATATTACATTTCAAACTGAAGTATAAATGTATTCAACCAACCCAGTGCTCTTTTATATATATACTGTGGGAGACGAGGGTGGGAGAAAACGGGGCGGAGGGTACGTGACAGGCGGTTGGCCGGGAAGACACGAGCAGGCGCGGGACAGAGCGTGTTGCGCGAGGCTGGAGCCGGGCAGGAAGGACGGAGCCGTTCTGGCTGGTCTGACCCATAGCGATCCCGGAGCGGTCCACAAGCGAGGTACCGACCAGGACCGGCGGGAGCGGCGAGCCCTGGCCATACCGGGCTGGGCCATGACGATCCCGGAGTGGTTCTGCAGCGAGACTCGGGCTATGATAGCCCTGGTGAGCTAGCCTACGCAGCGCTGGCGTAGGAAGGACGATCCGCAGGCTTAGACACGAACTCCGACTGCGAGCTCTGAACGACGGGCGACAACCAGGGTCGGTGGGCCCGGACTGCCGGCTTTCGAAGACGGGCAACCGAAAAGTAGAGTAAACCGATACGCTGTCTTCTCGTTGTGTTGTGTCACTTCCTGGGAGACGAGCGAAGCACGGGCCGATCGGACGGCAGTAATTATTAATAAAGCGAGATTACCACAAAGAAGACCACAATACTTAGTGTCACATTTATTTTTAAGTTTAAATTCTTACTTAAGTTTATTCATTTAGTTTTTCCTCGTTTATAATTACTCTTTTTTTTTTTTCCTTCGGACTTCGAGACTGCGGCAGGTGCCTAATCCGGTTGCTTGGCCAAGAAGTTTGGAGACCTTTGCTCTACAGCTTCGGAAAGACTCAGTGGCCTTCTGCCGGTTTCTAGGTCAGAGCTCGCAAATGCAAAACAAAGGACACACGCGCTGACACTCGCTGACCGAACAATATATCATATGAAAGTAAAATTGGCAGCCGTTCATGACTGTGGCAACTGCAAAACTTAACTTAGTGCGTAGTCGAGCTGGGGGAAGTTTACCATGATACTTTTTAACTCGAGACTGGGCTAGCAGCAGGAAGCATATCTTTCCCTCCTTGTGCCCCAGTCTCAGTTTTTTTACCTGAGTCTGGGGCACAAGGAGGGAAAATAGAATCATAGAAAAAATAAATATTTTAGGAAATTTATCAACAGACGGCACGAAATGTGGCTCATGCTAGTACATTTAACATCCTGTCTTGTCTCAAAACATATTATACAGCTGCAAATTGTATTGTGGCAATTAGGCTCAAATAATTTTCACTGCCAGTGATATATTTTGAGTTTTAATGACATATATGTTAACAAATGTGCCTAAGTTGAAAACATAAAATCGACTGCAGCAGAACTCAATGCATCAGAAGGAAAGAAGAAACTAAATCTTTTATGGCTTCTTGTTTCCTGTTGATTCTTATTTTTACCAACATGCTCCAACAGAAATTTAGAGTCTTTCTATTTCTGACCGTTGTGAGTTGCAGTCGTTTTGTCTTGTGTAACCGTCTTCACAAAAAAAAAAAAAATGTTGACAGCAACTTTTTTGCATTGACACAGCACGATTTGAAAATAATTACAATAATTTATTTTCAACTTTTGGCGAGCAATTTTTTCTCCAATATATTGCCATTAAGGAAAGAGAGGCCCAACGGCTCGTGCGCGTCAGTTATAATGCGAGAACGACGGTCGCTTCCCGCAATGCTTGGATCGAAAATGCTGTACCATTGCGATTCACACGATTGCCAGCGACCTCCGCACATCCCCGTGCCTCGTTGTTCAGCAGCGCCATGAGTTGCATAGTGAAGTTTACAGCAGTATGATATGCGGGACACTTTCAAGATTTTAGTATTTCTTGCGGGACGCAGGACACGAGCCCTCAATGTGGGACAGTCCCGCGAGTCGCGGGACGGGTGATCACCCTAAAGAAGAGCGGGAGCGGAACAAGCGGCGATGTGGCGCAGCAGCGCGCGTAACCGCCGCGAGGCCGCTATCGCCTAAAGTTCCACTGCGTCGACCTTTTTCCCTTGCGGAAAAAGAGAACGCTCGCCTGGAAAGCCACCGCCGAGAACAGAAGCTGCAGCTCCGCTATTCTTCCTTTTTTACCTGTGGAAAGGCTGAACGTTTTTGGAGAAGTGGTCGGGAGACGTGCGTGGAGAGGTTAGAATCTAGTTTATTAGCGAACTTCAGGGTTACGAGGCTGCAATATTTGCGGAAACGTTCGTCGAGCTTGCGGTCGGTTTTGCCGATGTAGAGAGTGTCGGGGCATGTGGTGCGGAAATTTACGTAAGCGATGTTAGCAGATTTGCAGGTATGGTTGTCAGGGATTTTGTGCTTGCAATTAGGTGGAGAGGAAGCGACATGCTTGCAGGTAAGGCATCTTGTGGCGTTGCATGTTGTGGTACCCAGTAACTGTTGTGTGGGAGATTTAGGGGCGGTGGACGGAAGGCGGCTTTTCACTAAGAGAGATCGGATGTTATTTATTTACAGAAAGAACCTGCAGCGCCGAAGCATTATAGCAGGGAAACACATAATAAAACATATACGAACATAAATACATTGGCAAAAATACAATAAATACTGTTATATAAAAGAACACACACAAACTCTTGAATGATGTTTGGGGGGCGTAGGGGCGCTTAGTGCAGCAAAGACTAGTGTGATAAAAAAAAAAAAAAAAAAGTTCGCTTTTGCTGGAGAATATCAACGAACGTCTTTGCCTCTCAACTCGTATAATAATTTGTCGGTGTGTGTGTCTTTTGGCTGCTCTCAACTACACATGAAGTTTGATTGGAAATCCGAGATTGTTCACATACTCAGCAGAGGCAAAGATTTGACTTTTGACTTTTTTAAGACGATTATACATGGGAATGAACAAAACCGATTAATTATTCGATTAGAGGTCGATTAATCGGGTTAAAATTTTTAATTGACGCACAGCCGTAGTTATTTTTATCCTCTATTATACCATAAGCTGTGAGCGCAATGGAAAGGTGCAGACGAGCTGAGCAGAATAAACGATAATAATTCCTGGCTACGGGCTACGACGTGCATGTTAGACACATCCAGTATCGACTGTCCGCCGCGTGAGAGCGCTCTTCGCGCGGGGTATCTTTGAGCAACGGCTCGCTAGGAACATTTTTGTTCATGGTTGCGATGTTCATTATGGCCTCCACTAAACTGTCAACTTGTGGGTAAAACGATTGAGAGAAAGGAGATAACGATTCTGAGTTTGAATTGCATTGTGAATTTGGATTGCGAATTTGCAAAGGTAGCCTCGGAGCATGCATGCTGAGGAGTTTTATCCCAAACGCGTTGACTGTTTCTTCTTTTTTTTTTCTAGAAGATAATCTATGGGAATAACTGAAATAAGGTAACGAAGAACGCTCCTCCTCTTATTTATTTTCTTCAAATATACCGCTAGAGACGTCAGCACGCACCGCGTGATGTACACGACTTCAAACATGCTCCTTGTTATTGGGGTAAGTCTGCAAGTGGTCTGTGAATGACTAAAGATATGTAAACCTCGAGTGTAACACAGCTGCCCCGCGTGCAAGTCCCTGTCGCAAAAAACCCGCGTTACTAGCACCACGTTTCGAAAACCCCGCGTTCATTTTCGCCGTCCTGTACTTCCCACAAACCAAAAGCCCCGTTCTCACTGACCTCCGTCCCACCCTCTTCGCGCTTCAATCAGCGTTGTTCTATGTCTACCTAATCCGTTGAGGGTCTACAGAGGCTCTTTTAAGTGAAAGAAACAACAAAATAAGGTTAACTTGAACCGCAAAAAAACTTAGAATTACGAACAAGCGGCCAACGCATAAATCTGCATAACCAGCGATGCACTCCGCTGTTATAGAGGTATACTCAGCCGTAGAATTATATACTTTGTTCACCTAGATGGATACATATATTTTAAGAACGACGTAAGAACGGAACTGGTGTTTAGTGCTGTATACATAATAAGTACTGCGCCACGAGCTGCGGGTTAACAGTCTTGACAGAACCCACTTCGACAGAACTGTGAATCCGCGCCTGCTTCGAATCGACGTAAGCTTTCGTTCAATGCTCATTTATAAAAACTGCAACTTTAAATGTTTTGCCACAGGAAAAAAGCCATTACTTCACTTCAACTCCGCTCACTCCAAACTGGTCAAGAGAGGCATCGTGAATCTATGCCTAAAAAACTCACTTAACAAATCATGCGAACATTTGATCAAAACAAGCTTTGCTGGGCAAATCTGTCGCCTGATAGCAGCAGGGTACCCCAGTTTATTATTAACGTCGATTGCAGAGAACCTGCTCAAACGCATGAAAAGACGGGAGACAGGTCAAGTATATAGGCCTATTGTTGCGCCTTTTATTTACAAATTCTCACACGGACTGAAAAAAGTCCATGTTGGTGTGGTCTTCTCAGCTCCGAACAAGCTCTCCAGCTTGTGCAAGAAAGGGAACGCATCTTCAAACCGATCCGAGAACTTCACTAAGAACCAGAAAACAGTTTTGTCCAGTGCACAGGAAAAGTCGTATACCCTCTCATCTGTGGAAAACGCTATATCGGCCAGACTGGACGGTGCCTCAACGATTGACTTCGCGAACACCACTATTAAATTACTAGAGCAGCCCATCTCTTGTCTCACGTGCGAAACGACATCGTGTTGTTTGCAGACCGGTGGCGTCGGTGCGTTTCCATAGGAGCTAAGCCTTTTTCTTTCTTTACTTTTTCTTCAAGTAAGTTCGCTTTTTGAAAATTTTACAACAAAAATGCACCGTCTGTGGGCAACGCTGCACAAAGTCGTAGCACGATAGGTTAAGAAACCGAATTTTCCGGTCGATTTAAAGAGCCTGGCGTCTCCTTGTATCACCCTGTAGGTAAGTCGCGAACCTGCCCAGGTTCGAGTTTGACACTGGGTCGGGCTTTTCGGAGGCGCAATGGGGGACAGTGGGTGTAGATCAGTGGGTGTCAACGTTACTAAAAACCTCAGTTGGGAAACTTGCCCTTGAAACCTGGGCCGCTGGCGTCCACCGAGACCGAGCTAAATACGATGACACCGCCACCCTTTAGCGATGAGAGGTCGGTTCGCGAGTACGGATCGGAGCCACTTTTTTAAAGCAGGCTCCGTGGCAGTTTCCCAACTGAGTGGTTCTAGTAACGTTGGTGGGTGTATCACTGGGGTCGCGTGTTAAGTTAATCCCCCCCCCCCCCCCCCCGGCCTGCGTTCACGCTGCTTCGCGGCGACAATCTGCAGATAACTCATTAAAGGGATACTACAACGAAATTTCGGCGCTTCTTTTATGGTCTATATGTGTTCAAAGGAGCAGTATCACATCGAACACACCAATACCTTGCTAAAAAAGTCACGAAAAGGAATTTTAAAAACGAATTAAACGATTAGCAAAGAGCAACTGGTGGATGTCGCTAATGCCTCGTTTGTAATGCCCGTCTAGGAAGCTAGTGACGGTGAGTGTCTCGCCTCCGGCCACGACGAGAGAAGAGGGGAAGGAGGAACTGCCGTCTTCCCGAGAATCCCTTTTGTGTGTTCCAGAAGTAGCTATTGTCCCCCTACAAGATTAGAAAAGATTAACCCGTCACTCAAAATTCGTACAAAAGCAGCCGCTTCGGTGGCTGGAACGACTAGGCCATCCCCTCGACGTCAGCCTCGCCGTAGCTTTGCTCGTCCCGAGACGACCTACGTCGCAATTGCGTCCGATGTCACGTGTTCTAAGCTGGGCCTTCTCCGAGCGCTTGCCAGAGTGGGCCGTTTATAACGAAAAATACAGGCACCAGGCTCAAAATACAAACGAGCGATTGACATTTACGGACATTGTGGATCATATTCAACCTATCTTAGAGCACGACGGATATATTTGAAATTTCGTTGAAGTATCCCTTTAAAGGGATACTACAACGAAATTTTGGCGCTCATTTTTTGGTCTATATGTGTTCAAAAGAGCAGTATCACATGGAACATACCAATATCTTGTTAAAAAGGTCTCGAAAAGGAATTTTAAAACGAATTAAACGATTAGCAAAGAGCACCTGGTGGATGTCGCTAACGCCTCGTTTGTAATGCTCGTCTAGGAACCTTGACAGCAAGTGACGGAGGTTGTCTCGTCTCCGGCCACGACGACAGAAGGGGGGAAGGAGGAACTCCCCTCTTCCCGAGAATCCCTTTTGTGTGTCGCAGAAGTCGCTATTGTCCCCCTAGAAGATTATAGAAGATTAACCCGTCACTCAAAATTCGTACAAAAGCAGCCGCTTCGGTGGCTGGAACCACTAGGCCATCCTCTCGACGTCAGCCTCGCCGTAGCTTTGCTCGTCTTGAGACGACCTACGTCACGATTGCGTTGGATGTCACGTGCTCTAAGCTGGGCCTTCTCCGAGCGCTTGCCAGAGTGGGCCGTTTATAACGAAAAATACAGCCACCAGGATCAAAATGCAAACGTGCGATTGTCATTTACGGATATTGTGGATCATATTCAACCTATTTTTGAGCACGACGGGAATATTTCAAATTTCGTTGAAGTATCCCTTTAAAGGGGTACGGAAACAAAAATTGAAATATTCAAATTTCGTTCGGAAATGAGTCAAGCATGACGGATAATAACCGTAAATGATAATCGCACGTTTGTATTTTGGACGATTGGCTATCTTTTTCGTTCCAAACGGTGCACTCGAGCAAGCGCTCGAAGAGAAGCGAGCGGAGAGCCCGATGCACCATGGGATGTCCGGCGCAAACAAAAACAGAAAGAAAAGGTTTCCCGCGTTCGTGGAGTAGCAAGGCAGGCGTGCTTATGAGCTTTGCCCTTGGTGGCGTTGTTAGCGTTGTGGTGGTGTCAGAGTCAGGGCGTTACAACCGAGCCGTTCGAAGTACCCGTGGGGTGACGAGCGTGTAGCTGGCCCAAGGAGCACGTAGCTTCCACAACATTGTTAGCTTAGGGCTGAACGGGGTGGGGGAAACAACTTTCGTTCGGGTCTTGAGGGACGGGCTAATCTTCTAGAAGGAGAATGGCTGTTTCCGGTTGCACGAACGAGGGTCCGAAAAAGAGGGGAGTCCTTTCTTTCCGCCTTCTTGGACCGTTCGGTACAATGCGCGATTTGTGAGTTGAGCTAGGAGGAAAGCTAAAAAGGAAAATGTTGAAATTCCAAAAGGCGGCGCTTCTCCGAAGGAATCTGCTACGTCACGATACGTAGCAGATTCCACAACGGTGCTAGACTACCTCCCAAATAGGCTCCGCATGCATCCACCAGGTGCGCTTTGATAGATCGTTTATTTAGCTTTAAAATGCGTTTTCTTGTGCTTTTCAACGGAATACTGGTGTTTTTGAGGTTAGGGTGCAACATGCAACACATTAAAGCTAAAAAAGTGAGCGCTAAAATTTCGTTTCCGTACCCCTTTAAGAAATATTAACTCACCTGGCCCAGAGCGCCGCCATCTTGGCGTCACGTGACCCTGCCGCCATAGCCGCCCTTCAGTTTCTCGCCGTTCCTCCGCGTTGTGTGCTGCACCGGCCCCTACCGGAGCTTTGTTTTCGCGTTCTTTTACGTTCCGCGTTGAAATCGTGTGTTTTCTTGGGGTCTTTTCAATATTTCGGGCTTTCATTTAATTATTTGATATCTATATTTTAACATATCTCTTGTATTTTCTTATTTATGAAATGGAATCGGACAGCGAACGGATCGACGATACACGATTATGGCTTCAGAGACCATGCAAGTTCATCCCATTCTAACGTGTTTCTCGCTAATAAAGGCAGTCAACACCATTGCGACATATGCAAATTTCAACTGACGCAGTAAGGCTATCCAGTCGTGCTTCTCGCTGCATGTGCGCGCTTGTTTCAGTAAAGTCGACCCGCATGTAAGCGATTTAGCGTGCGACGAGACGAGCGACGGCGACAACGACGAGAGTCAGCGACGAAGACTTCTCACTGTCGCCTGTTGCATCGCTCGGTTTCTTGGGTTTTTAGAGAACGTCGCTCACCGTCTTGGTCGCTTGCTCCCGTCGCTTCCATGCGGTTTGCCTCGTCGCGCGACTGCCCGAGCGACGGCGAAGGGGGTCACCGTCGCTCGTCTCGTTGCTCGCCGAATCGCTTGCACGCGGTTTATACTTAATATCGAGGCGCCAATGGTTTATTGCTGTGTGCATGGAAATTAATTGAGTATAAACCGCATGTAAGTGATTTGGCGAGCGACCAGATAAGCGAGGGCGACCCGCTTTGCTGTCGCTCAGTCAGTCGCGCGACGAGGCAAACCGCATGTAAGTGACGGAGCAAGCGACCAAGACGGTGAGCGACGTTTTCTAAACCCCCCCCCCCCCCCAAAAAAAAAAACAAAAAAAAAAAAAAACAAGCGATGCAACAGGCGAAAGTATTTGTAAATAAAAAAAAATAAAAAAACAACAACTTGACTGCCCTTTATTGGAGAGTTTTAGTAGATCGTTCCCATGACTCCGATAACGATATCCCGATACTCCGCCACCGCCTCCCTTGCGCATGCAGAGTATCGTTATCGGGGCTATCGGAGGTATCGGAACGATCTACTAAAACTCTCTATTAGCGACAAAAACGTAAGAATGGGATGAACTTACATGGTCACCGAAGCCTCATAAGTATCGTCGACCCATTCGCTGTCCGATTCCATTCCATAAAAAAGAAAATACAAAAGCTATGTCGAAATAAAAATATCAAATGATTAAACGAAAGTTCTAAATAGCGAAAAGACCCAAAGAAAGTGCAAGATTTCAACGCGGAACGTAAATGAACACGAAAGCGAAGCTCCGGTAGTGGCCTGTGCAGCAAGCACACAATGCGGAGCAACGGCGAGGAACTGAAGGTCGGCGTCGGCTATGGCGGCCCCGAAAGCGCGCGAAGGGCGCGCCGACTGGTGGCAGCTCGAGTAGAGTTTGGCCAGTGGGTGTGGCGACGAAGGCGCCGGAGAGGAGAAAAGTAAATGAAAGGGAGGAGAGCGCCGAAGGAGCGAGAGAGAAAGAAGGGAGCAGAGAGGAGACGACCGCCATTTTTTTAGCAATGCTGTCGGAGACTGGTCGGAGAAGAGCACTGCTGAGGCTACGCGTCATCCGCTACGGGCCGACTTCTTTTTCGCCTGAATAAAAGTTTGTGGCCATACGCCGAAAAATCTTCATTTATTAGCTTTTTAACCCACCGAGGAATAACAGAATGTCATTTTCTTGCCAGAGCCAGCGATATAAAAGGCAATAATCGAGATTTAGATGCCGATCCCACGCATTCCGCCGGGAGAATCGGCTGCCTAAACTCCGCTGTCCCCCATTACACCTCCGAAAAGCCGATTTCCGCCACATTTGCTGAAGCACACTCTATATTTCGTTTCACCTTATGTTGCACCGCAGACACCGTGGCCCCAGAGCAATGTGCCCCAGACACCGTGGCCCCAGAGCACGGTGTACCCCAGAGAAAGGAGCTCGCGCTTGTAGCCTTTCCTGCGGTACATCATAAGGTGAAACAGGGCATAGGCAAAGGGCGCGTTCAGTAGCGGCCCCGGAGTCAAGGAGTCACTGACTCCTTCCACTGGACGGCCAAAAGTCACTTCCGGTGCACGTAACTCCGGGGCTTCGGAGTCAAGCCAGTCAAGCTCCGAAGCACCGAGTCCGGAGACGGTGCACGTAGAGTCAAAGGAGCTAAAATGACGTCATTTCCTGACTGGTAACGATTTCCGGCGCTAAAAGAGTTACGCCTCGCAAGTGGGCTCATTTTCGTCTTCTGCGCATGAGAAAAGAAGTAGCGGTGACGTCAGAACGCCGAGCCCTGATTGGCTGATCGCGACCCCCTATCTTAGCGTCGTCTGCTCCTTTGCAACGTCGTCTGCTCGCAACATCGTCTGCGTCTGTCTTACCTTTCGTGCGACTTTCGGAAGTGCAGAGCGAGCTCGACTTCGCCTTTCAGAGAGGGCAGACGAAATAACTCGAGAGGTACGTTGTTTTTGTCTAACAACTAGCAGACGCGCATCAAGGAGGGAAGTCAAAGGACTCACTGGCGAGGTGTCCCGAGGCGCCGAGGTTTGTTTGCCTAAGAACCGAGAGTGGAGGGTGGCTAGTGTCCGCAAGTTCCCTCCCAAATACTTTTTCCCTCCTTTCGTGTGCGGCGAGACCCCTCATTCTTTAACGGCGTCGGCGGGTTGGCGCAGTTAACGTCGTCTGCTTTACGTCTGCTAGTCAAAGCGATGGCTGCTTTACCTTTCCTGCGTCTGTCGGAGATTCACCGCTTTTTCACCGGCGAGAGTCACCGTTGCCTCGGGAAACAAGGAGATAACAAGAGGAAGAAATTGACTTCTTAATCTAAAACTGAGGTCAGCGATCAAACTATATACGGGAAGGGTTCACAAGGGTCGCGCGGGCATATTCCATTCAGCACGCCAGCCGGTCGTGGGCAGACGGTCTTCGCCAAGGACCGTCAGATCATCGCTGCGCCGAGTCGGAGTGCCTGCTAGGCCTATCTGCCGATCGGTCGGAGTCCGCGGTACTCGTGGCCCTTGGAGTTTTTCCCGGGTGTCTGTGGATCCAGCGTTCTTGTTAGTTCGTCGTGGTCTGTTTCAAGTACTTTTTACTTGTTTCTTGCTGCTTGAAGTCGGGACGCGTGAGAAGCGCACGTAGAAAAATAAACATCCGTTGGTTGTCGCGACCAACTGAGCGACGCTGTCGGCCATGCCAGCCATGCTGATTTGATCGTAAGAAGTGCGTAAGACAGCTTCGGAGCTGTCGTAGGATTTCGTCGTAACCTGCGCAAAACTTACGAAAATTTCGTTTCGTGAATACGGATTTGTTCGTAAGTTTTGTCTTACGCACATTTTTGGCGTAAGATCGTTTCGTGAATCTGCAGAGGCCGGATTCTCAAAGCGAACTTACGACGAAAAAAATGCGTACGACAAATTTGAGAGAAAATCCGTATTCTCGAAACGAAATTGTCGTAACTTTTGCGCAGGTTACGACAAAATCCTACGACAGGTCCGAAGCTGTCTTAAGGTACGTTTATACTCCGACGTCGACGAACCTAACGTCCAACGACGTAAACGAAGTTCAACGTCCACTTCGCCACGCCACGCTGTGCTGCGAAAAGAATTGCCAACCGTGTTTATACTCCGGCGTCGTTCAATGCGCTCGAACGAATTGCTTCACATTGCGCATGCGCGTCACCATGGCGACCGGATGGTTTGGTCTCGCTGGTTCCGGATTGCCGCTTCCGCCGCTTCCGTTCTCAACTTGCAGCGCTGTCCGGCTGCCCTGCGGCGGTGATGATCTAAGCAGTTAAATGTGTCAAAAGCTGGGACTCGCGGCAGTAGATATCTTCGCGCTGTGGTACTCTCGAAAACAAGGAAATAACGAAGGTAACTCGCATAGAAAGGCATTTATTTCCTGACGAAAATCATACGTGGTTAGCGAAAAAAAAAAAAAAATATCAGCCGGGTGTTGTTTTGACCAACTTCAACGAAAAAGCAGCAGATGGTGGTTCGCAGCGACCATGCAGCTTCTAACATATGTCCTGTGCACAAACCTCATGAACTAGCCTTTAGCGTCAAAAACTCACGGATATGACACCGAAATGGGAAGCCGATGTCCGTCGAAGAGCTTCAAGCGCGTCCCGGTGTCGTTAGGCCTACACATTTTCACGGCTCCGAGACAGGTCCACGTCGACGCGCCGGCTCACTCCATCGAGCGAACGGAATAAACAGAGCGCCAACACAAGCACATCCAACTGACCAGCGGCTACCCTACACGACACAAGCCCGAAAGGCAAGCAGACGAACAGACAACACAGCCCGACCGATGCCCGACTGGGGCAACGACGGGACCATGGCAAACGCGGGACGGGAGCTGGCGTGAAGGCTTCTGGGTAACGACCGTCGCCAGGCGACGCCGAGATTCGAGCAGGGCCTACCTCGGCGAAAGCTTCGCCGACGGTCGCCGAGGCGCGCTACGCTGCGTTACGTTCGACTGTCGTCGGAGTATAGACGCTCCTTTCGCACCAACGTAACGCAACGAGGTCGGGCGCGCGCGCCCGTCGGCGTTACGTTGGAGTATAAACGCACCTTTACGCACTTTCTACGCCCAAATTAACATGGCCGACAACGTCGCTCAGTTGCTCGGTCGCGACGACCCAACGGACATTTATTTTTCTACCTGCTCTTCTTGCGCGTCTCGACTTCAAGCAGCAAGAAAAAAATGAAGAAGTACTTGAAACCGACCACGACGAACATGAACGCTGGATCCACAGACCCCGGAAAAGGCAACAAAGGCGACGATCCCACCGACCAAGCGAGCTCGGCAGAATATATAGGCCTAGCAGGCACTCCGACCCGTTCCGGCGCAGCATTGCTCAGACAGTCCTTGGCCAAGACCGTCTGCCCACGACCGGCTGGCTTGCTGAATGGAATATGCTCGCGCGACCCTTGTGGACCCTCCCCGTATGAATATATTGATAGCTGAGCTAAATTTCAGAGGTCAACCGATTCCCCTTATCATCTCGATCACCTTGTTTTTGAGGCAGCGGTGACGAACGCTGTCGTCGAAAAGGGACTCCTCGATTCTATCTCCTTGTTTTGTGTGATGTAGAGCTCAAATAAACGCCGTATGGATTACCTTCGCAACACGGTATGTACACTTTGTTATTAGTATGCCATTTTTAACTGTCGAGCTGTATCAGTTTGTGGGAGCTACGTGATGCCGGTCCAACCTTTCTTTGCCGAGTGTCACGTCAGTATCGAGTTGCAATCGTAGAAGATCGGTCCCGAAGCGCTTACCGAAACGCAGTCTGAATCCAGCACTTCGATCAAACGCACGCGTCCGCTCCGAGTGTGAACAAGTATTTGCGTGACTCTTGCTGATCGCTCTCGTAGTTCAAACGTTTTTTTTTTTTTAACGTCGGCTCACTCCTGCATTTCCGAGGCCGTGAGAAACGCCGCGGCGGTTTGTTTCCATCTACGTCGCTTTGCAAACGACTGACACGGGGCTTTTACCGACGATGGCAGTTGTGTTGACTTCGTAGCGATCGAGTTTGTAGCAGTCAACGAAGCGTTTAAATCGTGTTGGACACGAACCCCAGACAAGCGCTGGTGGAAAGGTCATCCGTGTTTATGAGAATCAGCGTGAACACTAAATATTTACACACAGACAGGACAGAACATACACAGAGCTGTCTATCAACGAGTGGTTAGCCTGTGTTTGTTATTAAAAATCCACGTGCTCCGAACTACGCCTAGCTCTCTAATTGGTTGTTCGTTTTGCCGAAGACGCCGTTGCCATAGCAACAGCACCGGAAGTCATCGTTTCTCCGTAAGAGGTCGTAACTTTCCTCCTCTCACTTAAGAACGCGTTTGTGAATACCGTTCTCGCCTCATCTTACGATGATCGTAACTTTACGAACTTCGTAGACGACGTTGCAAAGGAGCAGACGACGCTCAGATAGGGGGGGGTCGCGATCAGCCAATCAGGGCTCGGCATTCTGACGTCACCGCTACCCCCTGCGCAAGAAGCAGACGAACTTGCCCTCCGCATATGGCGGGATAAGCCGCTTCGGTTCTGTCGCGGGTGCGCGGTTTGCTCGCTTTTGTTAATGAAATTTTGTACTCAAGGTAAGACGAATAACGCGTTCAAATATCTTTTTCAAGTAAGGCTCTTTTGGAAAATGCATTGGACCGTATTTTGTTTGGTTTGAATACGCTAATAAACAACGGAAACGTTCATTTGACGCTGTGTCTTGATCACCGTTGCACGGAAACTCGGTAATAATGACGATAGTCCTGTCTGCGCTCAACAGAGCAAAACTGGGTATGAACGCGACTTTGGAAGCCGGTTGGACACTCACGCAGAGCACGATAATCGGGGTGCGCGTTGGCTGAGGCTCGCTTCGGCCGACCAAACCTTGATCGCCGAGCGCGGCCGAACTTCCCGTGTGTATACGTATATATATACATTTTATAGGAAGTTCGTTACGAAGGGCAGGACAAACATATGGCCGTATAAAAGTATCGCAACCGGCGGGGTAGATTCGCTGAGCTCTGTATTTTGCGTGTGCTGACGACGTTTTTTGTCGGCTTTTATAACAGCAGCTGCCTTTGCACCGCCAAGCGAAGGGCTCGATCGCGTTGCATCGCTTCGAACAGCAGCGTTGATGTGTACAATCACCCGCTTTTTCTTCAACGACCTTGTAAAGACTTCTTCAATACCGGCGTCAAATAAAAGCGATCGTGCTCGCCATCGTCTGCTTCCAGTTTATTCGGAGACCGCCTGGCACAGGGGAGGAAACGGAAATTGCGTAGAAGCAGGTTTGGAGGCACGGGTTTTTTTGCCGTTCAGTAGGCGCTCCGATGACTCCACTGATCTCAGTGGATGACTCCAACGACTCCAACTCGAGGCACTCCGTTCGGAGGCAAGGGAGGCGCTACTGAACGCGCCCAAAGCATCGCGAAACATACGAGATAGGCATAGGCTCCGCCTTTGGACTAAATTGATACCCGTTTAGACAACCTTGAGCTCGACCACCGGAAAGTCGTCATATCAACATCCGGTTCATTAACGCGAAGTCGCGAAGTCTTCGTTTGCGTCACTGTGTGGTTCCCTGTATGTTTCGTACGAACGACGTTGGATTAATTTCAGCCACTGAAAACGGTAGGTCAACATTGTCTCCGCGTTGTGTTTTGCTTTTTGGAAATGCTGTACCCACAGCATCGATTTCCTCCGTCTGCTCGGCCCGTGTGGTGACCTGCTTTGGGCAGCCGTCGGCTAACCCTAACCTCTTTCGCGGCATCGGACAGTTTGCTTCTCCAGCGATTTTCTTGCTAATCCGGCTCTGTTGTGTGTTCTCTGACAATAACATCTTATTTCGTTTATTTGTTTTTCAGACTTTAGGAGTTAAATCATGGCTCCCGGGGGCCCAGCCGAGAAAAAAGGCAACGTCCTTCCGCTGTGGGGCAATGAAAAGACGATGAACCTCAACAACCTGATTCTGACAAACATTCTCTCGTCGCCTTATTTCAAAGTAAATCTGTACAAGTTGAAGACATATCACGAGGTCGTGGACGAGATCTACTACAACGTAAGTGTTCCCTCCAGCACGCGGACGCTTCATCTTACAGGACTGCTGGAAGTGTAACTAGCACAATTTTTTTAGCTCCTTTGCTTTCTGCTGTAGCATTTAGTGCGTTGTACTGGTTTAAGGTGTATTAACGAATGGAATAATCTTTAGGTCGTAACCTTTAGGTGTTATTACGCGCAGTTTGACTCACTGCTACTCAAACCAAGAGCTGTGTGCGTACATACGTCAACGTTACTAGAACAGCTCAGTTGGGGAGCTGCCATAGAGCCTGCTCTGAAAAATTAGCACCGATCCGTACACCAGAACCGAGCTAACGGCGATCGCAACGCCGCTCTTTCTTCCGCAATGGTCACTGAGGGACTGCACGGCTGTATCGGTTAGGGAGCATCACATTCAATAACATATGCTGTTACGGTTCTATTTTGGGTTTAATCGGCTATTTTAACGCCTAAACATATACAGTGGATAGGGTTTCAGGGATGCCAACCCTTGTTTCCCAAGCGGACGCGCCGCGAATTACCACCCAAGTTAGGATGCGCCCAGGTCAGGATGCACTGCCTGAAATTACCGGTGAGACATGGTATTATAAAAACGATATTAATTGTGCTGCAAAACCTTGTAAACTAAATATTTTAGAAAACATATAATGCCTGCCTTTTTGTACTATAGTCAGCTACAGGTTAAAAAGGTAGCGGCAAATGCCCCTCAAAGAGAATCAGATATCCCTCCGCCACCTTTGCATCCAATAGCGTCCCACCGTTTCCGTGACGTCGCGGACAACGCGCGAAGAGCGTCTTGCTTTTCTGTACATATTTGCTTTATCTTTCAACTTTGACTTAGCATTGTGGAAGCCACGAGAGGGAGATTAGAGTTCTCCCCCACCGACGGAAACAAATACGACTTTTGGGGCTTAGCTTCCCCCCCGATGAATACAAAGGCTGCTTTCAGGGGCTCGGTTCCCTCTCCGATGAATAACAAAGGTCGCTTTCTTAAAAAGTGGGATCGGAGACAAGTGAGAATCCATTGAAGCGGAACAAGGAGCGTCTCCAGCGAACTCTTCTTTCGACTGCGGAGAGATTTGTAACGGGCGCATCACACTTGTGGGAGGAGCTTCTCCTACCTTCTTGACTTGTAACCGACTATAATCTCCAATAAGAGTTCTTACAAAAAGAGTTTTTTTCCCGTTTGTTTTTACGCGAAACCATGGCTTCTAAAAGCTTATGGTGACCACAGTAAAAAAAAAAAAAAAAAAAAAAAAAAAAGATTGAGTTGCCTTTTTTGCACCTTGAGCCTGGGAGTTTTGGTATTCTGGAAACATTCAGTGACTCGCTAAAGGGTGGCACTGTTATCGTATTTAGCTCAGTCTCAATGTGGACACCAGCGACCCAGGTTTCAAGGGTGAGTTTTCCAACTGAGTGTTTTAGTAACGTTGGCGTACGTCTTACCAGAGTAGCCTTGCCCTACTTTCACCGGGCAAGCCGGTTGCATTTGGAATCTGTTATATGTTATGTTCATAAACTTAAAAACTGCATCTCCTTCACTTATGCTTCCTAAACTACGATTACATATTTGCCTGGTCAAGGTTACATATTACCTAGAACAAGGACATTTTATAAGGCAGATTTCGGTTCCTCGATGTGTGTATATTTTTTGGTGATGGTACCCAGTGCCACTAGTGCATGCAAGAGCAAATGTGAAACTCTGGCCTAAAATGGCATCAAAGCACTGGCCAGAGCTACATGCTTGAGCTTTTAGGTGCTCAAGTGCACACAGTTTTCAAAAGCTTAAAAAGGCAGGGTGGCCGCAAATTGGCCAAGATGATGGCGCTTTTTGAAAGTATATGTGTCTGACATGCTGTACATCTGACATGCGTGTAAAATGGCCATCTCAGTGCAGAGGGTCATGCCTATGAAACTTTGTTATCACAGACCAAATCAAGTCAGCCAAACCCTTGTGTAGTCTCCTTTTATTGTTTTTAAACTGCTGACGATTGCTGACCCTAGGCCGACGTAGCCATGAAGACAATTGTGGACACCCCACTTTAAGCGGTGTATCGCGAGAAACGAAATCGCTTTCCTGCCACCATTGCCATGATCAAAGCCGCAATTCGCAGCAGGTGTTGTGTATAGCTAACTGCACTCTGGCGGGTTCAGAAACTAGCAGATTACAAGTGTAGTTTGCTTTAATAAACATTTAGTTTGTATTAAATGTCATACATAATAAACAAACAGAAGAAAAATAATGGCCGAGCATCACGCCGAGAGGCTTTGGTGAAGCCACCATCGACATCGACGAACAGGAATCACTCAGTTAGATTCAGTGTTCCCAAGAGACCAGCTTCTGACAGATGGCCGTGCATTATTCTTGTTGCTAGTGTTTTACATAAATAACTTACAAATTTGCCATTGAACAGAGGTACAACATCTAAATTTCGCAATATGCATGCGTTCGAGGCATACTTCAAAGCGACCTGGTGTAGCATTCCATTTGTTTTTTTTGTGTACTGGGACTTTTACCTAAATTAGAAATTGATGAGTTAAATAGTAAAATAGGATGCACTGAATAGGCCGCGTGTATGCAGTCAACACTTAACGCACGTTTTGATTTTATTATCGCAGGGTGTCTACCGACCGGGAAAACCGGGAATTGTCAGGGAATTTTAAGACACCTGGAAAAGTCAGGGAATTGTCAGGGAAATTTCCAAAAAGATTGCCGAGTCAGGGAATTTATCTCATACTCGCCCGCTTACGCTAGAAGCGGCAGGCACGGGCAGGCATAGCCACGAGCGCAGTCAAGTGCGGCGTCGCGACCGCCTAGGGGCGATGCGACCCGCCCAATTTTACACGCGCTATGCTTCACACGAGAGCATGTGCGAAACTGGCGACTTGTCGTTGTTTTAGTACACTCTAAAGCCACTAAATAAGCTACACTTTAGGGTAGCAACGCTAAAGTATGGCGGCTAAAGAGTTACAGTTACTAGTGAAGCAGAGCAGCAGCGGCAATTTTGTTTAGTTTGTGACTCTTGTCAGGTGGTGTTGCTCTAGTACGAGGAGAGACAGTTGCTCTAGCCGATACTAGGTGGCGCGAGTCACCACTCACTCGAAAAAGAACAGCCGTCGTTTATTCATCTACCCTCCGAGAGGTGCGCGCCTAGTGATCCGTTCGTTTGTCAGATATGGTGCTTTCGCGCTTCCCCGTAAACGCAACCTGGACGCCTGTACCCTACAAGCTCTGCCACGTGCGTTTGTGGCTGTGGGTTCCGCTTTCTAGTGTGTTATTTTCCGAAAGTGGAGGTATGTGAAAGTGACTATGTCGCTGTCGAGAAAGTGCTCCTTCAATCTCAACTGGACAAACCCAGACATATGCACGAATCCAAGTTGGATTCGGCCCATTCCAAATGATCCAAATAGTGCTCACTGCGCAATGTGCTGCAAGAAGTTCTAGCTGAGCAACATGGGGAATAGGGCAATTGCTACTCATCTTAAGGGTAAGATACATCAAACTGCTATGAAATATCTGCAAAGCTTTTCCCAGAGCCCAGTCGTATTTTTCAAAACTGCGACAAATGCGGACTTGCCTTCTGCGACAGCAACGGGTGTTTTTTGTCCGGTGGTAACAATAGTGCTTGTAGGGCTCCGGCAATGCGTCTAACCACCTCCACAGAAGCTCTTAGCCCCTCTGTGAAGACGTGGGTGGTGGCTTTTTATTGAAGAAGGAAGTCACAAAGGGCCGGGGATCATGTGGTACTTGAACACTATGACAACTCATGGGTCTTTCCGTTCAGCGGCAGCGTCTGCCTCGCTGTTTTTGTTGATGTTCTCCATGTGTGAGACCGCCAGAAAAATTCAGCTTGGAAAAGACAAAGTGGTATATACAATATGTCGTGGTATCGCCCCTACTTTCAAGACAAGTTACTAGCAAGCCTCTCTAACGTGCCATACCTGGTGGTTGCTTTTGATGAGTCACTGAACAAAGTAACTCGGAGAACAAATTGATGTTCTGATCAGGTGCTGGGACCAAACTCCCTGAAACAGTAAACCCAGGTCAATGCTGTATTCTAAACATCTTCTAAAGTTTGCTTTATCTAACTTAAAGAAATTATTTTACGTTGTGAATAGTGCATATCTATTATATATTGTGTTTTGGTGTCGGTAGTTGTGGGTCAGGGAATTCAATTAAAATAGTCAGGAAAAACCCGGAAAAGTCAGGGAATTTAAAAAGAACAATTTGGTAGACACCCTGTATTGGGAACGGTTATCGGTTGTACCAAATGATTGTACTTGCTTTACGCATGAGGTAATCATTCATTCCAATTGACTCTAGTTTTGAAACATCGTTGAGCTGCACGCTCGGTTTATGGACACTTTGTGCAAGCGTGTCCTGCCATTGCCACTACGAAAGTTCTTAAGAATAGGCACTTCCCAAACGCCATCCTCGCGCAAGCTCGCCCAGTCGAGCTGGTCAAGCACATGGACGTTAGGGTTAGAACTGGCACAATGAAAATAGGGTCCTCGTTGGGCTGGGAAGGGACTGCAGGTGTCAAAAATCCTCTCCCCGATCGCGGCGGGTGACTTTGATAACGAGGCAGCGGCGACGACAATGGCTTGAGAGAATAACTCTTTTACATTCATTGACAAAGGCCTGCGGACAACACATTTGCAACCTTTCTTGGGACATCTACTGTTGGAAAGCCCTCTTGCCCCCATGATGGGCACAACGAGTTCTTTCTTGCACCTGGAAATGGGACACACAACCACATTCTGCCTGTGCGGAGGGGCCAGCGGGGTGACGCACACACCTAGCTTGAGCTTCACCACCAGCTGCCCCCGTCTCCTCAAAAAGGGGGTTTTCCGGTAACACTGAAGGCCACAGAAAAATAAACAAACATTAAAAGAAAATGAACGCATGGAGCTGAGCTGCAAGAACACCGTACGATTCCATATGCATGCCAAGCGCATTGAAGCACACGGCCATTGTTACTCACAGCAATGGCGGATAGCAGGTCTGGACTGAACCTTGGCGTCATAATGAATTCTTCCTATATGTGCATATGTATTCTAACTAGTTCAAAATATATATATATATTATTGGAATTATATCTTAATCTGCAACTCACAATTGCCAGAAGAATCCTCATAGCGCATTTTTTCTGAGGAAAAAATATTGACACCTGGACTTGTTGCGTATTAAATATTATGTAAGCATTCTCAAATGGGAAGTTTAAACGTTTTGGAAGTATGATCTAGAAGCTCAAGTAAGAAGAGGAAAGCATTTACTTTCCAGTTCTACATATAGTGCTTGCCATTGTGACATTAATCTGGGCGTGCTTAGAAGCTACTTCAAAATGCACATATGGATGATGTTAACGGCACAGTGTATTGTGCAATTCATCGTTTTCCAGGTGCAACACCTAGAGCCCTGGGAAAAGGGAAGCAGGAAGACATCTGGCCAGACTGGAATGTGTGGAGGGGTAGGTTACCTTCGTGTCTTTGGTTAAATAGCAAACCTAGATTTGCACCTTGCTCAATTGGACCGTTTCTTTCAGAATGCAGCTTTTCGTTTCAACCTTCAAGAGGCAGTGCAATGATTTTCGGACTGTGGCCAATAAATTGCGGGAATCGGCCTATGTCACCTATAGAATGAACAACAGAAAACCATTTTTTCTTGCAAATGTATTTTTATAAAAGAGAAAATTAAACAAATTTAAGGTTGGGTGCACCTAAACTCTCACCGCCTTTCAAGTGAGGTGCGCAGTGACGTCAGTGGGAGTACCACATTCGGTTTATTTTCAGTGCTCCAAGTCTTCCCTCCACGACTAGACTTGAGGTCCAATTCGGCTATCGTTGGGCACCGCACACACTTAGCATCTTTAAAGGTCGCGGCAAGCGGTCGATATAAAAGATTGTTTGCCACAGGCAAGATGGGGAGAATAGTGGTGGTGCAGAAATGGTATTGTCGGCTGTTAACAGATGGTGCCACAAACACTTGCAGGCTCTGAATGACTTCACCCCCGTGGTTCCGATGACCGCCACACGCAGCTGCAGGTCGAGGGAAAATGAGATTTTTACTTTGCGAATACAACGAGCGAAATCAGAGTATTTCAGGGAAAGGTGGTGCATTTTCTTGCACTTGTGACAGGTTCAACGATATTAAAAATACAAGCTGAAAATTCTTTTTTTTAATGTTAAAATCATTGCTATTTAACAGATTTGGCAGCATTTAGTTGGAACTTGCTAAATCTTACCTGGAGCAGTATCGTGGCTCCCTCTTTCGTATGACGGCTCCCTACGTTTGTAATGAATTGTGGTGCAATGACTTCGTTGGCCCCAGTTTTCACAGTGGTGCCGACGTGTCGTTTGCAGGTCCGTGGTGTCGGTGCGGGGGGCATAGTGTCGACCGCGTTCTGCATTCTCTACAAGCTGTTCACCCTCAAGCTGACCCGCAAGCAGCTCAACGGCCTCATGAACCACTGCGACTCACCCTACATCCGAGCGCTCGGCTTCATGTACATCAGGTACGACCGGCTCGGGGCTCATCTTGTATCTCGCGGCAGATTCGACCGATACCTTTTATCCTGCGGGCAACCTGGTGATCCACAGCGTTCAACCAGGTTGCCTGCTGGTTAAAGAGCTTCTGGTCATTTTCACTGCAAGGTGTCGAAGTGCAATAATTGACCATTCAAGCGGCGCTTTGAACCCCGATAAAAGATGGGCGCCGGGTACGTGCCAGGGGCTTTTTTGGTTGCGGCATGTGACGATAACAGTCGAGAAATGACTGCGTGATCTTGAACTAGTCCGTCGTGTCATTCCCTAAGGTGGGTGGCAGCGGGGGAGATCCAACGGTCTGCACTTTTCGACTGCAACTTGTGGGACTTGAGCTCTAACCGGGAGCGTCTTCCCAGTCTTGTAGGAAGATGTGAGGCCCTAATTGCATGGTCATTTGTGTCTCCGGTGATGTCTCGTTTAGAGTTGCCCCCCTAAATCGTCCATTATGTGGGTTGTCCATGATGGCATGACAGAAATGTGTGTATTTACCCAGATTGTCGCTGAGAATATTGTCTGCATGGCAGAGTATCCATATTAGTGGGCCCCATATTCAGAGACACGACAGCACACTGCGCGACACTGTTAGCATAAATGCGACCTCAACGCTTTTTCAAATTTTGCTTTAAAGCCCGGGGCACTGGTGGGCATCAAGATTTATCACTTATATTAGCATCCCACTTTCCACCACTATCGTAGGTTTGATGACAGTCCTTCATTACCGAGATATATGAACAGAAAAAAACAGCAATGGCTTGTTCGCACCAACAGTGTCTTAAAGTGTTTGTCAACAGAAAATAAAAAAAGGAGCTATAAGAGATTAACATAATTGAGTTGGATAAAGCTGGACATAATATAACATGTTAATTCTAATACATATTAATTCTGGTTTGGTGTAACAACTCAATGAAATTGAATGACATTAACTACTTCAAAAATCCTTAAAAGAATGAGGGAAAAATATAGTACTCTTTTTCCTTAGATGCTTCTGCAGGCAAGGCTGCAGGCAGCATGCCTTGATTTTCTTGCACGGACATTCATCTTGTGCAGGCCACTCAACATACTTCAGATATATATTTCTTCTGAAGACAACCATTAGAAGTTGCTGCAGACATTTTAAAAACTTGATATATTTTTCTGTATGAAGATTCTGAACCTGTCATTTTTATTTTGCATGGCATATTATATTTCATAGGGCACGTCTCCTTTTAAGGATTTTTTCTCTCTTTGTCTTAATGCTGTCTGTCAATTGTTGGAACTTCTTTCTAGACATTCACTAAAAAGATTACCGTAAAATCCCGTTAGGGCACCCACCCAGAATGAAGAGATAATTGGTAAAAACAAAAAATTAGCAAAACTTCATACCAAATGTTAATGATGAACACAAGGGCCCCCGCTACAAACCACTGGGAACTGGTACCACAAATCTCCGACACGGCGAATGCGTGTTTCACGATGCGATAAGCATGCCCCTTGAACTCCTGTGTAACGGAAAAGGATAGTGCAGATTGCGGACGCAGGAGGTTCGCGTTTCACGGTGTGATAAACACCCATAAACCTGCTATAAATTTGCGTGCCATGGGAACCAACATCGTGCAAGCAGGTTGCAGGCAAAAACACGGGACCCCTATACAAACTCGCACATCACGGGAACCTCTGTTGCGGTCGCAGATCGCTGGCAAAATGCGGGAACCCACTGCAAACTCTTGTCACGCGTACCAGTACCGCAGATCGCGCAATTCCCGTCAGACATATTGTGATGTCCGAAGGGGAGTCAAAATGGGCGATGTTTCTGTATTTTTACATTACAGTTATTTAGCCAGAAAAACTGAATGTGCGATTTCTTGGGGAGAGCGTTCATATGGGATTTTACTTAGGTTTTTTTTTTTATTGCTCTGCACATGTGAGCTCACAGGTACCTTTTCCAGGCGTCAGATTCCTTGGTGCAAATGATTGTTCCAGATCTCGTTCTGCTTCTAGAACGATACCTGCATCATGCAGCCATCCAGTATCTTCTTAACCCAAAACTGTTTTTGTTGAACCGATGACATAAGACTAGCTTACCCTATCTGGTTACAAGTTAAGAACCCAGTAAATGCTTTGCCTCGAGCGTTCTGCCAACGAGCGGGTACTGGAGGCAGAGCTACTAGGTTTTTAACCTGTGTCCAACTATACGGCCAGTGATGAATGAGTAAACCGGTCTTTTTACCCTGGTCTTGGTGTGTGTATTCTCATTTTTCAGATTCACACAACCTCCAGCAGACCTAGTGGACTGGTATGAACCGTACCTTGACGACGAAGAGGTGTGTAAAAAGAAGAGAGTAGGACCATAGTTTCTTTTTGTCCGTTTGATTAGCGAGCGAGTGTGGGGGCCTTAGAAGTGTTCGGACAATTGCGCTCAAGAGCGTGCCATGTTGTGCCAGCCAGCACCTCAACAAAACACCCTTGCTACTACTGCCTGGGATAGGAGATCACGAGCAAACTGCTTGCCAAGAGGGGGTGTACGGTGAGCCGCCTTCGTGTTACCCCGGAGCAATGCGTGAGTCGCGAAATCCTAGCTCCCAACCCCGAGACATGTCTGACCCTGCCGGCAGGTGGATTACCGCAGATCTTTGTTGGCTGTGGAGTACAACTACTGCAAGTTTAACGATGGCCAGATTTCATTTCGTAGTGTAACTTTATCTCGAAATTGTGAGCTGCATTATGTTTAGGTTACTAGGAATGCCAGCTGCCTAACTTTCAAGCTTTGCGGTCATTCCGCTTCTCGCGATTTTGTTTGTGACAAGGTCGAACACCTCAAACTTGTGTACTATGCAATCTTCGCATCTTACTTTGGTTTGTTTTTTTTTTCTGTGCAAGTTAGTCTACTTGTATGACCGAGTGATGCGTTTGACCCAGTTACAAGTTGGATTGACGACATCCTCCTCTTGTTGATGGGGTGCTGCACTTTTGGAAGTAAGAATGACACACTCTTTCTCGACTTCTGCACATTTTTGGAACTTCTCTGTCAGTTGCCTACTGGCTGGGGAAGCTTGCTGTTGTCATGGGGCTGGATATAACATTGTAAGAAGAAACATATTAGTGGATGCTACTTAATTGCATGCTTTCATTGACTCAGTTTTGGAAATTAGCCACTTTTACTCGAGTCACTGATTATTGATGTTTGCAACATTATTTTGATATTTGCACTGCTGTCTTTTTTTCTGGCTTGCAGAGTGAATGGTCAAACAATAACGAAACATTGAGCATGCTTGAATCTGATCGGAGCACTCTACTATGCTCGTAAGTGCACAAGGCGCCCATGGTGGGAATGGTCATGTGATGAGGCAATTTGCCTATAAAATGCAATTGCCTTTAAAAAAAAAGAGACACAATTACTTTTTGTGATACATTAGAGGAATACTGAACCAAAATTTGGATTGCGCAAAATAAGGCCGCAGAAGCGTTGACCAGGACGCTACGAACTCCAAAACTTCACTCATACATCAATATCTCAAACGAATGGCCATATTTCTGGGGGGGGGAAAAAAAGGGCGTGATCAAGCGAGGACTTTGACATCACAATCTTCTGGAACAGTTGAGAATGAGGGGAAGCGACCTCGCTTCTCTCCTCCTCGCTTCGGTTTATCAGCTCAAGGGGACGAAGCGAGGAGGAGAGGGAATGAGAATCGTGACGTCACGTCACGTCACATCTCGTCGGCTTTGTTGGCAGTGTTCAATTGCGCACTTCTTTTCCAAAAATACGACAATTTGTTAAATATATCGCTGTATGAGTGGTGTTAGTGGGTTCTGCAGTGTCCCGCCTATCGCTTCAGCCCTGTTTTGTGAGCTCCGAATTTCGGTTTAGTATCCCTAAGTTCTTATGAATTTTGACACAAGTAAAAAAAATAATGAGGGTCATGCAAGTGTGTGTGGAGCGCACTTACATGGGCACAATACAAATGTGCTGGTTCCTGATCTATAAAATGCATCTGTGCATTTTATAGACCCTCTTGAATAACAAAAAAATGGATGTTTGACATCTGCTGAAACCAAACATCGAATTTTCTCTTTTCTTTCTGTATATGTTTGTGACTCTTCCATTCTTTTCGTTAATTCGAACTCCAAAAAGCCACAAAGTTTGTTTCAATTATCAGAAATTCATCTAAACATGATGCAAGGTAAAGTTATAGTTTGTTATTTGGATAGCCACACTTTCAGATATTTTATGATTTTCTCTATACAGGCCTACTAATCATAAGCAGGTATGCCACACATTAAATATAGGTGAAATGTATAAAATATGTTTATTAATTCCGCAAAAATGTTGTCTATCATAACTGTTGAGACAGTACATGACACCTCGAAATAAAATTAATTTGTTCATCCAGCAAAAAATAGTCTATTGCAGACTATGAGCACCGTTGAGCATGCTTCTTATTGAGCTCTGCAGGTGTTGCTTCTCCGTGAGAACAAGAACTGAATTACACAAAAACGCCATTAGAATTAACCGGCTTATAAATACATCGAAAACATAGCGGGACAACCAAAATTTTAAAATTTGCTGGAATTACCTAGAACTAATCTTATAAATGTTGGAACTGGCATGCTCAAGTTTGGTATCCTGAGCAGGCTGTGAATAGTTGTGGTCACTTTACATATGACAGGCCAACAAGAGAGGGACCTATATTTAGCCCTAGCTAGATGATATATTTAAGGAAGGGCAGGGGTGGATGAATGGAAGCTTCAAATCATTGACAGAATGTGTGGTAATGCTGTAGCATTTTGGTTGTTATTTAGTACAAAAGTGGAATATTAAGACAATTAAGGATGACACGGCAACAAAATTTCCATGCTTCATTCTTTTCGAAAGTGGTACCATCTGTAGCCCTCTGTTCATCTGCGACAGCCAAATTGAGTGAGTGTAACCAGTTGTGGCAGAGATATTGCTTTGGATGAACCTGTGGCCCCTGAACATTGCATGTTGGGTCATATTTTAAAATTGTCATTGTTGATAAAGGAATTGTTACCTTGGAAGTTCTTTTAGCATGCAACATCTTTTTTATTCTTATGGCATCTTGACTTTAGCCACTGAGTTATCTGATACCCCAGAACATAGCCATTTTGAAAGATTTTTGAAGCTAATGAAAAAAGCCTGCTTTGCGAGCTCAGAATTTGAGCATTTCAAGAGCAGTTGGAGTCAGGAAGGGTTATAGTATGTAGCATGCAGTCCATAAGGTGGCATTGTTAACGGAAGTGTGGGAGGCGTGTACTGCCTGTGGCGCCTGTGGTGGTTGGTTGCTACTCTTGCTGACGTACCGTGCCTCCTTTTTCAGAGGTTGCTCTTCCAGGCTGGCTGCGTCAATGTGCCCGCACGTGCCTTGAGCTCGAATTCGGGCAAGTACACCTAGTGGAGCGGGCGGCCACACGGGCGGGGGTCGGCATTGCGCTTGGGAGGAGCGGCTTTCGGTCCGGTTCTGGGCAGGGGTGGGGAACCTCGTCTCAGGGTAGTCAGGGGTGTTCTTGTTGGAGGTTACGAGCTGCACGTTTGGGACGTTGCTTTCACTGGGGAAGAGACCGCATTTCCCCGGGCCATGTACTTCCTTCTCCCCCTTTCATGACTGGTTTGTTTGTTTGGTGGGTTGGGAAATTAGTGCCAGCCTTATTCTAGCCACTGGAAGCACGAATTGCCAACTTCTGTGGGACTGGTAGATTTGGGGGAATGAGAGGTAAAAGCTGTTATTTTTTTGGTACCTGTTCAGTAAATTTGTACGAAAAACAGGACAGATTTCTCTATGATCCCCTTGTTGGGAAATGGCAATATATAATCAGGAAAAGCTACTCGATGTTCAAATCATTGTTACTGTGTTGTCACCGTGTAGAACCTCGTTGCTGTGTTTTAGGAACTGTCGTAAAAGGAAACATGATCCAGGAAGACATAACGGCCGACGACGCTCCGAGGAAGGGTCATTGATATTACACGCAATGCTCGGTCAACAATTTATTTTACCTGGACTTTCATGGTTGTGGAGTACTCGAACAGGTGAAGAAAGGGCTGTTACAGCAGTCCCAGCTCGGAGAGATAGCAAAAGGTATGTTCAGCGTCTGCTTGGCTATGAGCGTATGCTTGTTCATCAAGCCACGGTCTTGTCTGTATGGGGGAGCACTCTTTTGCCTTTGGTTTCTCCCCCATTGTCCTCTTCGCTTTCAACATCTTCAGCAGTTGTGAGCTTGGTGACAATCTTTGGTTCATTCACAGTACGTGAATGGGGCTTCTGTTTTTGCCATTTCATCCTCTATCTCTTGCATACCTTTGGAGTCTCTCTTGGCATTGTTCTTCGTTGAAGGTGTTGACAGTTGACGGCATGAACTCAGTCCCCTTACAACATTCTTTCCTTTTCGAGATTTATTGTCTGTATCGTGCCAAACTTTTTCAAAGTGGAAGCCTCCCTTTTCTGCGACACCATAACCGTCAGTGGTCACAAACTTTAATCTCCACCGAAAATGTAACTAGTGGAGTCGGGGGAACCCCGAGCAGAACAGATGCAAGAAGCGAAAGTGCCAGAGAAGAAGAGCAGAGTTTTGGCCAGTTTCAAAGGCCTAAATTTGTTCAAAGTGGTCCATAGTTGAAAGGTCATGATCATCTCAAGCTGGAAGCTCGGTGCAGAGCCAGAGGCATGAAAGAGGGGAGCTGAGGAAAAGGATGAGGGCATGGGAAGTCTGATGGCACACGCATCGTGTCGTGTCATTTTCTTCTGTACTATCTCATAAGCTAGTGCCAGGATGCCAGGAAGGCTTGGCCCTTATGCGACATGATCTCTTCTTTTCTTATTCTATTAGCGTAATATCCACTAGACACTCATCGTACTTAGCTTGCTTGTTTCTCTACCTTTTACTCTTCGTTGCTCTTAGCTGTGTGGTCTCTATTTTGTACCAGGTGACAGAGTGAGAGACATTAAGAAACTGGACCTACCATCCTTGGCAGGGTTTGGTTTCGGTGAGATTAATGTTAAGGAATAGAGTTGGCTACCATGTTGACATTGCCGAAGGCCCATGAGTGTTCCCCTTTCTATTCAGGGACAAACAATTGAAGTGTGAAACTTCATTCGTAGAACTTCTCAAAAATATGAATGCCTTGAAAGGGGGAGAAGGGAAAAGAGTCTCGTCGTTTATTTTCATTTCATCCTCCGAAAACGTTTCTCATTGCATGCCAAAGCTGCCCGCAAGTTGAAGGCAGGCAGGAAAAGGAATTTTGACACTTTCGTAAGAAGGTACCTCCATTGGAACAAAACTGGAATAAATAAAAACCGACGAAACGGGCCTGATTTTAACCCAGTCTCGAATGTTACTGCACAAGCCAGTACGCCCTATTTATTTCAGTAATTTGCACAGATTAAAAAATTTGAGATTCATTATTATTCATTTTCTTTTATATTAAAACGCCTAACAAGTCATCGAGGCTTACACGTGGGCACCCACTTTGACTTTCGAGTGGTTGTAAAAATTCACGGCCTTGCGCTTTGCCTCGCGGTTGCAAGAGGAAACCCATCTTGCACTTGTGGGCAGCTTTGGTCTCTTCTTCGTGTTACCATTCGCACTGTGGTTGGCGACGTGTCTCACCACACCCTCTTTTTTCCCCCTCCTCTGCCCCCTCCTCCTCTCCCCACTCCCGCAGGAGCTGGACGTGAAGGCCGGCGGCGGGCAGACACTGCGCATGGGCGACATGCTGCGCCACTTCCTGACCAAGCTGGAGTGGTTTGCCACCCTGTTTCCCCGCATCCCGGTGCCCATCCAAAAGGAGATTGAGCGCCGCCTTGCCCTGCACCCGCCCATGGCGCCCGCGGGGGCGCAGGTGGCGCCGGAGGGCGACGAGGGAGAGCCGGAGGCGCCCGCCGAAGAGCTTGCTGGCCCAGAAGCCAGGCGCAGGAGGTGACGCCCTCGGCCGTAGCGTGGTGCCCGCAACGCACCTTCAACCGGCGTGTTTGGCGTTCTGCCCATGCGTCGAAAGTGGTCCCATAGCGGCAATGAATGGTGTCGCAAGAAACTAAGCGTCGCAACCCGGGTAGTTGGGCACGATAGTTCTGAAAAAAGTGTGAGGGAACGTGAGTGTCGCTGTCGTCGTGGCAATCCAGCTCCTGATCATTGAAGTTTCTTCAGACTGTCGAGCTGGAAAGCGACCTGCCGCGGAACAGGCGTCTGCAACCTCCAGCACCCATGGTGTGACGTTGCCAGGATTGCAGCCGGCAACAACGTAACACATCTGCCCGGCTGAAATCGAGGGACCACTTTTTATGACGCGGTACACGCGCCGGTCGGAGACCCGCCCTAGGCACCGTAATTGTGGCACATCAACCATCTTGCTCAGTGCCACTGTTACGCTCTCCCAAAAGGAGCGGAGTAGCGCATACCCGAGCGCCCCCTTTTGCGCTGTTTGCAGCGGTGCCATTCCGCGAGTCTGCTCACCACACTCAGTCGCCGTTTGGCAACAGGTCCCTCATACTTTGTCTCACTAAAACCGTGCAGTACAGCCAAGATACTTCAAAAAAGCGTGCATGTTCTAACAGCTTTGTGTAAAGACAAGGAATTATAATTACGCATAAAATGAAGTAGGTATTGGATTTGATCAGAACGGGAAAGAAACCGAGCAAAGAATCCGGAAAACGTTCGTTTGAGGGAGAGGTCTATAGACAGCAGCAGATCACTACTACGCGTAAACAAATTACCATTCTCTCATGAAGCCTTCCAGTTCGACGACGGGCTGCTTGTCCCGAGTATAGCCCTGTGCTTGTAGATTTCTCGATCTACGATATATTAGTTTATATGTAAATGACCTTGAATGTCCTTCCTTCAGGAGCCCTTATGCTCGGGAGTTCAACGGGGGACGGGACGGTCCTGGAGACGCCATCAGGGACAGAGAAAGGCCTCGAGAACGCCGGAGCCGGAGCCGCGACCGTTACCGCGACAGCAGACACAGGTAGGCCTTCTAAATGTATCTTTAGGCAGTCATGCGAGCATCTGCCTCAAAAATGGTTTGAAATGTTCTAGAAACTGGGGCTGCACTACTGTAGCTTAATGTGCCTAATTTCCTTCGAGACCTTAATTCTTTTTGTTTCATTCTCTCAGAAGCAGAAGTCGGGAGGCTCGTCCACACCGCAGTGGCGGCGAGAGGCCGCGGGATTCCGACCGTCCGAGAGATGCAGACCGTACGAGGGACCCCGAACGGCTGAGAGATGCCGATCGCCTGCGGGACGCCGATCGGCTTAGAGACACCGATCGTGCGAGGGACGCCGAGCGTTCCAGGGAGTCTGATCGTTCGAGGGACCACGAGCGTTCCAGGGACACGGAGCGTTCTAGGGAGTCAGAACGAGCGAGGGATTCCGATCGGTCAAGGGAATCGGATCGCCACCGCCACAGGGGCAGTCCCGAACGCAGGCACGTGGAACGACCTCGCGATCGATCTCGCGAGCGACTTCGCGAGCCGTCCCGCGACCAGAGGTCTTTGTCCCGAAGAGAACGCTCTCGTTCACCGATAAAACGGGATCACCATCGGTGATCTCGCCAGTTTGGGCAACGACCCGGGGAGTTGGGGACAATTCATACTTGGCTTGAACTCGAGGTTTCATTTATGCAGGCTCGTGGAGCTGTGGAGTGGTTGTTGCCCCTGTTAGTATGCTGTAAAACTGGCAACTGTTGGGAGTATGGTGAATATGGGTAAGAAGTGTTTCGCTTGTGTCGCTGCAAAATTATACAAATAAATGTCTTTAGATCATGGGGATTGATCTATTATGCTCCCTATTTGAAACCCTCAAATTGGTGGCCTAGGCTTTTGTCATCTTTTTCGTTAGGTGGCTACTTGAAATATCTGTTGTTACCAACTGTAATAACACTCCTGCTGTACGGCAAAATTTAATGTCATTTCCGTTGAAACACTTGAAGTGTTCGGCGAATCTGCTCGCGATCTTGATTGCGAGCGTTGCGCGTGCACCAGGTGGCGCCAGGAGTGGTGCGTGCTGATTGGTCGTTCAGATAATGTCATTAGATGGAAATTGCGTTGAATTTCGTGGTGGGACAGCTGCGCAAGGATGTTGAGGGGGAGCTTGCGAGTGTCCTTTCCCAGGTAACAAAACACAGCCTTTATTTGCGTTTTGACTGCACAGTCGTGCTTGAGGTTCTCGCATTGCTGAAAGCTGTCGAAGTGCAATGAAGACCAGAGGCCTCGTGCTGGGGGCAGGGCCCTCCAGTGCTCCTTCCTGAGGATTGTGTCCTGTCGGTTACTAGGATAACAGTCTTCTGAAAGTTGTTTCTAGTTGCTTTGGTGCTGCAAGTGCAAGAGCCATATTACCAGATCATATCATAAAGAGGATTTTCAGAGTATCTTTTCGTCTGTGCTGTGGTAAGCCTGAGTGTAGCAAAAAAGTATGTTTGGTTTTGTTCTTGTGTTCTCTTTGTGCTGCAGCTGCCTTTTTTTTTTCTTTTTTTTTTTTGTACAATGACATTTTACATTGATGTTTTGTCTTACAACTCTGAACTGCAACAACTTTTCGTACCATCGTGGCATAGGTTCAGTTAATTGCACGGGGGTTGACAAAGGAGCTCGGATAACCACTGTTGGGGTATGGTTTTTCCCAATGTGATTCATGCAGGTTTTGTGTGCCATGCATCTTGCTGCATATTTGGTAGATTATGTGCCTACAATCTGAAATACGGCGTTTGTATTGTGGCATTTAACTGCACTCTCTTCTAAACTTGCATGGAGGCAGATGCTAGTAGATTTGGGAGATGTGTAGGTTTTTTTGTTTTTTTTTATCTAATTCAGTTGGGAAGAGAGGCATGCAAAGCATGGTGATGACAAAGGATTAATCAGGCAGAAGTTATTCTTATATTTCATCAGTCAGCTTTTCTCTGCAGTAGGAGCAAGCCATGGTCGAGCTTGAGTGAAAGTTTTTAATTTGTTGCCCATGTCCCGTGAAGCACGTGTTTGTATATATTAGCTTTCATTCACGTTCCCCTGTACAGACATTTGCCAGTAATAGCACAAAAAAAGTCGCCGTGTTTTTTTTTTTTTTTTAATACAGCAACACAGTGACAGTTCTGACATCACCTTCGCTACAGTTAAATTCATCAGTTTTTCTTCAGCATTTTCATGTTGCACCTTGAAAAATAAATCTATTCTGTGATTGTATGCTCTCGTTTCTGTCGATTTTCTCTGTGTTTACAGGTGTTCTGGTAATTTGAAAAACTGCCCAAAAAATCTCTAGTTCACGGATGTCGACTCATTCAATGCATTTGATTTTGCTGGTTTGTAGGCATACATGTTTTATCCATACTGCCACCAAACATTGCTCCTTCAATGAGACATTGAAATGGAAGCATTCGTGGTCTTGTGACAGGTAATCGCTGAGTAAGCTTAATGGTACTGTTAATTGTCTGATAGTCTGGGACCTAAAAGCTTATTTGTTTGCATAATAAAAAACAAAAAAATTGGACAAGCCTCTCCATGGGAACGGGCTAATTATATATTGTCCAGTAACCTTTTGTTTGGTGATATGTAGTTTCTATCAGTGTCTCGTTTGCCGTGTTGGCTAGACTTGTGACTGGCTATTGGCGGTCATTATCTATGCAGATATTCGTGGGTTATGCCAAAGTTCAACAATACTTAAACAAAAGAAAAAAAAAAAAACGATCTGGTGGTGATTCATGGTAGTAAAAACCCGAGACTCTGGAAAACGGAAGGGGACGAACACAAACACGACACAACGTTGTGTTGTGTTCTTCCTTTTCTGTGTTCCTGGGTCTCTGGCTTTTATTACCATGCCAAACTTGTCCGGCGAACGCAGTGCCTAATCTCTCGACCATCAACCTGGCTAGAATAGCGAAGGTCTTGGTATATCTGGGAATTTTGGTGACCCGACAAGGCGGCGATGTGCGTTTTGCAGACAAAGATATCGCGCCAAAAGACCTTCGAAGTCGTCTTGTTTCAATAAACTATTTTTTTACGTTATTTGCTCATCCTCCAACCCATTCAGTCTGCGTGTGACGGAAACTTGTTTGTAACCGCAAGTTGGTTGCCTTCGAAATCGTTCGGTCGAGGCCATTCCGACTTCTGCTATTTCGCGCGCGCGTGCGCGTGTGTGTTCTTTTTCTGAAGTCACTTTTTTTGCCATTTGAAATCTTGATCTCCACTTTTCATGGACCACATCATCTGATACGCACGCATGTACCTTTTCGCGCGAAATCTCCTAGTTTGTGAGCTATGAACAAATATACACAAATAATAACGACGAAGACGTACCGACAGGTTTCGGTTTTGTTTTGGAGCCCTGCCGTCATGACTTAACTAAGTAGATAGATAAATACGGCTAAACTATTTGAATTTAGTGACGACTTGCGCCGCCTATCAACTGTTCTAAATTTTGACAACTAAATTTAAATTTTAACTTAAAAATACAATTATAAATGTTTTCTATCAAAAAAAAAAGAAAACATTTGTTTGTTTTCTCCATATGTTTTACTCGAGTAACTAGACCAACGCTGGACACGAGTAGAATAGGTAGGTTTTCGAACACCAAGGTGCAAAACATGTACTCGAGTGAGATCGAGAAAATGTTGGAACACATCCGGGCCTGACGTAGATCCGTGGCCTTTGGCGATTGTGGATTGTGGTGATTGCGGCGATTGGCGGTGCTTGACTTCCTTCCCTTTCTGCTTTCGTGCTTAGCTCGCCGGCCTTCAGCTTTTTCTTCGTAGTACTTATCGTAAGATCCGTGTTTGTGTGGTCGCTTGTGCATTGTGCCTTCGCGTCGCTTAACCTCTCGGTCGCGAACCCCGAGTACCTGGAATTTCGTCCGCAAAGGTGAGGTGGTTGTTTACCGACTCGACCCTCAGCATACGTGAATGCATGCGCAACAGTCACCGAAACCTCGCGTTTTACTCTCAGCATGTTTACTCCGCACAGCGCTGCTATGAAAAGGATCAAAACGCGTTCTTAACAACAGTTCAGCGTCGCGGCAAAATTAGTATAAAATCAAGATTGTTCGTACAACCTGCGTGACCCCGTCGGTCACAGTATGGTTGGTATTAGAGTCACTCTAGTTGGTATGGTGCTGTTTGCCCACATTGTACTGGGGGGCTTCCCATGGATTCCTGAGCGGGCTATCTTGTGTTTGCTTGTCCCTGCGGATTTCTGTTCACTAGGTGTTTGGGACGACTTTCAGAGGGCTCGCGAAATAGAACGTGTTACATTTCTGTATGGGGTAAAGAACTAGGGACTGCGACGAATCGTCGATTGCTAATTAAAGTCACCGCGGTTAAAATTAAAGAACGCCTGGCACGTATTTCGGCATTCGCGCGCGCTACGTTCACTGGCCTCAATCGGAGAAATTGGTGTCTCGTAGCCAAGGAGGTTATAACCTTGCTCGTAGCACACACGAGATGATCTTTACGAGTAGCGCTGAGCGCGGCAAAAATGAAAAGGGGCGTGGACGTATTTTTTTCTTTTTTTAAAATTTTTGTTTCCTTTCTTTATTATTTCGATTCACGATTTGCCCTGTGCAGATGCCCAATGCAGTTTCTGTGATATATTTTAGTCACGTAGCTAATTCAGAAAAGGCAGGACAACGTTCTTAACAAACAGTTTCGAACCCCCAAGAGCCCTTACAAATAAACTTTTTTTTTTCTCCCATTTTTACTCAGGATACGAAATTAAGAACTATCTACTCAATAAAAATTTATAAAATGAGCACTAAACGAAAATTTGGAAAAGCTATGCATTTAATTACATCCATTTTGCTAGGTGCATTGCAACATTGTTTGACAAAAATGTCTAATCCAAGTTGGTGATATTTATTTATTAAGGTTATCACAAGATACATATGATACTTTTGCAAGAAATAGATCCCCCACAAAAACGCAAGCATTAATAAACTTGGCTTTCAGTTTGACTGTTTGCTTTTTCAACAGACACCTAACTCTTGTAAATAATAATTGGATGGTGTCTTGACACCCTACCCCAATACTTTGCACTCATAATTGAATAATTTTAAGGTGTCATAGGCTTTTTATTTTAAACCTGTATGATAAGCTGATGCATTCACCACAGGTGTCCCCATCAGTCTCGTTAAATCTTGACTGCAGCGAGCCGGGCTCAGCATTACAGCTTGTGGGCCACCGATCTATGGCAGCTCTTGCTGTGAGTGGCAGCTATGAACATATATGCTTCAACTAGTGAACAATAAATAGACACACAGATTGCTTAGAGATTGCGTAGTTCATCTCTTAGGTTGTGACTGAGTAATGCCAGCTTTTTATTAGAAAGGTGCTGGAAAACGTGTTCAGAATTTCTAAAGATAAAAAAAAATAAGGTAATAAATGGCCTGGTCCTTGTGACAGTTCTCCTTCTCGTTTTGTGGGCTTTCTTTTTTTTTTATTTTGCACGCTTGAAATCAATGTATGGCAAAAACAGTGTGTGGAGCTTTTGCACGGAAAGCTCGACAGTGCCACATCTACGTGCATTCAGAATACGGGAGAACAGCTGTTTCATAGCAGGGTACACAACTCGCTCTCACCACCTGTTCACTTCCTGTGTCTCCTGTACCTTGCGCCGCGTTCATGTGAAAGTGCGTGCAGCCTTGTGTGATACTGCTCCCATATCCCGGGGAAAGCAGCTTCTTGTCGGGAGACCGCTTCATCAGGAGCTCATCTCCAATTGCTTGAATGCCGACGAGGTGGTCTGCGTAGGTCTGCCTGATCATATTTCTTTTTTTCTACTCCATCCTTTGTCTGTTTCCAGAAGGCAAGCCTTACATGCTTAGTTTCTGTTACGGTTAAAGGGCCTTTGACAGGGAATTTTTTGTGTCTGCCCCCCTTTTCCTACCGTCAATGCAATGACGACAGAGAATGGTGAACATCTGAGAACTGTGGAGTTCTGTGTACTCCACAGTTATTTTGGATTTACATGAGAAACTTTAGAATTCAAGGTCACATAGCAAAATAAACACGAGATGCTTTTGTGAGTGCCAGGTCAGCAATGGTCCTGAAGAGAGGCCACTTCAGCCTCCTTCCTAGCATCCGAGGATTCACAAAGGGGCCAGCACCTGTTCAGGCCACCTGGTCAATGTTGATGGAGTTTGGGGTCACAACTAAAACCAATCATGCTTGTGATTGCACTAGCCACTACTCAGGTACACCATACTGACTGGAGTGTACACCATACTGGCTGGAGTGTACACCATACTGGCTGTTCTTATTACAAGGAGGAGGAGTTTGCAATATTTTTATATTGGAAATTTTTAGTAAATATTGCTCAGTTAAAATTGCTTTCTGTCTCTTTTGATGTGTTTCTGTATGTATATTGTTTCTTTTTGTTCATATTTATGGAGAATTACAAATATAACAATATTGTACTTAAGTAAACAATGAACTTAGCTACTATAATGAACTTTATTTTCGCGGGCTCAATATTTCGCGAATTCAACGAAGTGTGATATTTAGAAATATTTCGCGGCCACAAAATTTTGCGAATCAGGGTGGTATGCTATATATTTGTTACCATAGGAAAACATATTTGCGGGACCTACCTTTTGCGATATTATACAAGTCACGAAGTTTACAAAGAGTAGGAAACAAAAGCACAAATCTAGCTTCATCGGTTCAAGGCAGCAATCATAATTTTATTTCTTGTAACAGGCACAAACCACCTGCAATGTTATAGACCTTAGGGTTTCTATCTTCTTTCACTGCAGAGCGAGGGAGAGTCATTGCTGCTTGAAGAAGGGAATAGTTTGACAAACATTTGCCACAGAACACCTACCATATAAATGTATATTGCATCTGACGTTCACAGTTTAATGAACATTTTAGCAGCTCTCTGATGATACGAAAGGCACAGTTGCTTAACAGATGGCCACTCCTTGAAGTTACTCGGTTTCTCTAGCTTTCGTTAAAAATAGTCAACTTGGATAGTGACTCCTTTGAGACCTTGCAATGCTATTGTTAATAGTTGTGCCCTTCCTTGGCTGTTGCGAATGGAAGAAAAATCTTACGCTGAAACTGGAGATACTTCAATCTTTCTTGAAGTAAACATTTCCAAACATGTCTTGAAGTTCTTTCTGACTGAGGTAAAACATTACAGACTGCATTATTTTTGCAGCCTTTTGAATAATTCAGTACACGAAAGCAATAACAAAGGAGGGTGGCTTTGATGTGGTCGAATCGCGTGACAAAGGTGCAAGAAATCGCTTAGGGAGATTACGTCGAGTGCATGTTTTCATTGTCCGCAGTTCCTCCTCTTGAAGGACTATCTCGGGTAGAGAGTGCCTTTTGGCCATTTCAAGATATGGTGCAAGGGCTCTGGTGTTTTTGAGTCTGTGGCTCAGGTGTGAGGCTGTCATTGCAATGTTCCTTTAAGAAGCCAGCCAGGTTAGTTTATTAAGAATATACTCGTTTTTTTGCCTGATACAAGTGACTTTATTCTCTTAAAAAGCCCCTGAAAAGAAAAAAAAAAGTTTTTTTAGACAGTCTGGTTGAAACACGCATGTCAGCAAATTATTTTACACGAAAAATTTTTTTTTTTTTTTTTTAGCAATATTGACGGCGCGAGACACGATTTAGTTGGTAGTCACCTCCTTTCCTCCTGTTCTCTCTCGGCATTTCGGGCACTTGGAGGAGAGGTGGATTGGATTGGTCATCATGTTGAGGTGGGGGGAACGTATAACCATCTCGTTGAGGTGGAAAGAGTGTATGACCATTCCATGACATCATGAACTTTGCACGGAAAATTTAAAATAAATCTCGCGCCGTCAATATTATTCTAAAATTATTTTTTCTAGAAAACTTCATTCTTTGACATGCGTGTCCTAACCAGACTGTTTAAAAAAAACATTTTTTTATTTTCAGGGGCTTTTTAAGCCCATGAAATATTTTCGCGAGTTTGTTAAAGAATATTCTTAAAAGGTTGTTCTTTTACAATGTGAAAAGCACCAAGCATTCACAGTAAGGACATTTGGAATTTAAATTAAAATTATTTTCTCACAGAATGAAAAGGTTAAACAGGAGCTCAATGAAGAGGTGTGTGGAGTCCATTGAAAATAACCCTTTAGACCTGATGTGTTATGGGACCCTCTCAGCCCTTCAAACCCCCCTTCAGACCCTTCAACCCTTTAGATGCCAAAATGACTGTGAACCATAGACGTGCCACTTTTTTTTTTTTTTAAAGGGTGATTTCAGATAAGGTCGAACAGGGGGTGGCTGGTCGACCTTTTTAATTTGCTTCATAATTTTATATGTTATTTCCCGATGTCCAAAATAAACAAAATCAGAATTATTTTCACCCAGAAAAAAAATTGTCGCACGCAAAAAATCGTACATCACGTAGAGGTGGAATGTCGCATTTGCTTGCATAGTCGGAGGGGGCAACTTTGGTGATTAATAACTAAAGTTATACTTTTTAGGTGAGTTTCATAATATTTTAGCACAATATATATGTACTTATAAATACGAAAAAAAATATTGTTATTGTTTGGTATGTTTTGAAAAATAAATAAAAAGCATCAATTTCGGCTCCTTGACCGTTTTTGCCCCAACTTTGCAGGCCTGTATCTTAGGAAATAATTTAGTCAGAAACTTCATATTTTAAGTAAATACACTACTTATAAATGGAAGTAAATTCACTAAAATTCAAATTTATTTAAGCGCGGGTTGAGGAAATTTTGGCAAGCAAACACGAGACAAGCACCAAAATAGAAATATTTTAAGGGCGATTAAAAAAGAAATCCCGTTCTCGATTTTTTTAAAACTCTGACCAGTCATTCTACTCTATTTGGAGGTTAATATCCATTAAAAACATGTTGCATTATATTGATGGTGTAATAGATACAGCACCTCTACCGAGCCCCTTCCGCGAAGATCGGCACGGTGTACCCCTGTGGTGCAACGCAGTTATTGCGACTTCTTACTGTGAGAGAAAAGTATTTTTTTATTCATTCGAGTATAGCAAGTAATAGTGTGTCACATCTTTTGGCACGTTATAATAAATTGAGCATTAAATATAATAAATTACACATCATATACAACACAGTTCTGCCTTTATAGGTTTCAAAATGGACAGATTTTGACGCAAACATTTTCTGACAGTGTGCACTTAGAGTTTCTTCCAAGGGGACCCGACAGTCCGTGCCACTTTTAAGTCACAGGTCGAAACTTCTGATGTTTTGCATAGCCACACATGCCACGACTGAATACCAGGAAAGGCGCGCTCTCCCACCCACCCTTCATTTTTGCACTCACGGAATTCAACAACGTCGTCTTCGTCCAAAATTGTGAACTTCATTCCTTTTAGTTTTTGGGAAAGACTGTTCACCATGCATTTTGCAGACTGTATGGCCTTTCCTGGGAGCTGTCTCAAGTTGTGAAGCGTTGCTTGGTGTTTGACAAGCCCTCCAACTCCGTCACAACCGTTTTGTTCCGTGACCAGTGGCCATTGGGCCTTTGGAAAAACATTTTTTTGGAATTCATGAAGTTGGAAGCGATTCTGGATGTGACTGGCGGCACCGTCACTTACATAAGTCAAATGAGAGTACACAGCAAGGTTGTCATCGACCCACTCTCTCACTTTTTGTACAGCCAGACAGGCATGAGCGGAGTCATGATGCAAGTCGTCACTGATGACGGCAAAAGTGTATGCCGACTTTCTAGTCGTCACCACACACGTAAATATTGAGACCTGTTTTTTGTTTTCAGTGGTACGCTTGAATCTCGTCAAGAAGGATAACAGTCCAGTTTTCAGCAAAGTCAAAGTGGAAGACAATGCTACCACGCTGCACGTACTGCTTTTCTTCATAGATGACTTTGCCTTGCGTCTGTCTGATATGGTTGTGAATGGTCCACCTTGAGACCGACACACGAAGCTCTTCCATAAAAGTGACCGGATCTAAAGTCTTTTTCACGAGCTCACCTGACTCCAATGCTGCCAAAACTATCTCTTCATCCTCGGAAATGTTGAGTTTTTCGAGTGTAAGAGACTGGCCTTTGGGACAATGGTCACATTCACAGGCACTGGCGCGATGGCGGGTAGCAAATGAATGCCGAGTTCAATTCCGCTGCGTCAAGTTGTGAGCCAGCAGCGTTTTGTAGAGAGGCGACACAGAGGTTATAGTTTGCGCAGTACACACAAACGCTCGCTTCTTGCTGGGGATTGCATTTAACCGATCGGGATCGCAGAGAGTAAAACTTTGTCAATCCGATGCCGTAGTGGGGATGGTCACTCTTATACTCACGAAACGCTTCTCTGATTGACCGTGTCATAAGAAGTTTCGGCCTGAGCGTTTTCTGGCCATCGAGCACAACGGAAATGACGTCCTTCTGATTGGGACTCTGCCTAAAACACTAACTCGTCTTTCATGTAGTACTCAACCGCTGCAGATATGTTTTCAGGGCTCACCTTACACCTTGTATAGGGATCGGGTACATACCACACGTCGTGGTCCTCCCTCAGCTTCCGGGACCTATTAATGATGTAGATCGATGCCTCTGGGATGATCTTCTGGACTTCATTTCTTGCCAAGGTTGATGCCAAGAGGGTCAGCAATTGACAGCGTTCCCGGGGAGAGGCTGTGGTCGCAAAGGCGCGGCGAATGTTGTCCGCCCACTCGGTGCATGTGGAGCACTTTTGCTCCGACGACCCCGATGCCACGTTTTCATATATATATATATATATATATAAGTGAAAGATGCGTACTGTCGGAGTTACTAATTCGAAGTTTATTACGACGTATATATATATATATATATATATATATATATATTTTTTTTTTTTTTTTTTTCTCTCTCTCTTTTTACAAAATAACAAGTTGCAATCATTGCGTCGCAACACAGGGACACCCCGTGCCGAGCTTCGGATAAGGGGCTCGGTAGAGGAGCTGTATCCATTGCACCATCAGTATGATGCAACATGTTTTTAATGGATATTAACCGCTAAATAGAGTTGAATGACTGGGTAGAATTAAAAAAGAAATAAAGAACGTTTTTTTTTAAGTCGCACTTAAAATATTTTTATTTTGGTGCTTGTCTCGTGTTTGCTTGCCAAAATCTCCCCAACCCACGCGTATACAGATTTGAATTTCAGTTAATTTACTTCCATTTATAAGTAGCGTATTGAATTAAAATATGACTCTTCTGACTAAAGTATTTTCTAAGATACAGGCCTGCAAAGTTGGGGGAAAACAGTCAAACAGCCGAAATTGATATTTTTTATATATTTTTTAAACATAATAAACAATAACAATATTTCTTTCGTACTGCTAAGTACACATAGATTGTGCCCAAAAATTGTGAAACTCAGCTAAGAAGTATAATTTCCGTTATTAATCACCAAATTTTACCCCTCCGGCTACGCAAGCAAATGCGACTTTCCACATCTACGTAATGTGCGACATTTTGCGTCGGACGATTTTTTTTTTCGGGGTGAAAATGATCTTGATTTTTTTTTATTTCGGACATTGTTAAATAACATATACAATTATGAAGCAAATTAAGAAGGTCGAACAGCCACCCTCTTTTCGATCGTATCTGAAATAACCCTGTATCTGTTTTGTAATTTATTCTGTATAATGCGCAATTTATTATAACGTGCAAAAGATGTGGAAGAACTATTACTTGCTATACTCGAATAACAAAAAAAAAATATTTTTCTTTCAAAGTAAGAAGTCGCAAGAACTGCGTCGCCCCACGGGGGCGCACACCGTGCCGAGCTTCGCAGAAGGGTCTCGGTAGAGGTGCTGTATCTATTACACCATCAATATAATGCAACATGTTTTTTAATCTATAGTAACCCCTAAATAGAGTAGAATGACTGGTCAGAGTTTGAAAAAAATCGAGAACGGGATTGTTTTTAAAATTGCCCTTAAAATATTTTTATTTTGGTGCTTGTCTCGGATTTGCTTGCCGAAATCTTCCCAACCCCCGCTTAAATAAATTTGAATTTCAGTGCATGTATTTACATTTATAAGTAGTGTATTTACTTAAAATATGACGTTTCTGACTAAATTATTTCCTAAGATACAGGCCTGCAAAGTTGGGGGAAAAACGGTCAAGGAACCGAAATTGATGCTTTTTATTTATTTTTTAACACATACTAAAGAATAACAATATTTTTTTTTCGTATTGCTAAGTACATATAGATTGTACTAAAAGATTATTAAACTCACCTAAGAAGTATAACTTTAGTTATTAATCACCAAAGTTGCCCCCTCCGGCCATGCAAGCAAATGCGACTTTCCACCTCTACGTGATGTACGATTTTTTGCGTCCGACAATTTTTTTTCTGGGTGAAAATAATTCTGATTTTGTTTATTTTGGACATTAGGAAACAACATATAAAATTATGGAGCAAATTAAAAAGGTCGACCAGCCACCCCCTGTTCGATCTTATCTGAAATCACCCTAAAGTAACCTAAAAACGCCAAATTTTTTTTGAATTGGGGAATTTTATTCTTTTAGTATTGCAGAAAAAATTTCTATTTATTACGCAAAAATTAGCGGCAGCAAAAAGAAAAAGGCACCAACTAAAGCGAGTGCTGTCATCTATGATCAGCGCCGCTAACTACTCGGACAAGCCTAACTTGAACGTGGAATTGAGGGCTACCGAAAAAACCACTGGACGAGCTGAGCTCACCCATGGCATTTTTAACTAGAAAGCGGCCGACGAGCTCAGCTCGTCCAAGGCACTTAAAGGGTTAATATGTTATTGAAAGTTCATTCCAAACATTGAATTTTACATGCATTCTGTAACTATAAAAGATGAACGATAAGAACCAATGTGTACTGTAACCTGGGTGCAAGCAGCTGTACACAAAAGCGTTCAGGCCAAATAAAGATAACCGTATTATTTGTCACGAAAAATATTTTTCCAGGTACTCACAATGCCACTGGGTAAATTGCTGAGATGTACGATAGTTTCACAAATCCGACTATGTGTTCCACACGCACAGATCTGCACTATCAATAGCACGCTTGGCGAAAACCACGAACGGAAAAACAGCGTCCGCCGCCATTGAGAAATCCTGAGCACGGACGCGGTGTCGTCGTTGGTGCCATCGGGGTGGTGTCCCCGACGTCTTTCTCACTCGCTGGACGAGCTTCTGAAGCCGGACGGACGAAGAGGTGCAAGAAACAGGACACCAAGAGACCTTCTTTGCCCTCACGCTGAGCTGTTCTAGAAGATAGGTCCCACGCATGGAACGGAAAGTCGACACTGAGTGTCCGCTCATTGCGGTCAACAGATACAAAATGGCCAAAAGACTTCCCCGGTGCATACTTCCTGAAGGGTCATGAGATCTCCCCCCAGACCTGTTAAAAAAATGTTGATGGGTGCTGTGCTTCCACGGAAAAGGTTGGCACAGATCTTACAGGCCTCTAAAAAAACTGACGGGTCACTTACACCCGTTGGAAATTCTTGAAGGGTACGTCAGACCCTTTAGAAAACTTCGACAGACATCTGAAACCCCTCAAAAGTTTTTAAAAGGTATTTCAACGCATTTCAGAAATCCTGGTGGGCCCCATGTTTTTTTAATAGGGGACAATCATAGGAGTTATTCTAGGTCAGGATAATTATTAAAATTGAAACATTGATTTGTGTTATGCTTACCAATATGTGTGTTTCTAAAAAAAGAGTATCTTGTTTCCATAATTAATTATATCTTCAAACATTGTTTTTAAGGAAAAGATAGTTGAAGCATGCCTGACTTAAATTGAATTTAGGTATTCATACATACATACTACATTTCTTAGGGCCGAGTGTTGACACCAGCCGATTAACCTATGTAGCTCATTATCAGCCTGAAAAAAAAAAATGCTCATGGTCAAGTCATGCGACTATGTGGTCTTGGATGTATGCTCTGTTCACGTTTCATATGTTTTCAGGATCATCCCCCCCACCCCTGAGCCAAAAAACGGATGTTTTGTTCATGCCGCTATGTTCTTTTTCCTACGTATTGTAAACAAAAAGGTGTGAAGTGCATTGATTACGTGGGCAAGCGAGCATGGTGCACGGAACAGCATCCAGAATGCAGTAGTAACTGGAAAAGAAAAGAAATTACTGCTTTACGCTGCAGTAAATTTAGCACCATTCAGTCGGCTTAAAACGCCTGACTGCAATAGACTGATCTCACCAACCACTCGGTGTTTGCTTGACACTACCATGGTCTTAGTCGAGAAACATGCTGAAATTCAAAACCACTAGTATTTAAAAAAAAATATGTCCTGAAATCGGAAATCAATGGCATTCTGCAGCGTGTTCCACAGAGTGTGAAAGCAATCATGCCGATACTCATCATGATGCGACCATGCAAGTTTTTCTTTTTACCTCTTACAGCATCAAGACACAGGAATGGCCCACGACCACCACGGACACGGTGGCATGCACGACCTCGTAAACGCAACATCCGGTCCCATGGTGACCACCCCGCTTCAGGCGATTCTGACGGCAGTGCTGGCGTCCACAGCGGCGACGGCCCCCGCGCACCACATGGCTCCTGGCACTCAGTCTCCCCACACCGACGGGCACGGCCACATGAACGCGCACGACAGCAGCATGGGGGGAATGCACGACATGGGTGGAATGCACGACATGGGTGGAACGCACGACATGGGGGGGATGGTAGGTGCCCCTCAGTGTTCCGTCACGTTCGGAGCTCATGTCACGTTTGGAGCTCACGGCAATCTGGTTTGAAATGGAAACTTGCATGCAACCATTGTGCGGTGGCAGCGGGTGCACTGCTTGTAATATATTGCAACAATGCATAAAGTTGGGCGAGTTGGTTTGATATATCATGAAAGGGGAACAGCGCGAAAATAAACGAGGGATGAGAAGAAGAGGTAACGACAGACACGGCGCTGACTAGCAACCAGGGTTGTAAAGTACCTAGGTACAAGTAACTGGAAATCAATATCTAGGTACTTCTGTTGTACCTAAGGTACAAACCTAGGTACTTCCTTTTCTTGCTACCTGTATCTGTATGTCAGGTACATTTTGCAGTAACTTGTAATTAAGTGAAGTTACTTTTTGCAGGTACTTTTTCATTAACTTCGTCAAAATGGTAGAGACTATAGACCTTAAAGTATTAACACACCACCATACGCCGTGATTAACATTGAGTTGGGTACGACTTGGGAGGCACTAACTTGACCGAACAACGTTTTAGCGAACAAAGCCCCGCCCATGATGTTTCATCTAACTACACGTTAGAAAATGGTGGTGTTCATTTGAGCGAACAAAAGCGATGCCGTTCTTGGGACACCAATTTATTGAATCGCTTCGGAACCCTGTTTAGAGAAAATAGTGACCTGCTTCCTTCATCTCAAACTGAAATCGACTTCAGTGCGTGTTTGAAGCTGCACTGACAGCTATAGAAGGGAGGAAATAACTTGAAAGATGTGCGCAGTTTTTGTTGATTGTATCTTGTCCGAGTAGTGGCTCTCTTTTGCAGTTAATACAATATAAAATGTAATTGAAATAAATTATAATTGCAGTCGTAAAGCAATGTAACATCGCCTATATAATACTGTTTTCACTCAATAAATTGGACTCATATGTTGCAATTATTGAAACTGAAAAATTCCTAAAAGAAAAAAAAAAAAAGCTTATTTTTCGTCCGACTAATAAAAAAATACAAGGAAGCTTGAAGTTTTTTGCTGGTCGTCGCAAAGGTTAGGTGCATATCCACTCGACTCATGCGTTTCTTCATGCGGCCAATGTCTTCTGGGCCCGTCGACAACAGCACCGTCTCTGGGGTTAAAAACATCAATATGTGACTTTCGGCGGCTTCAGCGTAATATGGTAGACAGTGGATGCTATGTCCTCGCTAAACCAATTGCAGCGTGGCGATAAGTCACGTGAGGACTCAACTTTGATGTGGATATTGCATTGACACCAAGAAAGCACATTTATCAAACTCGTTTTTGAGTGTATATTTAGTATAAAAAACTATATTTTCAATATATTCTGATACATTTGGGGAAAATAAATAAAGTATCTTTGAAGTAACTTTACCTGTACCTAGGCACATTTATGAACGAGTACCTAGATACATACCTTGGTACCTTTTCGTATGAGTAGCCGTAACTGTATCTTAGGTACATTTTTAAGGTAACTTTTACAACCCTGCTAGCAACTGAAAGTTTATTTGTGCACAAAAGACACTAAATAGGAAAAAAAAAACACAAACAACCCGTTAAAATGGTTCCACGCTCACGCTTATCTGCGATTAAACAAACTTGCTACAAGTCATGATAAAGTTCATTTCGTCACTCATCAGAGCTAAGGACTGTGCGCTGACACATGCAAGGGAGATTGATGAAGCATTTTTTATATCTGATAAAGGAGAGGAAGTGTGTGTCAGTGCGCCATCCTTGGCTCTGATGAGTGACGAAGTGAACTTTATCATGGCTCGTGGCAAGTTCGTTTGATTGCAGATAAGCATGTGCGTGGAACCATTGTAATGGGTTGTTTGTGTGGTTTTTTTTTCTCTTTATTTGGTGTTTTGTGCACAAATAAACTTCCAGTTGCTAGCTGGCGCCGTGTCTGTCGTTACCTCTTCTTCTCGTCCCTTGTCTATTTTCACGCTGTTCCCCTTTCATGTTGTAATATATTGTTTGTCTAAAATAGTGATGTGCAAAGTGGGAGTCGTGACACCCCCCTCCTTCTTTCCTCCTCCCAGGAGGGGGGGTGGGAAGAGGAATGTCGCTGGACGGCTTACGAATACTTCGGGGGTCGCCTTCCCTTAAAAGTTTGTGCACCTCTGGTTTAGAATACTTGCACTCTCCTTTAGTTATGCCTCACTGTTCGATTTATACCTATTGTTGGGGGGACTGGGCTGCTGTTATCTTTGAACGGTTTGTCAGGCAAGGGATGACCTTTGTGATTAACAAAAGCTTCTGCTAGCTATGCTGTTTCCATCCCGACTCTAAACCCCTATCTTCTCTTCTTTGTGCGCGAATAGGGGGTAGATCTTTCTAAGAACTCACTCCGTCTGTTCACGTTGCTCCTCGTATAATTTCAACTTTTGTATTGCAGATGATGTACTTCCACTTTGGACTTACGGAAACCGTTCTGTTCAAGAACTGGGCAGTGAATTCTGTTGGAGGTGAGTTGCTTCCATCGATTAAGCAACTGCAATGAGCCCGGAGTATCAGCAAAGGAGAACATGCAATCTTCGACCAATCAAAATTAAAAAGGACCGCGAGACGAAAGCTGACGGGGAACAAAGTAACTTCTTTCTCGCATTCAATTATTTCGCCAGGACAATACCGGGTATCCTGTGCAGTGCATTGTGCTCTGAAGTGGCCATTCGCTCTTCCCCGTGCGAGTTGAAACGGGGCAACACCTGCGTCCCATCAGCTCTTGACCCGAACTAGACGCAAGATTTTACTGATTGTGCGAGATCAAATCTGTGTTATTTACGAAAAATGGCTACTTGTAACATTGTCAGAATTATATGAAACCTACGGTGAAAGGCTGGTGCATAAAAGAGTAGGAAATATGTGCGGATGTGGGCCAGGGCTATTCTATAGATGGCACCAGTGTTTGCCGCACAATGAAAACATTGACGGTTACTTGGCGCATTCTGCAAATTAACTGTGACATTCACGAGGCGCTGCAGACAGTTGCACTGCCGCGTTTAAACTTGGCCGACTCTTGTACCGCCAAATTCAGTGGGACAATTTAGAGGGAAAATTGTGATGTCACTCAACATGACGTCGTGCAACATTGATTCCCGACTAAATTTGGTAGAGCAATTTTCCCGCCGAATTTAGCGGGTCAAGACGTATACACCAACATTACTAGATCGGGTAAGCCGACAAGCTCCAACAAAGAGTTGACGCGCTCTCATTCACTGCCGCGCGACAGCGCTGTTGTCGCAGCAGGCCTGAAGCCGCTCAGTCCGACGCCTCGCTACACTTAGATATGCTGTGAAACACATTGTTTTCGTGTGGGTTTACAAAGTGTATTACCAACGACTGTTGCCACTGTGATAATGTCCAGATTAAGGGGGGACATGGGCCTAAATTTTAAATTTTTTCGAAAAAATTCATTTTTTTAATTTTGAGGTTTTCAGTTTTAGAAACTAATTATACACCCTTACACCAAATTTGATAACCATACGCCAAATAGTTACGTTGATATAAAATGTTTTCAACACATTGTGAGGCAGTAACAAAGTAAAGGAGTTCAATGTTCGAATGCATTTTTCTGAGTTCCACTTTTTGCTGCAAATTTCATACGAAGGAATCTTTTGTTCGAAGGTGAAAGTATTCTGATACCACAGTCAAGATGTTTCTGAACTGAAATTTACTCAGGAATTGGGCTATCTACTTTATTTTGTTTTAAGTTGAGGTCCTCAGTGATAAAAAATTAGATTTTCAAAAATTGACAGAGGACAGATATGCATCTATTAGTTTGAGGTAATAACACTTCCTGAAATATTTACATTTAAGTTATTTAAACTAGATGGCCCGAGGTGCCATATCCCCCACTTTATATTCAAGCAGTCAAAATGATGCTTAATAGCTTCATTTGCATATCATAGATTTCTTAATGAAAAGTGACACATCATCTTATGCAGGTATGTACATTTGTCCTAGAGAGCTGAAAGTTTTCACAGTACACTTAAATCTGAAGCTCAATCTCCCCTGAATATTTCATTCCGATCACTTGAGTAGTTAAAAAGTTTGACCTCTAGCCAGTGTCCCCCCTTAAGACAACATTTCCTGGAACTTTAGAGCTGGATTTATTCCTGCTGGGCCTTTGTAATTTTGGCAGTCTTCCACATTCGACACCAAAGCAAGCAAGCTCGGAGAAATGACTGCATCTGTCGTGATTTCCGGCACAAGAACCGCTCTGTTTTGGTCGTTTGTGGACTGAAATACCAAGAATTTTTCTCTTCTGATGTCATGTGTTTGTGTCAGAAGTTTAAGCATAAACTCCTGCATACATGCCACATGTAGTACACAGCCTCTTTTTATTCAGCCTCCAGCAGGCATGACTGAGGAGGTCCTATGTCATCAAGATAATCTCCTTGTGGTTTGTCTAATTTAAGGAAGGATCATCTGGTTGGGGGAAGAGGGGTAGGTTGAGGAGGGAAAAAAAAGAATGCGAGTCTCATAACCAGTCCTCTTTATTTCCAGAGACCAGTCTGTGTAAACAAAACCCCAATTACTGTTTATGCTTTATGAATGTGAAGCATTTATTCTGGGCACTAACTAGTCAAAGTAAAAACAATCTTTTCAAAGTCTTAGGTTCTTGTAGACAATAAGGAATCAGGATACACAGTAGCAGCAGCCTGTTTTCATATATTGTTGTGTTATTGTGCGTTTGGCATATCACTGCACAAATATTGTGACTGGTATACGAGGCTGGCATACTTATCAATGTTGTGGTGTTTCCTTGCCAAGGAAAACAAATGGTAGTAGTCGGTTGCAAGGGGGTGGATAGCTCCTCAATATTATACATTCAGTTTGCTTCTAATTGTGCTTCCAGTGACACAGGTTTCTGTAGCTCTTTAGGAACACAGATAAAGGTGCCTGAACTGCATGTACTGTTCAGAGGCATGACACGGTGAATTGATAAAGTGGCCAGTCATTACGGTGAATTGATAAAGTGACCAGTCATTCTTTGAATGGGTCTAAAGATGTCCATAACAGATTTAATAAAAAGTAGAGGACTTAAATGTCAAGGTCAATACCACCTCTGAATGAAAGAGACACTTTGCTCTTGTGAGCGATTTCTATATGATCTTTCGATGCTGTCATCACCACTAGATTTGGAAGAAAAGTTTAGCTTGTTTAAGAGCAAGATGATTGAGTGTTTGCTTTGCTCCAGAGTTTCTCAAAATTCTGGAGAAAATTGAAGCTTTCTTTTCATGCAAATTCTAGTGCACAAAGGAAGAGTGCCTTGCGACACCAGGTGACAATCTAGGTATACCGAGCAGAAAAATTTATAATTCATTATGCATGTTGATCAAGCCCCCTGGGAAGAGGAACGAAAGATCAGTCAAGAGACAGTAAAAACAATAATGTTAGGACAGAGGTTTTCTGAATTCATGGAACATTGCACAAGCAATTTCCAGGTAATGGTGCAGAGGTATCAATAAAAGCCAATAGATAATAAACATTATGCTAAACAAAGTATGCAGTATGCTGGTCATATTATTGGAACTTTTCTACAAGTAAGGCTAATAGTTCTCAGTGATCACAACCTCCAAATATTGCTAGTATAAATCGGCTCTTCTGTAAGAGCGAAATTTGTTTTTATTGGCAACTAATCTCGCAGCAGTTTGGCGCGTCACCTCAAAAACTGAGTGCAATCCCCCCCAGAGTCATTTCATACCACATCAAATTGTACAAAGCATGCTAGGCAGTAGTTAGAGCGGTGTTCCATGGAATGCGCCGAATACTGCAAGCTATATACTATAGTCACAACTGGACCAATGTTTACACCCTGTGTCATGCTCATTCCATTTGTTTTTTGCCAGGCATGGTGGGTTCGGTGGTGGGCGTCTTCATCATGGCTGCCATGTACGAGGGACTCAAGTACTTCCGGGAGCACCTGTTTCGCCTGCACTTCTCGAGCATGCACTATTCCTCGGTGGCCGTCACGGGCCAGGACGGCCGCACCCTCACCGAAGTGCACCAGATAGCCAGGTGGGGATGTCTGCCTAGGGTCATCGATGGGTCACAAACATTTTTTTATCGCTCCGCAGTCAACAAGATTGTGGCATTGGCCAACGAGAATGCCGAGGAACGAATTTCAAAAGAAAAAAAAAGTGTGAATGTAATGAGCCACATCGGTTTCATAAGCTGGTGGGGACTGTACGTAGTATTAACTGCTTAGAATGTGAAACATTCAAGGCCATACAGAGTCCTTGAATACGCTACTTACTGGTCAGAAAACTTCTCCGTGACGCTATGGGAGAGCTTGGTAAGCGACCACACGCAGCACTGCCGTCGGGGGAAGGGGGGGGGGGGGGGGGGGGGGGGGAGGGAGGGAGGGAGGGAGGGAGGGAGGGGAGGGGAGGGGAGGGGAGGGGGGGAGGGGAGGGGAGGGGAGGAGGAGGGGGACGGCGGCAGCGGCGGGGGGCTGAGAGCCGCCAATCTGGCCAATTTCAAACCCACTCTGAAGGAGCCACCAATCTGAACAAGCCACCACTCTGAACGAGCCACCGACTGACTTCTGTATTCATTTATTTTGCTTTCCAGTTAGGTCAAGGCTTGAATTCGGTTCTGCAGCTTGGAATTCTTAGTCAGAAACACAGTCAACAAAAATTGGAAGTGTGCAACAATGCTTAATACACATTTTTTGCGACCGCTATCTTTAGCGCCACTTTTATTTTGATTACAACTTTCTTCTAGATAAGTTCTTGCTGACACCATTGTCCGACAGAAGAACAGAACACAACTTGATTTTTTTGCACAGGATAGTAAATGGAATGATAGATAATGATTCACTTTTATCCAATATTAATATCCATGTCCCCTCCCGTTTGACTAGGAATCGTTCTACTTTTAACTCAAAAACATTAACTGTTTTATGGAGCGAGCCGATGTCATCAGCTTTGAAACTGTGCCAAACAGCATCTAAACTTCTTTCTCCAAGTGAAGCCAGCTCCCAGCTATGAAACCATGCGAAGAGCCTAGCCAAACGGCACCTAGTTTCCCCGATCCCAAAGGAGCGGAGTAAAGCTGATGGATTTCAGCTTCAGTCCCATTGACTGGCGCATGTCAACGAGGCTCCCATTGGCCACTGCGCGTCAGTTTCAACGACCGGCACACCATGACGCTGCATGTCCGTCAGTGCGCTGGTAACACAAAACGTCCAAGAGCAGAGCGGCGAAAAGAGGGCACGCTCTGCCGTCGAGGCAGATATGCTGCAGACTGAATAAGGGAACAGAAAAATGACGTGCATGCTTTCGCATTCACAACTCATACGAAGTACTTGGATGTACCTCGAGCCTTTTTATGTTAGTAGTACATCTGCAGATCTTCACCGTTGTCACGCATGCAATCACTGTTCAATTGCTTTGACAATCCAGATATTGAAACATTCAGCGACTTTTCTGTTTACTCCAAGCAATTGCAAGGGATCGCTACCTATCCGTGATGTGTTTCATTTGTTTTGTGTCAGTTTGGCGTTTACTCATTCTTTGTGCACCAAAGTGAAGACCTTTGGGTTGTTTTTGGGCACACGAAAATAAAGATTATTATTATTTTTATTATTAAAGTAAGCGTCTTCAGCTACATACATTCAGCCAACTGATCAAACTTCCTTTTCTGCAACCATTCTCCAAAATTATATACTGTAAATGACTTAATTTTCGCAAAGACCTAATTTTCGCGAATTTCACGAATCGCCTACAATTCGCGAAAAAATAGGTCCCGCAAACAATTCCGATAAAATGTAAACACAGTGGAACCTATATTGAGATTTTACCGCGTCGTGAAAATTAGAACCCGCAAATCATTCCAGAACTTCAGCTTTGACCTAAATCACGAAATATTGAGCCCGCAAAAAATAAGTCGTTTCCTTGACACGATTCCTCGATGTCGCCATCAAACTTCAGCACCTCAAGTAGTGCCATCAAGTGGAGGCATTGCGAACCTGTATGCTTAATTGTCCGACTCTTTTTCGCTCGTAAAAACACAATTTTGTTTGAAAAAACAATAACAAGCCTATTTCTAAATTATGTCGTTAGAGATCAACAAAGAATTACCGGTGTTTGCATACAGTGATCAATTACAGACGTAAAAAAAATGTCGATCTATGAGAAAGATTTTCTAGATTAGTCCTAATTGTGACGGGGTGACTCACTGAAGGTGCATTCACACTGCCGTTCGAATTGTAACCGCAAAGCGAGTCCGCTTACTTTCATCATCAAATGCAAGTGAAATTGTATTAGATCTTCAAGCAAACCGCATTTGCAACCGCTTTGCAGACGTGGTTCATTCGCTGGTGTGAATATGGCACAAGAGTGGGGTGGCCAAACGAAAATGACCCCTCCAAGACAGGTGGCGCTCCTAGCGGCAGTTTTTGACCCTGTACCAAACTTTAGCCAAAGTTTCGTGACCAGTAGCGTGTTGAAGGCCGTACTACATTTGTAAGCCCATTTTCATTCATTATTATTATGGTGGTGGAACACGCACCTCGAGGATCCCCTTTAGTTTCTGAAGCATCATAGATACCCGGCCACACGTGACAGTAGCAAAGTAGTCCTTTCAGAACAGACATTGATCCACTGGACTGTGTCCCACTGCTTTGTTTTACAGGAACAGGATTGTCAGTTGGGCACACTTCCTCCAGACATTCCTGCACATGGTACAGGTGGTGCTGAGTTACTTCCTCATGCTGATCTTCATGACGTACAACGTGTGGCTATGTCTGGGCGTAGTCCTAGGGGCAGGTTTTGGCTACTTCATCTTCGGGTGGAAGAAGGCGACGGTCGTGGACGTCACCGACCACTGTCACTAACGTCGACCCCTGGCCGATCCAGAAAAGGAAACGATTGTCATACTTGTCGATGCCGAGTTCGAAGCGACGCATCGGTCAACGGCTACGCGCGAACCTAGACGTCTGTACAGGAATAGGGTCCTCAAACTTGTTCGTTCCTGGGGCTTGTAGATTTACCGTGGTGTGATCCTCCAGTGCTGAATGCAGATCCCGACATACTGTTTGCGAGCAAGAGTGAGTGGATTATGTATCTGAAGTCCTTAAAAGATGATTTTTCCATCCTCGCAGATGTGCTAGGAATTGCGATCTTGCCCGTGAACAGTATGTAGGTTTACATAGGCCTCGAGATGGAACCGAGTATCAAGTGATGTTTTCAGAGATGAGAGAGTGGCCCTGTTTCTGCCCATGTGCTGTTGATCAAATCGACTGCTTGTATGTTGGGGAGCGTTTTCGAAGACTTTTTTTTGGTCCGGCAACTTTGCACAGGCCATTCAAGAATGACAATGGCGGGAATCGCGCTGCAAAATGTGCGGTGGTGCTTCAGCACGCAGTACGTGTTTTTGCCGTGTTACAACCTAGCCTCAAGCCACTTGCACAGTAACACTTGCTGGCATTTGTTGTGAAGCCACTTTATGGGACCAGTAGTTTTTCACAACTCTGCCTCAGTTTTCGTACGAGGTCTGGTACAATAAAGACGAAAAAAAGTATGGTGATGTTGACTCCCCAGGTGTGTACTTTGTTTTGTAAATCGATGGTAACGGCTAATGTATGTTCAGTTTCTGTTGAGGTAAACAAACTCGCAACTTTCAAGGCCAACGACTGGAAACAGTTGATGCCATGTGAATGGCGATTTGTATTACTTGAGATTACATCCTTACAGAACTGGCAAGCACCTAGCCATTGTGAGCTCCTTTATCACCAATAATTGTACCTAATTACTATTAGTTCTGTCATTTATCAATCTGTGCTTTCTAGATTGTTTTTTGTTCCTGAAATAAGTGTTCAGAAATTACGGTCCTCGGAAAATATGTACAAGTTTATTCGTCTTAATCCCTTTATAGAGCTAAGTAGCTTTGTGGAGCCCTCGAAATAAATTCAAGTTGCTCTTTCTTCGTACCCTACTTACCATGGCGACATTTCATATCGTAAATGTTTAAAGATTTGGACATCGTAGTAGCTCAAAATCAACATCTGGTTTTATGGGTGTTTGATTTTGAATGGCTCCTTGAGAGTTGTTAGCTGGGAACCAGCATTTTGTTTGTTTTTCCCTCGTTTCTCCCGATGCAACAATGCACACATTGGAACTGCTTAAACTTCGATTTCCTTTGTCAATTTGCCAAAGAATTTTGCTTAGAATAAACAAAGCAAGAAAAATGAAGTGTTTAGACTTTGATCAGATGTACACTTTTTGCTGGCTGAGGTTTCAGAGTCCGATCAAGAGCCCCAGTCGCCAAGTGTAAATTTACACGGCTGTGCATATTACACTCGAGCACACTGCTGTGCCCAGTCTTCAAATTGCCATCCTACAACTTGAGCCAAAACTGCCCACTTGTTCACATGTTGGAACCTTCTGCCAGTCTCCCATTTCATTCTGTTCTCCCCATCTGCAATCTGTTAGAATGCTCCTCCTTAAAGAGCTTGTTGCATTTCTTCTTGTGCTTGTCGAAACGTAATTGCATGCCCAAAGTGTCGTGTGGGCTCTGCCAATCGATAATTTAATCCGAGCTGTAGTCCTTTCCTCAGCGTGGATTTGTCACTGCTCTAACAATGGATCCGCAGTAGTGGAAGCTATGTGACGGAGTTTTCCCCGTCGTAAGTGGCAGTACTTACGAGGAGCTTACACACGACAGTGCATGTGTGTGTGTGTGTGTGTGTGGAGGGGGGGGGGGGGGCGTGAGTGTGTGTGGATGTGTGTGCTTATTTGCAAATGCAGTGCTACTATTTTCCTGTTATTTGTAGCATATTCATCTCGCTACTCATGCAGGCTTAAATTTTAAGTTCACAGTGACAAATCTGTGCCATGCAGATAAACTCACACCTGTTGGAACTGTACGGTATACTGCTGTGAAGGCTAAGTGCTCTTTGGGGTGGGGAAATCGCATCCTGGTTTTGTACAGACCGTACAAGAACGTAGAATAGCACTAGCAAAATTTGATGTTTGGGAGGGTAGTGTACTGCTATCGCTGTTGGTGATGTAACGTGTTTGCATCTTGAGGGAAGAGAGCTGAAGAGGTTCAAAGGAATGCTTTCATACAAGGTTTAAAGTGTATACGTTGGAAAATTACTGTGATAACATTCTGAGATATCATTCTTTTTTTTTTTTCTTTGCTCATACCATTTTTTAGAAAACATTGTTAAAAAAATGGTTGTAATTGTTTTCTATTTGATCCTCATATTCAAACTCTCTGCCATGTTGCAGCGTACTCGTATATGGGCCGGGCAACCTTGATGGGTGCATTTCTTGTAATTTTGTACTGCTTTTTAAAAGTGGATATTTTTGTTTCATTATTGTTAGTATTAAAAGAAATGCGACTTGTGCTGCTGTTTTGTCTTTATTGCAAGGTGGCCATGGCATCCCCTGTTGTAACCTCAGACTCTCTAGCTTTGAAGCTACTATGCTGTCACCGTTGAGTGGGATGGTGTCATCTTTCCCAGGTTTTGGGAAGAACTTAATTCTGCAAACTGAAAGTGGCAGAAGCATGTGTCAGCTTGTGCTGAACAGAATTTCACATAAATAGGGCAAATCAGTTTGAAGAAGGCTTTTGGTTCTTGTCTTCGTAACTGTTTGAAACTGCATCTCGTTTGTACTAAGTGGCACTTGGGACTCGCTGAGAAGGTGAGAACGGCACAGGCAAAGCACAGCGGACGGCATGAAGCGCATGCTGGAATCTAGGCATCCTAGACGTCCTGCCGCTCTCATTCGGTTCGTGACTATAGCTTTGGCAAGTACTTGGCACAAGGGCCTCAAGATTGTTTTTCGCATTGCTAAAATTTTAGGATGAGGACCTCTATAATAATGTGCACAAGCACCGCTACTCCGATGACCGTAGCAATTAACGGCCACCATATTCTCCGTATTCAACAATAAGGTGACAATCCTTGTTTAGGATGCCAAATGCTTGCTGCTCTTGCAAGCATACCTTTGTGGCCTTGAAACACATGCAAAGTTTGTGGGTTTGCGACCAACCAACCAGGGGCATTTGGCATGCTCGGTGGTAAAAAGGAATGTGCGCGTACAACTCCTACACAAGCTTCCGTTGGATGGCGGACACCTCTGCTAAGATGCCGGGCGTGACTTAGCTGCGCACAAGCGCCCCTCAACATTCCATAATCAATAAATGATGCAGCAAAACAAAAACAAAAAAATCGGGCAAATACCTACGAGCCAGAATTCGTGGTGATATTGAAATTCCGTTCCAACTGCTTTCGTACATGGTCTGGCCAACATATGCATGCAATAAAACCACAGCCATTGCTTCGTTGTTACCATGAACCTAAAAGTCCGCACTGGAAAACACACACACAGTTCTTGTAGAGTACCAAGGTGGTGAGTGATATGGGGGTGCCAGCAATGTTCCTTTAGCACCATCTGAGCACAGCACCACAACAGTCGTGTCTTTGAGGAGATGCACAGTCTTCCAACGGTCAGATATCCATGGGATCAGTTCCTGTATCCCTCCGGGATGATGATGTTGCTGTTGCTTTGTCCCTCATTGTAGAGGGTAGGTCCGTCTGAAAATGGTACCCGTGGCTAAAATTACTCAACCTCAAGGACGCTGCAGTATACTATGCAAGACCTTATGGTAAAATGCCCATCGGCGTGGGTTCCTGTGGTCAATACCATTTTGTACACAATACTATCAAAGTTTTTATTGGCATTTTGCATTGACAAGAACCATGAAGCATATTTGACTGGTTTTGGCAGGCTAACATGAATTTGGCAGGTGTACTTCAGCTGTACCTCCGTACAAACGTGTCTGAATTTATGCCCGTAGGTAAAAATGTCAGTAAACAAGCACTTTTGTCCCCATTAATTCCGAACACCTTCAGTGATGGAACCTTTCGGTGGGATGGCAGGAAAAGGTTGGTCAATAGCATTTTGAAGGTGCACAACCAGCATTGCTAGCATGCATAATTGAAGACTGACTTCCAAGAACACATTATGTATGTAACTACACATACACCACAATATAGAGTTTACCGTAATATCCCGAGAGATAGCCCACTTAAAATCGAGGCCAAATTGGGTGAAAATAAGGAGTGGGCTAACCTTCAATGTAAAACCACAAAAAGATGAAAAAAAAAAAAAAGAAAAGCTATTTTTAGATTATGTGTGTCTGCCAAACTTGTTATCGCGGTGAAGGACAATGAAGCAAAGACGATTGTACTTCCCAGGCAGCAACGTTCGCTTATATACCGCCATAGCTAACTAGACGCATTTCCGCCGAGGTCATCACTGATCCGAACACTATGATTACAAGAAGTGGGCTATTTTTCGGTGTTTAAAACAAAATAGCAAATCAAGTCAAAAATAGGGGGCGGGTTACCTTCCGAGGGTGGGGCATCTCTTGGGATTGTATGGTATGTAAATACCGTAAAATACCGAAAAAGCGCCCACTCAAAATTTAAAGATGACCGCGAAAAAAAAAAGAGGATGGGCGCTTGTCCAGTCATCAATTTTACACATAAATGTGCTGCACGTATTTAATCAGATCTTATTAATTTGGGTGTGAGCGCTTAATGCGGAATGGGCGGATGTGCGTATTCTACGGTAAATGAAAGTAAAAACTAGTGTATGGTTGTCCGTCTTTGTATTTATTCTTAGTCTCGGGTTCTCCATTAAGATGTTATGTGTATAGGCTGTGTGTGCCCACCATGCAGGCCAAATAAAGGAAGCAATTTAATGGAGTACATGGCTGCCAGCAAAATACTGTTTGAACACATATCTGTATATTCACTGAGCCCTACATAGTGATAAGGTGATAAGACACTCACCGAGGAGAAACAAGTGAAGAAAGCATAGTTCAGCTCGGCGTAACGCCAACAAAATTGAAGCGCCTTTCCACCAGAAAATCCAGATTCCCTTCAACATGAAGAGATTGGTCCATTGGAACTTCAGTGCTCCGGTTAATTTACGGACTGTTTTCGAGGGGGTAATTATCGTTTGAGCCCGTTCTTGTTTTGCCCTTCTCACTTGGCCCTTCTCAAAACAACCATTCTCAAAAAGATCTCTCTTGGACCTGTCGCATTTGGCACTTTCCTGTTTCGTCCTTCGCATTTTAACCCTCCTCCTTTGAGTCCGTTCTCGTTTTGCCCTTCTTACTTGGCCCTTCTTAAAACAATTATTCTCAAAAAGATCTCGTTTCGGCCCGTCGCCATATGGCCTTTTCCCGTTTCGTCTTTCGCATTCCAACTCTCCTCATTTGGGCCCGTTCTCTCTTCGCCCTTCTCACCTGGCCCTTTTCAAAACAGCCATTCTCAAAAATATCTCACTTTGACCCGTTGCACTTAACTCTTTTCATACCAAAATCGTTTTTTAGGGCAATATTAATAAATACATTGATATATTTTGTGCGTGTGTGTCACGCTACAGGCATACTTTCTCTGCTAAGGATTTTAGCAGTGCACCGAGGTTGTCGCGAAAAGCTAATAGCTGACAATAAAACAGACCAACTATTTATTGCAGCCAGATCATATTCCGAAATGTCACCTTGTTTAAGGTCACTCGACTTGGGTCAATGCCACCACTTTTATAATGCAGTGGTTTTCAAATGGGGGTCTGCGAAGGCATCTTAGGGGTCCGTGAAGCACTGTCTCAACAGTCAAGCACGGCAATGTTAGTTGTCTTTCTTCACGTTGAGAAGAAACGTTCCAATTTTCGGGTGAGTACTCGTGTATATGTCAATGAGATAAGTCTACTTCACACTAGCAATGTAGTTATATTCATTTATTAAATCATTATCATGATAACCTATATACCTTTCAATTCGCCTCACCCCGAACGGGGTCCTCCATCATCTCCGCCTTTCTACAAGGGGTCCGCGAAACATCAATGGTTGAGAACCACTGCTATTATGTATGCTATTTCTGTTCGAACAAAGTTTACAAATTAAATGTTCATCACTTTTTTATTTTTCCCGTTTGCTTAGAGGAAGGGAAGCAGGCGTCATTGTATGATTCTCAATGCGTACCTCTACACATAACATATATCTGATGGTATGTTGGGGGCCCAAGCAAGGTAAGGCTCATCAACAAAACCGCGAAGGCATAACGACGTTAGAAGTATGCCGAATTAGTGCCATTCGGTCGTAGCGCGAACGGGCGAAATGAGAATGGGTCCAGTTGCGAAAAATACAATTTGGATCTTATGAGAAGGTTCAAACAAGGCGGAACAAATGAGAATGGGACGAAATGCGCATGGTCAAAATGCGAATGGGACGTATTTAGATAACGGGCAAAATGAGAATGGGCCCAGTTGCGAAAAACACGATTAGGATCTTATGAGAAGGTTCAAACGAGAAGGACCAAATAGAATGAGACGAAATGTGCAAGGTTCAAATGCGAATGGGACGTTTTGAGATACACCCTTTTCGATGCCCTGTGGACAGTGTTTCGATTCGTGCGCGACTATACAGCATGCTAAAAAAGTTACTCGTTAAGCAACTATTACTTCTCAACTAAGCTCAAAACTCTCGTTTGTAGGTTGGTTTTGGTGCTGTGCTTCAGAGCGACGAACCTTTCATCATGTTGGTAATGAAAATCATTGTTGCCAGTTGCCCAAAGCCTAATCTGAAATAGCAGGAAACGGTTTTCTGTCCTTCAAAAATGTTAAAACCGTCCGTGACGGAGCGAGACGATCGCTCGAGCTTCTCAACACTATATGAAGCTCAGAAAGTTGCATTTTCTAATCGTAACGACTGTCACTTACACATCCACCCCGCACTAGGCACCAAAACGGCTGCGCCCACGAGACGACCGGGGAATCGACTGCCAACTAGTTTGAACTTGGTCCATTTGGAAAAGAAGCCCTTCGATCAATACGGCACTCATCTCTTTGTCATTTCTGGTTTCACGTAGCTCGGACAAACGGAGCGGTGCGGATTTGCTCCCGTACCTGCGTAGCAGCATCCCCGTTCTTCCTTGAGCGCAGCAGGCTCCTTAGAGAAGTGTTGCTACTCGGTGGAACCTTGGTCGCAAAGGTCTGCGGACAGGCCTGGAAATCCCCAAATTACAGCATATCTATGCAAAAGAGCAAATCTCATAGGTCACACATTGAAAGGTAAGGGGCAATAGTATATACCCTGCTCGACAGACTACGACTTCTGCGAGTTCAAGCACACAACTCTGTAAGGGCTGTCACCCTGCTTGTAGCAGAGAGACGAAAGGGTGCACTTGGGATGTTGCATTAATGGGAGTATAGCACTTTCCTAACAGCTGCATAGTAAGTTGCGCTTCAGAGCGACAAACCTTTCGTCATGTTGTAATGAAGATCATTGTTGCCAGTCGCCTGAAGCCTGAAATAGCAGGAAACAATTTCCTGTCCTTCAAAAATGTTAAAACCGTCCGCGACGGAGCAAGACGATCGCTCAAGCTTCCCGAAACTGTATATGAAGCTCGGGAAGTGGCATTTTCTAGTCGTAACGACCGCTACTTACACATCCACTCGCACTAGGCACCAAAATGGCTGCACCCACGAGACGACCGGGCAATCGACTACCAACTAGTTTGAACTTGGTCCATTTGGAAAAGAAGCCCTTCGATCAATACGGCACTCATCTCTTTGTCATTTCTGGTTTCACGTAGCTCGGACGAACGGAGCGGTGCGGATTTGCTCCCGTACCTGCGTAGCAGCGTCCCCGTCCTTCCTGAAGCGCAGCAAGCTCCTCAAAGAGGCGTTGCTACCAGGTGGAACCATGGTCGCAAAGGTCTGCGGACGGGCCTGGAAATCCCCAAAATACAGCATATCCGTAAGAGCAAATCTCTTTGGTCACATAATGAAATGTAGGGGGCAATATATACCCTCCTCGACAGACTACGAATTCTGCGAGTTCAAGAACACAACTCCGTAAGGGTGGTCACCCTGCTTGTAGCAGAGAGACGAAAGGGTGCACTTGGGATGTTGCATTAATGGGAGTGTAACACCTTCCTAACAGCTGCATAAGCTGTGCTTCAGAGCGACGAACCTTTCGTCATGTTGTAATGAAAATCATTGTTGCCAGTCGCACGAAGCCTAATCTGAAATAGCAGGAAACAATTTCCTGTCCTTCAAAAATGTTAAAACCGTCCGCGATGGAGCAAGACGGTCGCTCGAGCTTCCCGACACTGTATATGAAGCTCGGGAAGTCGCATTTTCTAGTCGTAACGACCGCTACTTACACATCCACTCGCACTAGGCACCAAAATGGCTGCGCCCACGAGACGACCGGGGAATCAACTGCCAACTAGTTTCAGAGCCGTATATGTAGAAAGTTTGGCCATTCATTGGGAAGTATAGGAGACAAATGAGAAGGCGCCATGGGCCGAAAGCGGGCTGGGTGTGTTCCAGGGCATCTTCAGAAATTCAAATGTGGCCAACCAGAAGCCAGAAAGAATACCCTGGCGGTGGTTGCGAGAAACAAACTTGATATGTGCATTGGAGTAACTCTTGCTGACTTAAAATATGGTGCACGTGATGCTTCAATCACGGTCATCCAAAATTATGGTGAAAGAGTGCGACTAGTGGAACGATCGACATAATCCGTACGCCAAGCACCGAGGGCCGGGAATCTGCCGTCTGAGCAGTCACACTCTGTCCAAGCAAAACAGAGTTGAGCGGTGCATTCGTGTCTTAAATCTTTCTACATGATCATGATAGAAACATGACGTGCACCCTATTTTCAACCACCAAGGGTTACTGCACTTCACTCTTATGCACTTATCAAAACCATATACGAACATATATCTTTGACTAAAACAGTTTCTCGCTACCACCGCTAGGGGATTCTTTTAGGCTTCTGGTTGGCCAAGAGAGCATGCCAAGCCCACTTTCTGAGTCTGGTGCACGCCCTGGCTCTGCCCGCACCTCCAATTGACCAAACTCTCTGTATACACGGCTCTGACTAGTCTAAACTTGGTCCATTTGGAAAAGAAGCCCTTCGATCAATACGGCACTCATTTCTCAGTCATTTCTGGTTTTACGTAGCTCGGACAAACGGAGCGGTGCGAATTTGCTCCCGTACCTGCGTAGCAGCATCCCCGTCCTTCCTGAAGCGCAGCAAGCTCCTCAAAGAGGCGCTGCTACCCGGTGGAACCTTGGTCGCAAAGGTCTGCGGACGGGCCTGGAAATCCCCAAATTACAGCATATCCAAAAGAGCGAATCTCTTTGGTCACACAATGAAAGGTAAGGGGCAATACCGTATATGCCCTGCTCAGCAGACTACAAATCCTGCGAGTTCAAGCACACAACTGCGTAAGGACTGTCACCCTGCTTGTAGCAGAGAGACGAAAGGGTGCACTTGGTATGTTGCATTAGGGAGTGTAGCACCTTCCTAACAGCTGCATCTACTAATTTTAACAATAGAAAGGTGCCTGTTGGGTTTGCTAGTATGTTAAAGACACTAATCCCAATCCCCCCGCCCCCCCCACCTCAAGAAAAAGAAAATCTGTTTAGATGGAATTCACATATGTCACAAAATAAAGTTACTGCCAAAACATTTTCTGGGCACAATACTTAGGTTAACAGAGTCGCGTCGAGAATCGGGACAATGTGCCAAAACAGAAGTATGTTTCAGAATCTCTCTTCACTCAAACCGACTTTCACGACAAAAATATTGAGCTAAGTAACTTTCTAACGGAAAGTTCATTTTGTGACGTATGTCTCCAATCTAGGCACTTAAGAAAACATTTCTTGGGAGATTAGTGTTTCTAGGAGCGGTTTTGAAACATGTTTCTATTTTGGGTCAACATGCCCAAATATCAGAATCGCTCCCAACTCGCAATGTGTCTTGTGGCATAAATACTGCACTAAAGCAAAAACATAGTTTAACCAGTGACACTTAGCAAAAAAAATATTTTTGGAAGTTAAATGCCATTCTAAATACGAGCCAACTTGTTTTAAAACCTTTTTAAATTATTTATGGATGATTTTCTCTCAAATCATACAAGAAAAAATTATAGATCCTGGTAAAATTTTGAAAAAAATATATGCTGGTGGAAAAATGTGTGACTTGAACAAAACTGCAAATTAGAACTATAGAACATTTTTTGTTCTTGAGTTTTGGGCTTCGAAATGGCCATTTTTGCCATTTTTGCAGTTTTCACGAGTGACACATTTTGGAGTCTCGAAACTTTTTTTTTTGTTTCACAACAATTAACTTTTTTACTGATATAAGACTTCATATAGAAGGATTAAAGTTTTTTAGAAGCGTGTCTTTTTAATTTTATTTTATGAAATAAAATGTTTTGAATCTTGCACCCTTGACAATAGGTGCAAGTTTGAATGGAGCTAACTTTCGATGTACAATTATTTAAGGCATAAGTGACATATCAAATGAAAGCTTATATCTAAGCCTATTTAAAATTATAATAATGAATTAAAACTAATATTGTTAATTTAGGCATAGTTTATATAGAAGAAACAACACTGTAAACTTGAGAAGAAATGCAATAAAATATAAAATTCAATGTAATTTTTACAAAATGTGTAATTTTTATTTTTTTCCATTTTTTATATGAAAAGCTTGCTATATGTTCTTATATATGCAATAAAATTTCTTGGACATATATGGTTCTGTCATATTAAGTAGTGTGTTTGAAAAGAAACATATTTGTACCCCCCCTTCCAGGATGAAAAGATATAGGCCGTTGCCAAATCTTTTACGTAATTATCATATACAGGGTGTTACAAAAAAAACAACTTACAGGGCTTTTTTTTACCGCAAAAATAAACTAGGCATCGCCAAACGCTCATTCTCCACCCAAAGGTAGCGCTAGAGGTCACAACCAGATGCCAAAGTTTCAGCCCGATCCAATGCCTTATTCAAAAGTTATCAGTGATTTTCTGAAAATTTCAATGGGAAAATGGCGGCCGACGGAGTTTTCGAATACATGGGGCTCTATGGCGCCAGAAACTGAAAACGGGCAAAAATGGGCTCCATTTTCCCAATCAGATTTTCAGAAAATCACTTATAACTTTTGAATAAGGCTTCGGATCGGGCATCTGGCTGTTACCTCTAGTGCTACCTTTGGGTGGAGAATGGGCGTTTGGAAATGCCTAGCTTATTTTTGCACTAAAGAAAACCCTGTAAATTTCTTTTTGTGACACCCTGCATATATATATATACATATGGTTGTAACATGACCATAATATTTATGATATACCTCATGTACCATTTAGTAAAAATGAGGCATGACTGGTATGTCATAATTTAAAAAAAAAAAAGCTCATGAACATGTCCAGTAGACATATAAAATCTCAAGACTCACAACTTTTCTGTAAGTAAACTCTTTGAAACATCTTTTTTTATTTAACAAGCACAAAAATTAAGTTTCACAAACCCCTATATCAGGCAATCAAGTGGCAAGATAAATTATTTTCAGAAACGTAGCGGGCCGAGCGCGAGATTTTGCTTCTTTCATATACTGGCGAGGCTCGTTCAAAACTTCCCGACTTTCTTGTTATTTCAGGCAATAACGAAGAACACAGGTAAATGGGGGAAATGCATAATATTACATAGCATTTTTTAGTATTATAAGTTTACAGTAACGTTTATGATGATAAAAGAAGAAGTGATTTTAAGTGAGTTTAAAATTACTCTTGACGACTACCTTTTTTATTTTTTATCACAACCCTGAAAGACCCACCTCTATTTTGAACCATCACCCACAAGTGGCAGGATTAAATGTTTTTCACAGCAATAAAAATTCCATCCTTTTTTCACACTGTCACGGTATTGGGCGAGGCATGCTGCTTCAATTTTGAGGAGTACAATTCCAGGCACTTTCGAGGCCACTACATGAGAAAAATTATCAGCACTTCCAATGTTTTCCAGCTCTGACGACCTGAGGTTGTGCAAGAAGGCTTGGTGCTCGAGGACTCTCCACACACCATTACACACATTTTTGCTGTGTCCCGTAGCTTAAAAAATCAACTTGGTCACCTGTTGTCTCTTTGCCACCTAAACAGTTCAACACTATTTTTGAAATGACTAGCCTCTCCGTAGAACATGTGGACAAGTTTGGTAAATATCGGATTGTTTTCTTCCGGAATATTTTGTAAACCTAGACAGGTAAAATACCAATGATCTGGCAGTTTGTTTGATATTTCCAGAATTATTCAATCTTTTTTTATTTGTGTGTTGTGTGCATATATTATCCACCCATTTTGTACTTTCGCATGAAATATCTTTTTAGAGCGCAGCTCTTAGGGGCCCATTCCCGGCTTGAGCGGCGTCGACGTAACCAAGGTCACGCGACCCCCAAGGTCATCCCAAGGTCACGCGACCCCCAAGGTCACGTGACCTCCAGAGGTCACGTGGCCCCTCCCCCAGGGTCACGTGACCCCCAAGGTCACGTGACACCCAAAGTCACGTGACCCCCGAGGTCACGTGATCCCCCGAATTCACGTGACCCCCCGAAGTCACATGACACCCCCCCAAGGTCACGTGACCACCCCCAGAGTCACATGACCCCCACCGAGGTCACGTGACCTCCCCGATGACGTCATCGTCACTGATGACGTCACCGGCATCCGCATCGTCATCGTCATCATCACTGATGACGTCATCAGTGACGTCACTGATGACCTCACCGGCATCCACATCGTCATCATCACTGATGACGTCATCAGTGACGTCACTGATGACGTCACCTGCATCCGCATCGTCATCATCACTGATGACGTCATCGGAGTCCGCATCGTCATCGTCACTGATGATGTCATCAGTGACGTCACTGATGACATCATCGGCATCGTCAAGTGACCCTCAAGGTCACGTGACCCCCCAAGGTCACTTCACCCCCCCCCAGTACCCTTCCCTCCTCCTCCTCAAGAGCTGCGCTCTAATTCGGTGTTACAGGGAGTTGTAAACGGCTTTCACTTTTTTTTCCTTGTATTTTTGCTGTTGTGCTTATGTAGGGGTTCGAGGGCCTCGACAAGCTGTATTTCACAGCTTTTTCCCTTGAGCTCCACCATCAATGTAGATGCAAATAAACAAATTACTTAATCAGCCACTCTTCAACTACGCGCAGAGCGAACAGTGTGTGTGTTGTATCATGCACCATGTCATCATTGACAACTCTGAAGCTGTAGTTTCAGCGCTCCATCGAAGCGACACAGGTCATGAACTTCCAATGCTATGAACTTCCCATAAAAGCATTGTACTGCTCGCAGGAGAATAAAGCTCCAGTGTTACGCAAGATCAAAATGCAATACGATGATACGAGCCTTGAGATCAAACTTTTCTGAGCTTATAGCAAGCCACTGAGCATGTCTGATGAAATAATGCTGGAAGTACTTTTTTACACACTCTCTGAGCTCATTGCAAAATGTGTTACTTCCCATTTGCTTCTTTAGTAGTTGGCTAGATTCCCACAAAGCTACTTCAATTTATTTGTCGTCCTTCCTTGGCAACAATGCCAGGGTTAAACCATCTCCTTGTGGACACACCTTACAAGTCAGCAAAACACTGTTTTCAGTTCAATTAATACACGGGCAAAGTCTCTTAATGTCTTCAAGACTGAATTCTTGGTTGCCCATGTTTTTTAATATTGCTGTCAGGCGAAAGGTTAATTGCTCCCTCTCTCGGTTTTAGTCAAACTGAGATTAGATACCACATATGTAGACAGCATAGAACCTGCCAGCGAAGCAAAATGAAATGGATAGACCGCAGCCCTCGAGGACAGATGCACGAGTTTTAGTTTCCTGGTAATCACAGGTTGCCCATAGCGAATCCCGGAGAAAAGCTCACCGGAGAAAAGCTCACCAGAGAAAAGCTCACCGGAAATAAGCTCACTGGAGAAAAGCTCACCGCGAAACCGGCCAATACGGAAGAAAGCTCACCGGCCATTGAGCGTATGCGAAGAAAAGGTCACCGATTTTTTTTTTCTTCATTTTATATGGAGGCTGTTGGATCATGCGTAACATATATCAATTTATTATTATTAAAATTCATCAGCTTTGTAGAAAAGAAAGTGTCTTTTTTTGTAATATTTGTTAAGCTTATTGTGTATATTGCCTCCAATTTAATAATTGCGGGCGAGTGTTTTTTGAGGCTTAATCTGTAGGCAACGAAAGCCGAACTGAAAACTTTATAAACTTGAAGAACAGGAAAAAGTTCGAAAACATAATAATTCCTGCCTAAAACCTAAAAATCAAAATTCTAAATGCCGAAAATCCGAAAGTGCAAGCAAGGCAACGCGGTGCCTGAAATTCTCTTTGAAGCTTTTGTTCACCTTTGAAAACTAGATAAAACAGTCAGTAGGATGTCGAGACTTTTTCTTCTACAGACATGAACGTTTTGTAGCCGTTCATGCTGGTGTTTCCACACGTTGCCTTTGTGTTATTTTGCCCTTCTACGGCGAGCCACCCATGACTTTCAGAGCTTCACACTGGCACCGTTGTTTCTCGTGACCTATATAAGAATTGGTTTTCTGTAATATAGCGAATTAATATAGCGAAGTGGACGAGTTGGTAAACGTTGGTATACATGTTGAAAACTGCTCAAACGACGACGACGGAGTGAAGACAACAAACACGACAGGACGAAGCTGTTCACGTAACTTAAGTTTGTTAGTAAAATTAACAGAAAGAAAACAGCGTAGCCGACTCTCATTACGTCAGCAAACACCTACTTATCTATTAGGCACTACACAATATTTGGAGCTGAAACTGTTCACACATCGCTACTCATATTAGCTCGAAAAGTACAATTAAACCTCTTTATCTGACAGAGCTACCGACGGCGCACTTTCAGCTGTATATAAATTGTTGTATTTTTTACCGCTGTACAATGTTCTGATTTTATACTTGCGGCTTCAATAATAGGGAGTTTTCGTAGTCCGCGTCTCCCCTTCCGCTAAGCCCTCCGCAACGAAGCAAACGCTACTGCGCCGGCACGCCGATGGCCTTGACTGCAGAGTTCCGGCTAGCGTAACTGGTTGCGGAGGGCATTGCGGGACCTCGGAAACGATCTACGAAAACTCCCTACTATAAAGAATGGGTGGTTACGAATTTCTGAGGAATTAGTAATTATGCCCAATGAACTTCAAGAATATTACAAAAAGAGTATATATTTTTAATAAAGTGACGAATGCGAATTGTGTTAAATTGCCACGTTTGATACAGAATACTCCAAGCTAAAAAAAAAAAAAATCGGCGAGTTTTTTTCTGCATTTGATTAGAGGCCGGTGAGCTTTTCTCCACATATGCCAGTTTTGCGGTGAGCTTTTCTCCGGTGAGCTTTTCTCCAGTGAGCTTTTCTCTGCCGCCCGTCCATAGCTCCTTCCTTAGTATCACATGAATGGATCGTCATATAGTAGTCATTTCCAATGTTCATAGTTACCCCTACTGTACTAAATAAACACCGAAAGCTATTTAAAAAGGGGATGCGACACTCATAAAGTTAAAAAAGTGGCGGCATGTTTATGTCCAGCTCGGCCTGTGGATTCCACTTTTGTTCCCACTTCCCGTCGAAAAAAAATAGCCAATGCAGCTTACAAGAACCTTGAAGGTACATACATCTCGAAAAGAAAAAATAAATATAAAAAAGGCGAAATTAGGGAAGACGCACACATTGCAGAAAAGCAAAAGCAAGTGCCGAAGCGGCGTGATGCTATCAGAACTGATAGTTTCACCCCATATCATTCTATGATGTTTGAAACCTATGTTTGGTTTCACAAACACAGAAGTCTTAATAGTAAAAACAGATTAGGAGGTCTCAACAAATCTAGCATAGCTATTGTGTAAAGAAAATTGTTATGAAAAATAAAAAAATTCATGCACGCTGACTGACGTGCTTGGCGAGCATTCACTTTGAAATGTTTTTCCCTACAAGTGATTTTTATCTCACGGAGAACTTTTAAAACATCCTATTTATGATTGTTCATCTCATATGACAAAACATTATTTAAGACAGTTTCGATTTCTGTAGTTAACTAAGTAAGCAAACTGAACATGTGGAAGAACCCCTTACAATATTATACTATAAATGCTATCGAAGTTTTGCCGAACTATGTGTGGACTCGAGAACCAATAAAAACTATGATCACGCTACATACTTACTTCAACAGGTTTCAATATGCTTTTGGTGAAATTTCTGCATGCACCATTGTTTTTCTCGTGGCTTGTGTCCTGCAACCTGCAAAAAGAGTTGTGTATATGCAGCGTCATCCAGGAAGCTGAACATTTCACAATCAACTCCATGATTAGAAAGTACAAACACTCGCACTGAGAGGCTCGTAGCATCAAAAGCTTTTGTTATTATTATTATTATTATTATTATTATTATTATTATTATTATTATTATTATTATTATTATTATTATTTATTTATTTCTGAACGAAAACATACAGATACGTACGGGCCCGCAAAAGCACGAGGGTGCTTGTGGGCGGGTCCCGACAGCCAACAGAAGTCAAAATTATACAATATCAAAATGCAACTGCACATGCAACCGCACACATATTAAAACATAACAAAGTCTGCACTGAGACGCACGCACTGAACTAGTTAGTATGAGTAAGACACCAATATTTTAGGCATCTTTTAACAACACTGAATGACTGTAAACAAAATAGATCGTCAGGTAATTTATTAAAAAAGTATGGGACATAAAATGATCTTACTCTTTTTCCGTAATTCGTAAAAATCCTAGGCTGAACAAACCGCTCTGTTTTCCTTAGTGTTCTTTGCTTTTTTAATGGTGCCTTGAATGTGTCGTTATAATAATGTTTTAGACAAACTACATAGATGTACAGTCGTTCAATGGAAAGAATTAGAAGAGACCTCATTCTTAAATCAGGATCTACACCGCTCCACCTTGTTCTGTACGCAATATTTTTGGACACATTGTGTAGAATATTATCTAATTTTGTTTTCTTGTAATTTGAACATGCTCCATATATCGTTATACCATAACGGAGCACCGATTCACCTAACGCTTGGTACACCTTTATCCGTAAACTTACGTCAGATACCATACGCAGATGAAACAAGTATGCGGAAACCACGCGAAGACGCTTCGCAAGGTAGTCTATGTGAGTGCCCCAGTTTAAAAATTTGTCGAAAAAAAGACCTAAATACTTTACAGATGACACATATTCTAAAGGTGTGCATTCACAGTCTCTGCAGTCAGACTCATGTAGCATTAAAGGCATAGACAAATTTAATACTTTGTGAGGATTATGAAAATGCATTAGATTCGTTTTGTCCGCGTTAACTAAGATTTGGTTAGCTCTGAACCAAGCCATCAACCCATGTATATCGCGTTGAAAATACGATAACGCTGTGGCTTCGTCATTACTTGCAAAAACCAGAACAGTGTCATCCGCGCACTGATATACCGTCGAAGAAAATGGTAGGCTGCCAAGGTCATTTACATAAATATTAAAAAGAAGAGGACCGAGAATGGAACCTTGAGGGACGCCCGTACTAATTGGCAATAAATCGCTTTTAACGTCACAAATGCTTACCATTTGGTGACGGGCCGAGAGGTAGTCAGTTAAAAATTCAATAAAAGGGCCCCTAAAGCCAATGCGTAGTAATTTCTTTATCAGTATTTTGTGGTTAATTGAATCAAATGCCTTTGTTAGATCCAGAAAGAGAGCTAACACAAAGTTGTTGTTCTCTATATATATGTTCTTGTGGATATGGTCAGAGAGATCTTCCAATAACGTAATTGTTCCTCTATTTTTTCTAAACCCATACTGGGACGGTTATAACAGGGAGTATTTCTCACAGAATGAAGTCATTATGTTGAAAACGAACTTTTCCAGTATCAATGAAATCACGGGCAGGATAGAAATTGGTCTGTAGTTCGATATGACTTTACGGCTACGTCTTTCTTATAGATGGGCCACACGACCGCGATCTTCAGGCCGTTGGGGATCTGACCCGTAGAAAGGCACGAATTGATTATCTTCAGAAGTATGTGCTTTAGGTGCTCAAAATTTGCCGATATATCTCTTAGGCGAATCCTATCAGCTCCTGGTGATTTGCCTGGAGCCATATTCTTGATAATCTTCACTAAGTCATCCTCTGTCATCTGTGTTAAATAAGCCGAGTTTCCGCACCCACTAACGGGGCTGGATGCAAAGTCCGGAACACCCCTCATTTGGGAGTGAAGATCTGACACGCTACGCACAAAAGTAGTATTAAATTTGTTACTTAGTGAATTCAAATCAGTATCACTAAACGCTTTCTTACGGTAATTGTTTCATCTATGCTTTCTTTTTTCCTGTGGCCAGTTAGTTCCTGCACAGTTTGCCACGTTTTCTTCTGATTTTTTTGGTTTTGCTGCAAACGAGTGCTATAGTGCCTTTTCTTTGCTAGCCTTATTTCAGCAGTTATTTTATTCCGTAAGGTTCTAAACTCCGCTTTCAGTGCGCTGTTTGCTGGGTTAGCTTTCACTCGATTCCATAGTATATTCTTTTCATGGCACAATTCCATTATTTCTACAGTAATCCACGCATTGCTGCTTTTTCTTTGTTTTATTTTTATTTTTTTCTTACTGTTGTTATATATATATTCAAATTGAGCCACCATTGTTTGATATGCAGTGATATGATCCATGGCGAGTAAACTACTCCAGTCAAATTGCTTAATAAAATTATCTATTTTTCTTCTGTCTAGAATCACGCTGTATTGATCAACCATGTCATCTTGCGGTGCGCCACAAAATGCTATAAAGGATACAAAATAGTGGTCTGCAATTTTTTGCTTAATTACTCCAGAGGCAAATTTTGCTTTATTTAGTCTCACAACTACATGATCAATCGCCGTACGTGTAAACCGATTACCAAGAAACTCTTCTCTTGTGAAATTCGTGGTCAAGTTTTCTAATCCAAAACCTGATAACAGGTTCAGATAATTTGCAACTCCATTGTTTGCAACTTTCATTACATCGATGTTAAAATCGCCCGCGAACACTAGCTGGCTATCATTGCCAAACGTGTTTAGTAATCCTGCTAACTCGTCAAAAAATAAGGTAATATTCGAACTTGGCGGCCTGTAAAAAGCGCCAATGACGAATGAAATGTCCTGTCTTGAGATAGCAGTGACCAGCACTTCAGCTTGAGTGAGAGATGTGGTTACTGGTTCACAGAACCAAGAACTTTTAACAAACATAAGTATTCCGCCCCCTCTTCTATTTTCTCTGCACAGTGAAAACGATTGAAACCCATCCAGAGAGTACAAGGAGACGTTTGATATGGTAGTATTAATTTCTGTTAAAATTAAAATATCCAAACTGTCAACATGATCGGCCAGGGAAACTAATAAATGATTCTAGTGTTTTTGTATACTTCTGATATTGATGTGCAACATATTTAGGGTTACCTCGGTGCTAGGAGATGCCACGATGGCTTCCTTCCAGTGGGTTTCCCACTCTGAAAACGTTTCAAATGACACTGACATTTCAAGCGATTTTCAATAAATCTTCCTGACGGTTAATACGAATGACTGCCCTATTTTCGCTCTGACGAACGAAAATTTTCCCGTTTTTGACCCATACATACTTGTAATTTTTCTCTTTAGCACACTGCCTCACACTCCAAAGCAGTTCCTTGACGGACTTAGTCAAGTTCTCATTAATGAATATTTTTTCTTGCCGGAGTGCCACTCGCTTCGTCAGCCACTGGTCCCTGGCAGAACGCTCGTTGAAACGTACAATAATAGGTGGAATTTTTCCTTCTCGAGCACTTAACCTATGTACAGCCTCGACATCCTCCGTCGCAGGTACAGGCAGTTGCAGTTTATTGGCGAGACACTGAATCATTTCAAGTAGATTCTCATTTTCCTTCTTTTGGATGCCGTGGATTTCTACATTTTTTCGTCTTGAGTACTGTTCCATGTTATCTACGGTTGTTTTAAGTTCACGGATTTCCATTTCTTGCTTCGACATTGCGGATTCCATCTTACTCACTTTTTTGCTTAGTTCCAAAGTGGTGTCCTCTTGAGTTTTTACTTTTTTAAGAATTTCATCGTACTGTGACCCCAACATTTCCATTGATTCTTCAATTCCTTCTATTGTTTTTTCCTGCTGCGTGAGTTTTGCAATCACAGCATCGTGCTTGGCTGATTGCACCGCGATCGACTTCTCCATCAAATCAAGACGACCAAGTACTTCCGTCAGCTTTGAGCTCATGTCCAAAATTAGTTTTGCAATGTCCGGTTCATTCGGATTGCTCTGTTTTTGAGTAGGCTCTTGATCAGTTGAAGATTGCCGAGCGAAGTGCAATTTGCATGTAGAGCATTGCCAAGCAAGCATTTGCTCCTGAGAAAGCCCCTTCAGAGCAGTCTTATAAATCCCCGCACATTTCCCAATGTGATACCAGTGGTTACAGACGGAGCATTTCAGCCCCTGACCATCCAAACCTAGAGATTTTAGACACACAATACACTCTCGATTCTCCGCGTCGTTAGGCATGTTGAAAAAGTTGGGCAGTCCAGCAGAGTATAAAATCACAGAAGCGCTTAAACCAAAACAGCACTTTACCTGCAAGAGCAGAACAGACTGGTTAGCACTCTTCGTACGCTCTGCTGGACTGCAACCCGCCAACTGAGAGTGATGCGCTGATATAGGATCCTGCTGCGGAAGTGACGCCCCTTGAGTTCCGGTCTGGAGGACCAAGTGTCCGAAGCAAACGTGCAAGCTCACTGCTTGCAGGTGCGTAGACGCCCCCCTCGGTCACGTAGGCACGAGGAAGGCCGCAGTACTTGTCGTGCAGGAAATCCTTAAGCCGATACCAGCGGTATTGTGGCTGCGATGACGCGTTGAAAACCATCTCCTTATGCGGTGCACGAGTGCAATGCAGACTGAAGGAGCAGAAGCTGCAAGAGCAGAACAGACTGGTTAGCACTCTTCGTACGCTCTGCTGGACTGCAACCCGCCGACTGAGAGTGATGCGCTGATATAGGATCCTGCTGCGGAAGTGACGCCCCTTGAGTTCCGGTCTGGAGGACCAAGCGTCCGAAGCAAACTTGCAAGCTCACTGCTTGCAGGCGCGTAGACGGCCCCCTCGGTCACGTAGGCACGAGGAAGGCCGCAGTACTTGTCGGGCAGGAAATCCTTAAGCCGATACCAGCGGTATTGTGGCTGCGATGACGCGTTGAAAACCGTCTCCTTATGCGGTGCACGAGTGCAATGCAGACTGAAGGAGCAGAAGCTGCAAGAGCAGAACAGACTGGTTAGCACTCTTCGTACGCTCTGCTGGACTGCCTTGCAGTCCAGCAGAAACCTAAAAAAATCTAAGTTGGGATAGCCGCACTATAGTTACAAGACCGGCAGATTGAATTCTCCTCCGAGCTAGGGGTAGCCAATTAGAGCGAACCTACAGGAAAGTTTAGAAAATAAAGAAGCGAAGAACATCAAAAGAATAAGACACAGATGAATGGGACGGGGGACGACACAGACTTTCTTTCAACTAGTAACAGCACAATAAAGTCAAAGCGATCTTTTTTGGAATTGCACCCCACAGTACAAAAATGAAAGAAAGAGACATGAAAAGGAAGCAAGGAAACAAAGGAGAAGATATCTTGAAAATATAAAAGATCAGAAGGTGTTCCTCAACTCAACCAACAAGCTCATTGGTCTACATTGTAATAAAGGAGCAGAGGTAACATTTTCAAGCAAGGATGGTATCTGTGTTGTAAACATGGAGTAGGAAGTTCCGCATGTCCAGAATTCAGTACAGATCCCATTTTTGCATACAAACGTTTCCTGGGCCTCCTCATGCGCTTGTAGACCACAATGATTTGCTATGGGTGTGACGCATTCATTATTCAAACAAAAAGTGTTTCACCAATGCTTAGATTCAATTCACTTCATTTGACTCCCAGAGTTTGTAATGGAGGAAAGGGGGATAGGGGAAAAAAGCTCAAGGCCTCTGCATCCAACACTTGGCAACTTGGTAGGCAGGGAAGTAATAAAAAAATGTCAACAGTAATAAAGTAAGTGTGTTGTATGTATGTTTAGACATCTGGAAGTTAGTCAGCCTCAATGGGCATCTGGTGTCTCAGCAGCAGATGAAGAACTTAGTCAGTGAAGTACAACCACTAGCCTGGGTTCTTTAACGTGCACCACACAGTAGTGATACACACTGAGCTACATAGAAAAAAAAATGGGACCTTTCTGTTTGCAAGCTCTATGTGAATGCCTCACTCATTTAGACAATTCAGTAGTGTGGGTAGCGTGTATTGAAACATCCGCAGCCCATAATTTGTTTGAAGACCCGGCACTCTACAGGGCCCGGCACTGCACATTCCGTACACAATAGTATTTTTTTCCAGTTAGGCTGGCAGTTTGCTGCAACAAATGCCACGAATGACAAGTGATGAGGCGACAAAAGCTGAAGTAAACTAAAAGTTTAATGGGACGAACTTGTGCCCAAATTAATAAAAGAAAAATGAAACAGAAAAAAGCAGGGAGCGTCACGGACGCCGATGTCGTTGAAACCGCAGGATCGAGCGCTGGGGCGAGACTGACTCCCGTTCGCCATGCGGAGCCCCTTATGTACATGCGTAAGCTCCTGGAATAATCGGCGTAGAATGTTCGACGCATAGAACATTCGGACCTCGAACACTCAACAGGATTCTCGAATTTACCAGAAAACTAAATTGTAGGAATAACAAAAGGTGCGTCGCTCTCAGGAATCGAACCCTGGCTTTTCGTGTGAAAGGCAGGCACGATAACCATTAGGCCACGTGCGCGCTGCCTCCTTGGCGAGCTGCGCGCGCGGCAATATGGTATTTTGAAACATGGCAGATATATTAAGTTAATGCGAAAGCACAGGGGAGTTGGTAAAGAAATGACATCTTTTAACCCTGGTGAGTGGGGAACAGAAGAACAGGACAACACAAATCTCCAATAAGATTCGTGTTGTCCTGTCCTTTTGTTCCCCACTCTCCAGGATTAAGAAATGTTGGCACATACATTGAAGCGAAGTTATAAATGTAATATTAATTTATTTTCACGACTTGATGCTTATCAAAAAGCCAGTGGTTCAGTGTGCAAGTAATGTGAGGCATTAGCTTTTTTTTCTGCAAGAAAAACATATTTGTGTTTGTACATGTTCTAGTTCCCCAGAATAATGCATTAGAAATTAAAAGTTTTATGCTACGTGGCAATATATATCACTATTTGTAGAGAACACCTATGACACTCAAAAGTTGTAGAGTGACACTTTGAATCTGAGAGTTTCATACCAGGTGCTCGTGAAATATCACGCCCAATGCTCTCACACTAGTTATAATTTCAATTTCAGAAGCATTTAACATTAATCTAGCAGTGACTCTGTACATTGTTTCTTGGTTTGAATATAACTGCTTTAACTTTATTTTTAAAGAAAACATCCCATGAACTTTTTCAAAGCAGTTATTTGCATCAACTGCTAAACCATCAATATTATTTCCTGAAAAAAAAAATGTATCATCAGCATAAATTACAAAAGGCAGTTGGTTACCTGTGGTATTGACAATATCATTTATAAATTAAATTATTTAGAAATATACATTTATTTCATTTACTAAAAAGATTATAAATTATAATTTATAAATTAAATTATTAAATAGCAGTGGACCTAAAACACTGCTTTGGAGTACCTCTGTCCAAACTGGTTTTAGCATAAAGGAATGACCGCTTATTTCTACAGTTTACTGCCAGAAACTCAAACGGCTTGCAACCAGAGCTAAGGAGTGCCCTCTAATTCCATAAGAATTTGGTTTTTATAGCAGGATATTATGGTTCAAATGGTCGAAGGCTTTCGAAAAATGAATAAAAACTATCAACACTGAACATTTATCTTCTATATTCTTTAAGAGATCTTTGTTTTGCTTTAATAAGGTAATTTTTGTAACCATATTCAGTATCAGTCAGTATTGTATGTTTTTTGCCGACATTATGAGGGTTATCTTGGACAGCGGGTCAAATTTCGTGAAAACTTTAGGTGAGTCTGTCTTACTTTTTTTTTAGATTGTATTCATTAGCACAAACAATTCGCAGAAGCAGCTACAACGATCAGGGCCCACTGCAGAATCTATGTACCTCGGCCAAATGTTACAAGGTGGAACTCTACCTTCAAGGCCATGGATGCTATCAACACGTTTTTAGAAAAGGGAACAGACGTAGATGGTCCTCTTCTGCAAGCTAGGAATTTTTAGGCTGCTGCCACCTCATGAGCCTATGTAACTTCATCAAGAAGTATTGCAGGGTATGACCAATCTAGGTAGTTGTCATGACTTCCTTGGTACAACATCCGACATTTCATTAGAGGTCATGAAACCCTTAATGTCCTGCAAAGTGACAACTACATTCACTGTGGGTATCTGCTTCCGACGCTGGACGTTCTTATCAAGAAGATTGAGTATGAGCAGGTTCCTGGATTCCACTGCTACAGACCACAAGCCGAGACTCTTTTGGCCGGAATTCACAAAAGGTACCTTTGACAAGTGTAAATCGCAGAAATTGCTTAAGAGCACCATGAAATGTAATATATATCGCGAGAGCCAAACGGGTAAAACCATCAATTGAGCGACCTTATGATCTATGTGTCCTGCACAGTAGCATGTTTCAAAACCTGTGGCATGTGACTTCCGTTGTCCACTGCACGTGATCGACAAGACGAATCGTTGCCTTTACTCATCGGTGTTTCTTATCACCGCATGCACAGAGATCTCTGCCAAGATTGGACTTGTCTCCCTTCGCCACGCTCATCTTGGGCACGGGGAATCGCTCCCCAGAGAGTGGCGTGCCTTGCCGGGTTGAACATATGAACACTCGTTTGCCGTCGACTCACAAAAGTGACGGAGCCCGATAAAAATACTCCAGACTATACAGGTTCATTGCCGCCATCAGTACGGTAAAGTTTAAACTGCTATTTGAGCCGCCAGATGGCACTGAATACCTGAAAGGGTCTATTCTGCCACCTTAATATGTAAACCCACAGTCCGGACTATGGACAGCTATTTTGGGGACGAATTGGATAAATACAGGTATTTTTGTCTCATCATTATGAATGCCAGTGCCCCAAGTTTAAAAAAAGAAAAGGTCCAAAAACGCTCCCAGGATATCAGTGAACCCAAGAGGTCGCAGTGTGCACCCGGATGTTCGTTGCTGGTCTTACAATAAAAACTCCGCACCAAAAAAAATTTTTTTTTTTTTGTGTAAATTGGGTTATTATTGCTTGCAGTCTATTGTTGCTTGAGACCTAAAACCGGGAACCAAAAAAAATGAGCCCTAAAAGCAAAGGCACCTCACTGTAGACCTTGTAGCTGTTTGGGGAAACTTGGAAGGCAGAGTAGACGATACCAGGGGAGAGGTGGAAGTGATCAGAGACCATGGCGAGTGTCAAACGTAAACGAATGGAGCTTCCTGCTCAACTTAAAAAATATTTTTTTTAGTTGAGCAGGAAAAAATGAAAAAAGAAACTCGAAGAAAACTGTGCGCTGACAACAGCAGCAGGGTGAAAGCGCACTTCAAGTAGCGGATTTGTTGCACTTACTGGACACAAAAGTAGACTTGAAAGTATCACTACAAACCCACATCTTGTCCTCTTTTAGCTCAATAAACCATGTATACCTTGTTGTTGCTATGCTAGCTAACATACGCGTTTTGACCCTGATTTGTTATTATGGACGACTGACACTATGGACAATTTTTCTGGGAATGGAGTGAGATATACAGCCATGTCTCGCATGTGAGCGAGACATGACTGTATATACCGTATTTATTCGCACAATGAACGCACCCCCCAAGTCGGCTCTCAAAATTACGACTTTTTTTTTCACTCGCGTATTAAACGCACCCCCAAATCGGAGGTCGAAATTTTGACCCACTCCCCCCACGCGCGCGAAATGAACACACTTTTTTATCCTGGTGCAGCGAGGTCGCGAATGCATGGGCAGCGTGGGCGAACAAAACGCCTTGCAAAAGGCATTAAAAGAATTCGAAAAGATCCAACGGAAGCAAGAAGAAAAGAAACAAAAAAAGGAGCTTTTTTATTATTATTATTTTTTTTTTTTTTTTTTTGCACAGCGCAGTTTGGATTTAGGGGGGTCGCGCGCAAGGAGGTAAGAAAGAGAAGCAGAGAAGCCTTCTAATCGAACGAAACAGCTCGCGAAAGGCGGCAAAAAGAAAAAAAAAAACAAAAAACACGGAATTAAGAGAAGAAAAAAAAAAACTTCTTTTTCTCCTTTTTTTTTTTTTTTTTTTGCACATCTCAGTTTGGTTACAGGGGGTCGCGCGTCGCGCGCAAGGAGGTAAGAAAGAGAAGCGGAGAAGCCCTCTAAGATCTAAGCGAACGAAACAGCTTGCGAAAAACGGCAAAAAGGAAAAAAAAAAAAAACAAAAAAAAAACACGAAACTAAGAGAAAAAAACAAAACAAAGAAAAGCTTTTTTTTTTCCTTCTTTTTTTTTTACAGCGCAGTTTGTTTACGGGGGGTCGTGCGTCGCGCGCAGAGATAAGAAAGATAAGTGGAGAAGCCCTCACCTAAGCAACACCTTAGTCAACAAAACAGCTTGGGAAAGGCGGCAAAAAAAAAAAAAAGAACCCAAAAAAACCAAGGAACTAAGAGAAAAAGAAAACAAAAAGGAGCTTTTTTTTTTCTTTTTTTTTTTCACAGCTTAGTTTGGTTACAGGGTCGCGCGCCGCGCGCGAAGAGATAAGAAGTTATGTCGATTTTTCAGGATAAAAGGTCCGTTCATTATGCGAGTAAATATGTACGCAAAAATTTTACTTCGCGTAATGAACGCCCCCCCCCCCCCCCCCCCCCAAGTTTACATCGATTTTTCGGAAAAAAAAGTGCGTTCATTCTGGGAGTAAATACGGTATACATTTCATAAGCCCAGCGTACCTTCCTGTAAAATTTAGTACACACCCCAGAAACTTCTTCCAGAAAATAGAGCTCACCAAAAAACAAGGGCACATGCCCAGCCACTTGTCATCAGATATTAAACTAATTCTACTGTACCGTAGTGAAGACTGACAAATTTCTGTGGGCACAAAAAATATAGTATTGTATAATTTTTTATTATTTTTATTAGTTCTAGTAGTAATATTAGGATTACAAATACCTATTTGGGATGGTTTTTCCTACCAATATAAGATATTGCAGTAGCAGTAGTTTTTTCCTACCAATATAAGATATTTACTCAGTTGGGGACTGTACTTTAGTGGAAGAGATAAAATGAAAGCACCAATAGTATGCGTCAAAATGCTCCAAGCGGTTTTGTTTGATATATCAAGGTGTGCACCGACGTGAAGGAATTATCTATACCCCTTCACATTGCGGTGAACTATAGTCAGAAATACAAACAGCAATTTCCCATCACGAGCCAGTTAGAGACCGGGCGGTACATTGCCATGGCGTCCGTATGAATGCGCCACTCTTAGGCGTATATCAGAGCGATACCAAATGGTTTTCTGACTGGCCTGTGATCCAACCCGGTGGCTCATAGCTGAAACTGTAGTCTATCATAGGTCGAAAGGAAGCATAAGTAACTATAAAATGGTCAAGCAAGTCAGCAACCTCGAAGATTGCCAGTCCTATTTAAAAAACGGTAGCAGCCGCACAGAATTGGCTGGTTAAAGAGAGCGACGGCATGACGTAACGCTTATACTCGACATCAGCTATTTTGTGCTATACTGTCAAGGCTATCGTAGCTTCCACAGTGCTGCGGTTACGCACTGCTGCGAGAGCACGTGGCTTTGTCTTGCGTCGAACTCGCTCGTGCAGCTAGCTTTGAGAGAACTGAAGCATAGCCGAAGCTACGCTGGCCTTGGTATGTGGCACAAAATAGTTGACGTCGAGTATAGCAACCAAAATGCAGTGGGGGACAGCGGGGCTGGGCGTATTTGGGCCGCCGCGGGGCGGCATGTAAGGGTGGCACAAGGTGGGTTAATATTTTGTAATGAGCCATCAGCATACTGTCACTGCGAAGCAGCGTGAAGGGGGAGGGGGGTTAACACGACCCCAGTGACACCACCACTGCGTGGCTCGAAATTGGCGAAGGGGGAAGTCGCCGGCGATCTTTGGTCGCCAGGTGTTGTCACAGCGTTGCTCCCTATAACCAGCCAATCCAATGCGGCCTCCGTTGTTATGCGTTCTATTGCCACTGCCATCTGTCGGCGGCGCTCCAAACCAGTCCAAAGTCAGCGCATGTACCACGGCACTAATGCTAACGCATCAAGAAGAGTTGAGCTTCTGTTCGGGTCGGCCATAAAAGGGTGAGCCTTCACCCGTTTAAGAGGCATAGTATGTGTGTATGGTAGCCTGTGATTTGCATAACTATGCTAAAAATGATTAGAATGAAAGTAAATCACCTCAAGGTCAGGCCTTCATCTGGCAGGATGGCAGTTTCTTTGGGGAAACAAGGTGCGGCTTCCTGCAGAAGAAAAGCGGGGGATAACATAACCACATGTTTCATGACCTAAGGCTTATTGCAAAGACAGAAAATGCAAAAAGATCTCACTTATGTACTGGGGCAATCCTACATTCAAACTCCAGAAAGCAATATGATTGAAAAGATAAAATAAATCAACAAGAAATGAACAAGTCAAAACTGGTAATTATTGGTGAACGTTCCACAAGTTACTTGCCATTGTAGAAGCTGTACTAATTAATAATACATTTATCTCTTTGTTTTATTAGCTCCTCCCCTAAGCCGATAAAAGATCCTTTTGTCTGTTGCTTCCACAGCTGTAAAAGTTACGGTACTCCAGACTGTACCTAAGATAGTTACAGCAACAGATGCCGAACTGCAATAAAGTCTAGACATTCATTTTTTTAATTTGCCTAGATATATTATGTACACTCCGCGACACCGTCAGTGCAAACAAGCCCATTGCCGGTATTTTCTGTTTTTCTCTCAGTATTTAAAGACTGTCATCAAAACTACTATGGTGGTGGAAAGTACTCTGTTGCGTTACTAACCTAAGTGGCAAAGTTTGATGGCCGCCAGTATCCTTTCAAGATGAAATCTGAAAAAATGCATGTCATTTTTGCACTAACAATGTCGCGTAGTGAACAGTTACTTCAAAAGTACTTCAATTGTTTGACTCTTCAAACATCCTATATAAAAGAAATGAATAAGGAATAATTTCACAATTGATGTGTGGCTGATGTGAAGATCCACTTTGACTGGGAAGAATTACGATGAACACTTTACTCATTTAATGAATGTAATTACTAGTCAACTTTACTCAGTGCTCAAATCTTTCTAATTACATTACATACCCTTAAACCTTCCAGAGAGATAACTACAAAATGCACATCATAAAATACAATCTCAAATATCATTTACGATGTTGCTACGTCCTAGATGTGCGAAATACCCATGCCATTGTGTCCGACACTCCACTTTGAACTGAGTAAATGTTTTATGTTGAAAAAATACCTGCTTTAGAGCTTTCTTCTGTAAGTATGACCCCTTCCTCACTTTGAGCAAGATTCCAGGATAGTACATGTGTACAAAAAAGTAACTAGAGACAACTACACATTACTGGCAAGTATATAAAGATACAGTTCAGCATGCAATGCTACAATAACTGCCTCAAAAACCATCACACACTTTCCAAGATTAGAGGACTACTAACCATCCCACTAAATTTGGCGTCACAGAAATGTCTTCGGAACTGCTATGTTTCCCCCCAAATTTAGCGGATGGTGGTATGGTGGTCACCATGAAGGCCCGTTCACACTCTTGCAACCTCTTCAAACTGTTCCTTGAAACCTCTTACAACGAGAGGACACACTGGCGCCATCTATTGGGTAGCAGTGTAAACTTGGCGGACCGGCATATTTTCTATTTCTCTCGCGCATTATCCTTTCTTTCTTGGCTCAAAAAACTTTTGTCAATGTTATAAATAGGGTTCCGGGTTTTCGGTTTCTATTTTTTCAAAATTCAGCATACTTTTTTCAGTGTTTATTTTAAAATTGATTTTTTTTTTTTTTTTTCGCCGAATATTTATGCCCACAAAAGTTTGTCGGCTTTTTTTCGGTGAATTTAAAATAAATACCAACGGACACCGGATCAGATGATCCTTGTAGTTCTGATATTTGTGATCATTCAAAGAATAACGGCACAGATATATTGAAAAAGAAATGGACACTTTATTTGGCAAATGTGTGCAACTGTAAAAGAAACAAGAAAAAAAAAACACAGTACAAACAAGTCAGATATGAAGCCTATGCCCAAAAAACATGGAACTTCGCCTTCTATACGTCAAAATTACGTTATCTTATTATGGTACACACACATGTACTTTCAGAGGTTCTCCTCGTTGACCCACAGTCTTTCTTTCCGGTTAATATGACTGAGCTTCGAAAATGCCCTCTCAACGCTAACACTGGACACTGACAGGCTGAGGAGATGAAGCGCTGCCTGAGCCGAAATCGGCCAATCAACCAATTGTGACCGCCAAAAGGGACACGGTGCGACGTGTTGAAGCACAATACAACATGCAGAGCTTGCATAAAGTCAGTCTTCCTTACAACGAGTTTGAAAACACGCTTGTACATGGCAAAGTCATGGGGCATTTCCGACTTCACGTTCCGATCGATGATGCGCACATTAAACCAAAACGTCGTGATGGCATCCGTGTATCCCATACATTGGGATACGTCTCGATAGACACTGTCGTTCCACTTTTTTGCCATGGCTCTGCGGTACGACTTGACGGTCAAAGTGACCTTTTCCGGTTAAAACTTAATTTGAGAAAATGGATTCGACGTGCTTTTATCGGTTTAAATTGAAAATGCCAAACCTAGAAAATGACCTTTTTCGATTAAAGCCGAATTTCCGAAAATGGATTTGGCATACTTTTATCGGTTTAAATCGAAAACGCCGAACCAAAAAACTGACCTTTTTCGGTTAAAACCGAATTTCCGAGAATGGATTCGGCGTACCTTTATCGGTTTAAACCGAAAAATCCGAACCCTAGTTATAAGCGAGCCTTTCTTATAGGTATTATGCGCATTTGACCTCGGAAATACCGCAAAACCTTCGCTCTTGTGAAATGTGGTTCAGGGGTCACCACATAGATGGCGCCAGTGTGCCAGTGTGTTCTCTCGCTCTAAGAAATTTCAAGAGATTTGAACAAGTCTCGTCTCTTTCGGTCGTATTCGGTTGCAAGGGTGTGAACGGGGCTTGAGATGGTCATGTGACACCAACTATGTGACAACCACATCACATGGCTTCAGTGACGTGATACTATGTCACGCAACTTAAGGACAAATGGCTACAAAAAAAAAAGGGGGAGATGTTTGTCACTTTTGATGGTCAAGAATGCTTTTCGAGAACATTTTGCTTTACCTTCTTATGTTGGCGTCCATTGTGTTGAAAGATTGTTGGTACTGCAGTGGTCTTTAGCCTCGTCCAGCCATCGAATATTCTACGTAGATACATGGATTCTTCGAAATGGGCCTGTGCATTGACACCACATAAGAAAAAGAAAGGATACATTTCACTAACACAGACGTCTACACCAGCAGGGATTTGAAAATAACTGTAACATGTTCTAGCGAGCTATGTCAGTGCTGACGGTACACTATTACAGGATGGCACTTTTCTTAATTAACAGCACAGCCAAAGCTTTAATGGCCATCAATATTTTGGTTATAAAGGCTCATCAAGTGTGCTTTAAGATATGAAAAAGGCACAGCAATGTGAAAAGACAATGGAGTTGTTGGCACCTGGTTGTAGACACCAACCAATAGGTGTCTCCCCACTAATACACTTTCTGTAAGATAATGACGACTCGGCCATTCATTTGTTTTCTATCTCTGCAGAATTATTTTCTATGTCTTTGAAAAGTGTATGTGATATGGCAGGTCCTGGTATGAGCACGTAGCTTTAATGAGGGTTTAGTGCTATTGTACTGCCGAACGTTTATGAATAAGCAACAAGGAAAGTCACTGACACCAAGACCACATAGATTCCTTAATTTCACAAGGAGAAGTAAACCTTCAATTGATGGGCAGAATACTAGCACCTATTTAATGTCACTGACTACCAGCCGTTTGCTTATACTGCTCTATCCCATCAATAAATTAAATGCTTTCTTTACACAAACTGTAACTCACACTGCTTCGAAACAGTGCCAGCTCTGTGGCAAGTGCTAAACCTGCTTTAGGAGCAGCACTACAAAGTGTTAAACTGCTTTTGCACTGAACTGCAAGTATGATTCAAGCAGCCAGGCATATGGAACCTTTAATAACTGGAGAAGGTCAGTGTATACGCTATCAGAGAGCAGTCACAAAATGACGGAAAATTTGAAAGAAAGTTAGGGCTACATGCTGCAACCTTTTAGCGTGGTACACAGACACACCCGATGTCAAGCAATCAGAGAGGCTCTGCATCAAAGTCGTATTATTCTAAGAGCAGACAAAATCTATAGGTCAAGAGGGTTATTACCAAAGAGAGGCACCTTGCGGCACAGTACTGACAGTGCCAACGTTAATAGAAGCAGCTGAACTAACTCTCAGCACACTGTGATGTTTCTGAGAATAAGCAAGCAGCAAGCATTGATCTTAACTGTTTCATGCAATAGACTGTATCGAGGATGACCAAACGATGACCAGCGAACGAAGCACAGCCGGCGAACTGATAACCAGTGAACGAAATGAAGCTAGTAATCTAAAAACACGTTGACAAAATGTCGCAAGAGCATGTGTTCACGAGGAGTTTTTATGAAGGCTGTGGCTAGGGTTCCGTCCAGATGGAACAACTGCCACCACTAAAGTTCCATCCAGACGGAACCGGTAGTCACCGCTAAAATTCCGTTCAGACGGAAAGTTAGCAAACCCTGTAGAGTTCTGTCCAGAAGGAAGACACACCACTGAGGCTCCGTCCAGCATACACGGGGGTTGATCCCCATATGCTCCACCCCTGATCCATTTCTGGAGTAACAACTAGCAATGCTCCTGTGTTAATTCTAATTTAGTTTTTTTCAAGTTAAATTCACTTGTGCCAGCAATCCTATAACATTTCTACTGTTTCATTAAAAACAGCTTGTCCAACCTTTGCAAACCATGCATCTCCGGCCTTTATTACCTCACATACCCATTGAAAATCTCCTTTTATGCAAATGTTTTTTTTTTTTTTTTCGTTTTTTTTTTTTAGAGTTTGTAATTATTGGGAGTCAGATACAATGAATGTGGTGGATAACATTTTCAAAGCTTTATTTAAGAATGACAACCATTCTAATGCAAGTCCTGAGGCTGGGTGCATTGTCGTAATGAAGAAACACACCCTGTCTCCCCTTCCCACGACATTTCTCCTCGATTGCAGTGCATAATTTTGTAATTAGGTTGTGTAATATTGTGGCTCCACCTTGTAAATCATCACAAGAAAAAACACCCTTCGCATCCTAAAATATTGACCGATAGGTTGCTACTGTTCCTATAGATTGGACATGAAAAGGTACAATACTCTCTGCTGGGCTAGCTCTCGGGACGGAACAAAATTGCTGCCGTTCCGTCTGGACAGAACTCTGCGGGGCCTGCTATCGTTTCGTCTGGACGGAACTCTGCTAGGCCTGCCATCGTTCCGTCTGGATGGAACTCTACTGCGTCTGCTACTGTTCCGTTTTGATGGAACTCTAGACACTCCGTTTCAACGCAAACGTCACCGTTACACGGAATGTGTCAATTAAAAGTTGTCTACAAAATGTGTTACACTTCCAAAGAGTGAAGGCATGTTCACATTCTTGCAACCGAGCATGACTGAGAGAGACGAGACCTATTCAAACCTCTTAAAATTTCTTAGGACGAGGGAACACACTGGCATTCTGGCGCCATCTATGTGGAGACCCTGGAACTGCATTTCACAAGAGTGAAAGTTTTGGGGGATTTCCAAGGTCAAATGTGGGTAATACCTATAAGGAAGGCTTGTTTACAACATTGACAAAAGTTTTTCGAACCAAGAAAGAATGAATAATGCATGAAAGAAATACAAAATGTGCCAGACCGCCAAGTTTGCACTGCTACCCAATAGATGGCGCCAGGGTGTCGTTTCAAGCAGAGCCGTGTATACAGAGAGTTTGGTCAATGGGAGGCGCGGGCAGAGCCACGGCGTGTGCCAGATTCGGAAAGAGGGTTTGGCATGCTCTCTTGAGCAACCAGAAACCGAAATAAATCTCCTAGCGGTGGTAGCGAGAAACAGTTCTGATCAAATGTATATGTTCGTAAATGGTTTTATTAAGCGCGTAAGAGTGAAGTGTAGTAATTAACTCTTTGTGGTTGAAAATAGGGTGCACGTGTTGTTTTGATCATGATCATGCAAAAAGATGCAAGAAACGAATACGCCGCTCAACTCTGTTTTGCTCGGACAGAGTGTGACCACTCGGACGGCAAACTCTTGGCCTTCGGAGCTTGGCGTAAGGATTATGTCAATCGTTCTGCTAGTCGCGCTCTTCCACCATCATTTTGGATGAACGTGATTAAAACATGACATGTACCATATTTTCAGTCACCGAGAGTTACTCCGATGAACTTATCAGGTTTGTTTCTCGCGACCACGCCAGGGTATTATTTCCGGCTTCTGGTTGGTCACATTCAAATTTCTGAAGACGCCCTGGAACACGCCCAGCCCGCTTTCGGCCAATGGCGCCTCTTCATTTGTCTCCTATACTTCCCAATGAATGGCCAAACTCTCTACATATATGGCTCTGGTTTCAAGTAGGGTGCCTACATGTCTGTCTGTCCAAGGGTGAAGACATCCGTTGTTGCCCTGAATATGCCTGCGCGTGATGCTCTCGCACACTCGATGAGTGACTTGGGCGGTAAAATGGCGTCTATGCATTAGCCAAAGCTACGCGCTCGAGCTGAGTGACACCAGATTGCGAACGCTTCAAAATGCATAAAGAACGATTGGGCGAAAAAATGGCTGAGATGTCACCACTCAAGCAAAAGCGTGCGTGTGTATGAAGCAAGGAGGTTAGAAGTACTAGGAGAGGGCACGTTGCAATATTAGTGAAGCCTAGTCATAAAAAGATCAAACGATGTTGTGGCCAACGGGACCGTAGATCTCTCTGGCTATTGGTGCGCGTGACGTGTCATGTGTGAGATGGATGGTTGATCGTAGAAGGACTCCTTGCAGGCTTGGACACGCTCCGTCCAGTAGGTTTTGTCAGATCGAATGCTAGCCTGTGGTGTATCCTAGTACCCGATAGCTAGATGAAGGCTAGCTATGGTCACGTGATGTGGTCACGTTGGCGTGGTAAGTGAGGAGAGTAAGGAGGAAAATGAGAAAGAGGCGAGGCATCTAGGGAGCATGGCTTGTGGAGGCTACACGGCTGTCGTCATGCCCTCTCATGCCCTCTCCTACGCTTCTATCCTTCTTGGTATGAAGGCACTCTAGTTTCAAGAGTGTGAACGGGCCTGATCTGAGCTGTCTCAGCCTGCTTCAGGCAGGGGCGAGATGTTCTCCAGATAACTGAAAAAAAAAAAAAAAATAATAATAAACTGCTTTTTTTTTTTCTTTAATTTTCAGTCTGCATGTTTACAAATGCATTGCAGGTGGAGCAGCGACCGTGTCTCCTACCAGCCGATGTCAGAATGGAATACTTCACATTCGGCCCAAATGTTAGACGACAAAAATCCTAACATTTTTTTGCAAAACATGTTAGCTTTTGGCACTCTTCTATAGTTTGAACAGGCGAAATCCTGCGTTATGCATGCCTGAACACAACCTCCGTCCGAATATCGTTTGTGAACTATCAGTAGCATCGTCGTAGAAACGGAAACACGTAACCGGCACTCGCGATGATCACCTGTGAAAGCTAAGTGTAAATGACTTGCAGAAAAATCATTTAAAATAAATGGCACAGAAAGGTTAATGCTAGCCAGGCACGGCAGAGAAATGGACCCAGCCTCACCTCGCAGAGGTAAGCGTGCTTAGGGGGGATCCAGTCCGCGCCGCGGTTGATTTTCTCTACCCACTCCTTCCTCCTCTTGGGACATTTTGGTAGCTTAAACATCCGCAATCCTCGCGATCCAACAACAGTAGTGTTCCTGCATCCTGGGGCGCAGCAGCCGCCCATGTTTCGTTTAGTACTAATCCCGATCTTTTATCGAATCCGAACATTGGACGAAGCGCGTCGGCGCGTCTTCGACTCCTACGCTCATGCCTACGCTGCCCGCCGATACATAAAAAATGGTCCCGAAGTGGCAACAAATGACGTCACAGAAGCAGAAGTGTCATCTTGTTGCATGTCGCGATCTTGGCGGATAATCATAAAATCTGCAAGCAAAAAGAAAAAAAAAAACTTGAATAAATTTGATCAATTTGCAAATTGGATTGGATTGGTTTGTGTTCAGCCGCTTCGTCGAAATCGACGAAATGCGATAAATTAAACAAGGTTCTGCTCAAGAACTCAAGTAACACGACAGTTAATTTAAAATTTACAATACTGTTACAATTGTTTAGTACAAAATTAAATATATAAAACATTTACGAAACAGTTATAGTTTTAAAAATCTAGTAAAATTCCCCCAGCGACGCCTAGTGCGTCTACTACTGACTAGGTATCGCTGGCAGCCGTCCAATTTAAAGGGAGGCAATAATTTCTCAGAGCCGTGTATATCCACCCATTTATCCGGCTCGCCATAAAAGTGATAAAAGGAGGAAAGCGTGAAAAGCCGGTAAGTTTGGAATTCGAATGCGCCAACTGTCATTGAACTGTCCCGGGGAATGCTTTAACAACAGTGGAACATTCGGCGATCTTGACAGCGGTGCAGGTGAGTTATGTACAAGAAGTCATTTAAAACTATTATGATCTGGCCCGCTTTGGTCGGTGATTCGAAATGTTACGAACCCTTCAACTGTGATTTGTGCCAGCATCTCTTGTGTCAAGTAATTTCATCCTGTCTGTAGCATTCATCATTTTAACGGAGAGTGCTGGTTGGTAGTTCGACGGTAGTGTATGCCCTTTTACGTGTCGTCTTCCTCCTTCCTTAGCTGTTTATGATGCGTTTTTGTTTAACGCTTAACCGTCATTGTCTGTTGCTGTTTAGCTACGTCATGGCTCCAACTTCCTCCAAGCTTTCCCTTGCCGCCCAATTTGACGATTATTGCCGACAGTCCGTCCAGAAAAGCAACATCGAGACAGGTAAGAAATAAAAGCTACTACATAAAAAAAAAAGTTGTGGCAAATTTGTGCACTTTTGTCAACCTCCAGTCATCTCAGTGACGGCAGAATAGAAAAAAAAAAAGGGGGGGGGGGGTGCAACCCTTCCCCCCCCCCCCCCTCCTTTTCACATACTCCGAGTAAATGCGTAAATGCTTTTATTTAAAGGGACCATGAAATGATCTTTTTACTTTTGCCAAATAACTTTGCATTTAACCTTCGACGTTCATTGAATGCTGAACAGGCATCCGTTTTCATTTTGGTTTATGAACTTCTACATGAAAAATTGTTGAGATAACAAGTTTTTCTTCCTCCAACTCGCTGCAAAGGCCCGCTTCAGATGGGGCAATTTCTCCCAGTAACTTGACGTCGCAACACGTGTTGCCAGCGTTCACACGCAGCAACCAATTGCTGCAGTTTGCTATCGTCATCATTTAATTTTATTTTTCTTGCACTATTTAGACACAGTTACATGCTATGAACAGGTTTTTATAGACCAACACGCTGTTTACAAACAAGCCCGCATTTGCCCACACAAGGTGCGGGCACTGCGTGTGCGCAAAAACCAAATTTGGGAGGAGTGAAGCGTCTGCGCATGCGCAGTGCCGTCGACAGCGCCGCCGCATCTGCGTGACGCCAGGGCCGCGTGTTGGTCTATACATTTAGATGGCGTTGAGAATACTAGCTCATCTTTCTGAAACGGTTTATTTACAGAAACAATCAATTTCAAGCCAGAACCAAGTTTTTCATTGTCGTCACCGGCATGGGGTATCGCATGAAAATAGCTTGTTCCTGATTGGCTGCTGCCGCTTCAAATGCCTTCGAATTGCTCCGAATCGCTCGCCTGTTTTGAGCCGGACCCAATCTCAGCAATTCGTGTTGATCTAGGGAAAGTTAGGGAACAACCTGCCAGCAACCCCAAAATTGCTGAGAAAGTTGCCCTGTCTGAAGCTTGCCAAAACAAGCCATGACCTAATTTTGACAGTTCTGACGTGCTCTGTCACCGGAACTGGAAGTTCTCTCGGCAGTAGGAGAATGGGAGCGTTAGCAGCGAGCTGGCGGTGTGCCGGTAGGTTTTACCACAGAGTTTTGCTGCGCTAATGGCGCCGATGCCATCGACATATTTTCTGAATCGGCGCCTCTCATTACCACGATAGCCATGGACACACCACAGCTCAGCGAAATTCAATTAGATATGTTGCGCTACAGCGAAAGCATGGGACTGGTCCCATACTCCGGTACACCTGTTGGAAAGTGCGGCGACTCTTTCGACCAAGACTCCAGTTTCTCGTCGGAATCGGACAACAAGGGGTGGCGACTCTAATGTACGGAATGTTTGGAGTATACACGGATGACCTTACACCTGGGGTCTCTCAAACCGATGAGCTGCACCAAGTGCTTTGATGTGGTTCCTTGAGTGGCAAGCGGTGAAACTGCAGCCGTTTCTTTTTAAGCTCCAGACTGCACAAGCTGTAGTTCAAGCACTTGCAACGAGCGTGTTATTCGTCTGTTGTGACCGGAACGAATGGAACAACCGCTCTGCGCCACGCATACACACTCCTGCAACCACTGCAAGAAGTGCTGCAGGTCCAAGGCACAACAGCCGCTTCTCCGACGCCGTCGGCCGTTTCTGCGGTATCGCTAAAAGGGGGACGCGCTGTCACTCACTGGCGTAGCAGAAAATGCGCAGAGTTTTTTCTATCAGCTCACGCTTTATTAACCTTTATTTATTTTTCCGGATAGGCTCGCAGGGCAGAGTGGATGAAAAGAAGAAAAGGAAAAGATGCAGTACGCCTTGTTGGACGATCACGGTTTTAAAACACGACTTCACTGATGGTATGAGTCTCGCCACGTGCTATTTCTATGGTTTCAAGAGACAATGTAATCTTAGCAGAGATATAGCGACATAGAAATATGATGTTGTGATCACATAGACGTTGCAATCGTTCAGGAATGCTAACACTAATCACTTTTCTCGGGTGATGAAAACGCGTCAAAATTCGCTTCCTTCATGCACGCCTTTAAATCCAGTACGCATCAGTAATGCCTTGACCATGAGCACACGAATGGAATGCGCTAAATAAAAATCGGGGCAATGCTCAAGGACACGAATGCTAAGAAAGCACCACTGTAGCAGAAGTAAACAAAGACAATGGCACGAGCGTTTCTGCTGTCTTGAGGGTGCCACCACAACATTGCCGCTCGAGTGTATGGACCTCCCCTTCTGGGATTTGCTGGGTTATTGCGACACATGACGAGAATTCAGTCAAAGATAGCGCTCTACGCGGAATGATGAACTTCCACCACGCCGACCACGTCAACGATCACCATCGACGACATGTTTTTCACCAGAGAGCAGGAATCTCAAAACAGCGCAGGCACCGTTTAATCTTTCTCTTGCTTTGTTTACCACACGATAGATGGCGCATAGCTCTGAGCATTATAAAATTCGTCAATTTCCGTCACATCGCTAATTATTCAATAAAATGTGGATCAGAATATTCTTTAACAAAACTTTTAAGAAACATTCGCCGGCTATTTATTGTTTATGATCGCGGTACTGGTGAGGTAGGCTCTTATCCAATAGGCTACGTGGATTCCGCTGACGTGCATTGGCTCCGTGGATGCATCGCAGGGAAAAGGCAGAGAGCTTTCGAAGAAAAGAAGGTATAAAAGAGTCTGCCTTTCTTTTAAAAATTCAATAGCAAAAACATTTTTTTTTCTTCTGCTCGTGTCTTGGTTTTCTTTTCACACCTTTTACGACGTGCAGTGGATGAAATTCGATTTCAAAATCGTTTCATGGTCCCTTTAACGAAAAAGAAAGTAAACATTAACATCAAAATATAAACATGGTTGACGGCTGTCAACGCATTTGTTCTGCGGTGGCAAAATCTGGAGGCACCAAGAGGCGAAGCCGCTCCGAGCACGACACTGCGGCGTCGGTCGCTGGGACGCCAGTCGCTCAGAGCCTTAATAGCAAATAGCTGCTTAAAGAAAATTTGTTGGTGTGGGGTTTTATAGAAACATCAAGTCGCCCATTGTCTTCTTTGTCCTTTTTTGCTTTAATCATCTTTCGACCGGCCTTCGCTGTCTTTCTTTTCTTCAACTTTTCCGTTTCTATCAGGATGTGCATCAGATCAGGATGTGCATCAGTACTGCGTGACGCCCGTTAAAGATCCCAGGCTAGTAATCGTACTAGCCTGGGTTCAGTCACCATAGCAGTGATGTGATTGCTATGCCATTTGCGCCAAAATGCTTGCCCTGCTACACCATGCTACATTTTACCAAAATGTGAGGAATTTGCGCCAACATTGCGCCAGAACTTAAGTTCACTTTAATAATACGGAATACATAACAGCTGCGGGTCTTGCTACCAGGCCGTATCAATAAGGTAGGCTTGTGCGGCTCTTCAGGACTTTCGATAATCGCCTCAAATAACATACCATTTGATTTGATTTCGTACCAAGCACTGACAGTACTCGGAAGTTTCGCAACAAGTCTCGTGTTTGTGGTCAGTTTAGCTTTGTTGAGTGCACTTCTCACCGCACACTGGTGTGCTGAAGAAGCGACGGTTGCAAACTAGTTGTCGCGGTGTTGCAGGTCTTGCTTCGGTGCAGCGCACCTGCGTGTTAAGGGGAAAAATATTCCTCCAGAGCGAGACGTGGTGCAAGCATAGGCGTAGACCTCGGGGGGGGGGGGGGGGGGGGGGGGGGGGGGGGGGCATTTAAGGGGGCAGAGCCCCCTCCCCCCCCCCCCCCAGGCTTGGGCCATCATCCTTACCGAAACGCTGTTTACATGCCATGTAACGAGCTTCTAGTAGCGGCATGTAAACAAAATAACGCCCATGTTGCCTTTATTGACAAAATACATGGGAAATGGAATCCCAGCGTGCTTTCGTTTGCTTCAATCTCCAGTTCTGGCAACAGATAACGCACACCCCCCCTCTCCTCCCCCCCCCCCCGGGAAAATGGAAAGTCTACGCTGCTGGGAGCAAGAATGTATATATGAACTCTTTTGTAGGTTTATTACAGCGAAGCTGTTATACGCTAGGGTCTAGTAAAAAATGTGTCCACACATGTCGACAGAAAACTCCTCATTGGCAGTGATGTGATTGCTGCGCCAAACTGTGCCAAAGTGCTTACCCTGCTACATCCTGCTACATTTGACCAAAATGTGAGAAATTTGCACCAACGTTGTGCCAAAACTTAATTACACTTTAATGATACTGATACCTACAGCTCAGGCCTCACTGCTCGACCGGGCCGTTACGATATGCTTATGCGAATTATCAGAACTTTTGGCTATCGTCTGAAATAAAGTACTATTCGATCGCATTTCGTGTGAAAGGCTGACAGTACTCGGAAGTTTCGCAATAATTCCCATGTTCGTCGTCTGTTCTGCTGGAGGATTAGTTAGTCTCGTTGAGTGCGCTTCTCCTCGCGCATTCGTGTACTGCAGAGAAGCGAAAACCGCAATGTAAGCATTGGGATTTTGTGTGCCTTGCTTCTTCGCAGCGCACCACTGTGCTAAGGGGAAAGCATTCCTCCAGAGCGAGACTCGACACAATTCCTGAATACTGCTTTGGCTTGTATGTATGACAGATTACGATATCCTGGCGGTACCTTTTTCCATATTGAGATTTAGCAAGGATACTTCGGTGTTGCAAGACCATTTATATGCGCTCTTTCGTATGTTTATTTATTTATTTATGCCAACTAATTTGTTTAGCTATCACTTTTATATAGATAGGAATAAATTAGAACTAAGTTGGCAGGAGCAGTGGATGGAAGCTCGGGAACTCCCTTAATAAGTTCGGTGGGATTGTTTTTAAGTTTTTGTTTACATGCCGTTTTTGTAAATTGTAAATTGCTGTTTTGTTACAACCTTTAGAACTCTAAGGAACCAGTAATTTATGGGCTCTCTATCTCTATTATTGTATTATTTCAGTGAGATTCAGTATCTAAAATAACCATTCACAGCAGTTTCTGCTGTCCTTCACCAGTCATCCTCTTGTCACCGTGTCTGGTGCTTCTCCACGCACCTAAATGCTAGCTTTGTGTTTGAGGGACTCACTCCTGCTGTGCAATTAATGCGAGCTAAGGGTTGCACGTAAGTTAGAAGGCAATGTAGAAATTGCCTTTTAGTTGGACGTGCCAACACATTGATCTTCACAATGCCTGCATTGGTACGAATAAGAATGAGGCTCCAAAAGTTATTTTGGCTGCTCCAAGAGCTGCTCCAAAATGACTCGTACCAATCACATCACTGCATCGGTCGTGGCAAGTATGAATAAATAAAAACAAAAAGAGGGGTCAAGTATAAATGAATAAAACCAAAAAGAGGGGACAACCAGCATGAGTCAGCCTTCCTTGGCATTATTAGATAGTGAGGACCTGATCCCTTGTTATCATCTCTAGGCATCGTCCTCGAGGTCGTCCTAGAAGTCATCTGAGAGGTCGTCCTAGAAGTCATCTGAGAGGTCGTCCTAGACGTCATCCTTGAGGTCGTCCCTAAAATCGTCCAAGAGGTTTACCTCTAGGCGTCATCCTAGAAGTCGCTCTAGACGTCGTCCTCGAGGGTCGTCCTCGAGGGTCGCCCTAGACGTCGTCCTCGAGGGTCGCCCTAGAAGTCGTCCTCGAGGGTCGTCCTCTAGGCGTCGTCCTCTAGGCGTCGTCCTCTAGGCGTCGTCCTCTAGGCGTCGTCCTCGAGGGTCGTCCTCGAGGGTCGTCCTCGAGGGTCGTCCTCGAGGATCGTCCTCGAGGGTCGTCCTCGAGGGTCGTCCTCGAGGGTCGTCCTCTGAGGGTCGTCCTCTGAGGGTCGTCCTCTGAGGGTCGTCCTCTGAGGGTCGTCCTCTGAGGGTCGTCCTCTGAGGGTCGTCCTCTGAGGGTCGTCCTCTGAGGGTCGTCCTCTGAGGGTCGTCCTCTGAGGGTCGTCCTCTGAGGGTCGTCCTCTGAGGGTCGTCCTCTGAGGGTCGTCCTCTGAGGGTCGCCCTCTGAGGGTCGCCCTCTGAGGGTCGCCCTCTGAGGGTCGTCCTCTGAGGGTCGTCCTCTGAGGGTCGTCCTCTGAGGGTCGTCCTCTGAGGGTCGTCCTCTGAGGGTCGTCCTCTGAGGGTCGTCCTCTGAGGGTCGTCCTCGAGGGTCGTCCTCTGAGGGTTGTCCTCGAGGGTCGTCCTCGAGGGTCGTCCTCGAGGGTCGTCCTCTAGGCGTCGTCCTAGCCGTCGTAAAGATAACAGCTTCGCTGGTCCTCGATCTTCACGTGAAGTGGAAGGGCTCTACAATTTTTTAAACAGAATAGATGGGAAAAGAATTTCATAAAATAAATTTACAATGAAGAAAAAAAAATTTTACAGCTATATTTACGGCGTGAAACAAGTTTATGTAAATCCGTTTCACAATAACTTTGCGTATTGGGGAGGCTACGGTCCCCGCGACCCAATCAGAGCGAGGCACGTGGCACCACATCACGGGAGCGTGTGTGTCACTGCGCCAAGGGACCGACTGTTGCCTGCTGGCCAAGAGTCATCAGCTGCGAAACCAACCGACTTCTGATGAATGTCCACTGCCGCAACATTGCCGTCCGCTAGAGTAGCAAGTTCTTCGGGAACAGTTCACGAGACAATTATACGCTCAATTTACCCACGAATCTGTGGCAAATGCTAATGCCAGGGCCAAGTATTGAGCGGAAGCTGGGATCGGCAAACTGCCATGGCGCTACAAAGAGAAACATGTTGGGAGCGGATTGGATGTGGCGTCACTTTTTTTTTTTTGTTTACATATAATTGAAACTCATAAAATTGTTAATATTTATTCCTTACTTTTTATTAATTCTCGATAGACAAGAGAATGCTCTAGATCAATTGCTGTGAAAAAAAAAAGAAACCTAAAACTACTTTTTTTATGCTTTTTTTTCTGAATTAAGAATTGCAGTTTTGTTACAACCCCACAGAACTTGAGGAACACATAAATATAGGTGCTCAAGATTATTGTATTTTAACATTTGTTCAGTGGGATTTCATACGTAAAATAATCATTCACGGTAGTTTGTGCTGTCTTTCATCAGTTGTCTTCTTGTTACCGCGTCTGGTGCTTCCACACGCAACTAAACAACTAGTGTTGGTTCTCCTTCTTATATTTTACATCTCTCCTCCTCACATCTACGGTGATATAAATGAAAATGAAGTGTCGTGCAGTTATGCTCCAAAAGCTCTTTTTGCTTCTCCGAAATTAACTTTGGGCTGCTCCAAGAGCTGCTTTAAAATGTCTACGACCAATCACATCACTGCCATAGTGACAGAAATTGAAGAAATATAGGAATGTTCAGGACCAATAGCATGCTTCGTACTTTTTTTGTGTGTGTACTACCGTTAGTTGCTTTATTTATTTCAATTTAATATGAACTAAAAAGGGATTATGCATTTCCTTATATAATAATTGTAGGAATGCCCATCCTTGAAGTTAGTGGGCATTTGTAGCACTACTGTCAGTGCAGCATGGCTGAGAGGATACTCTGCAGCAAAAACTTGCACCTTGAGGGGAATTTCAGAAGTTGCTAAGGATCCAAATGAATAATCATCATGGGGTACCTTAAAATGGGAGCGAACCTTTTGCTCTGAAGCATAGCTGCATCGGGCAGATTTGCTCACGATCACCTGTCTATCAGTCACACATATATGTTATATTTTTAGTCCTGTACTGCACTAGTATAATGAAAAGAAGCTGAAGAAGTTTTTAAATCTCAAAATGCTGCAAATGTTGGAGCTATGGCAAAAACAACAAATGTATTTAAATGTTATTAGTAGGGGCGACGTACTCACAAATGAAAATCTTGCCGTTGCCCCCCTGCTGCCTGTCGAGCGCAGGAGAGTCAGCATTGTACAGCTCTTGCTCACCTTTCAGCTGACTCGGAGATGTTCACGATGACGTCGCAACAGCTTCGACAGATAACAGGCCTGTGGCTCTGGGGTTTGCCTCATGCCTTGCAGCAATTCCTGTCCATTTTTCCGAGATAAAAGAGGTCTACGTTGAATTCCTCCTGATTTCAGTGCAAAAACCGAATTCAGGAGACAAAAAACTCTAATAAACTGCTCCCAACTCAGTCTTTTTTTTTTTTTTAACAGCACATACTTTAGCTTGTTTTCATGCTTCACTTGTCACCTGTTTGTCATAAACCGCCTCCGTCCTTTTGCCCGCAGAGTTCCTTGCCTTTGTGAAAAACCAGGAAGAGTGCCGCAAGCGGTGGCATGCTACAGAACTTGACAATGCTCGGCTCAGAACGGAGCTGGAAGCTCTCAAGGGTGCTCATCTGGAGCTTGAGCGCAGACTGGCTTACACCAGGTAAAACATGGGTGCTTAAAGAGGGTTCCTAGCAATTCGAGGATTCTTCAGAATACCTTCGAGGGTTCTCCTAAATTTCCTCGACCATCCTTTCTACTTCATAGTGTTGTTATTCGCGAGGTCTGCAAGCTTCTGCGCTGCTTTATGGCATCAGCGCCAAGACCCAAAGGGGTCCCCTGTCTGCCATTAGAGGCAGATAGGTGTTCCTCGAGAACCCCTGAGGCGAAAGATGCTTGCCTCTCCTAATTTCCACGGTTGTTAATCCTTTAGCAATGATGTTTCAAGCTGCGAAATCGCTCCCTTCTGCAGTAATCTTGCTGACAATTTAGGCTGCCAGAGATATGACAGTAGCTATTTTATCGCGCAAGTTGAAGGAAGGTAGCCTTAGCCTTGAGCAATCAGGTGATTGACTCATTCAATGGCATACAGTTCAGTGCAGTGCAGTCAAGTATGGTTGCGAGCCACTTCCCCTTGTGGTATCGGAGAACTTCTGTCTGTAAAGGCCTCAATATATTGCTAGTGCAAAATGTCATTTTTTCTTAAACATTCCTCATTTGTTTATATATTTTCTGCAGTGATCTCTTAATTGTGAATAGGAAAGAAACTAAAAAAAAATTGGTTGTGCTAACATATATTATTCATACAAGGGGTCCAATAGCCAGTTTATTCTGTATATATTCCAAAAAGCGGTATTTTGATAGACATACGACTAATAGAATTATGGACTTGATATTTTGTAAATTTTCCAAGTGCCAGTTTTCGAAATAAAGTCACCGTAAAAGTGTACAAGTTTGCAGGCAACCATAGTTTAAAGAACTTGCTAGTTGTACCTGGGAACTCTGGTGAGCCTTTTGGGAAGAACAGTAGCTGTTTTTGGAACCTTCGCAGTTTAGTGGCAATCCCAGACTTCTCCCCAATTTTTCAGAAGATTGACATATGCGGACCCGTGTCTTCTTTTATTCCCTTTTTATTCAGGGAGGTTTTGGAGAAAGAAGTGCAGCGCAGAGAACGCAGCGAAGAGGAGAAAGAGGCCAAGGTGAGTGCGTTAGCTAAAGCATGTTTACCAATGACAAACAAGCACGTTGCAGTGCCATGCCCCGGCCGAAGGGTTGGCTCAGATTGGCTTGGCCAAGGGCCAATACATCCCCCTTTCTTTATTGAAAAAATAAAAATTAATAATGCAAAAACATGCATTTGTAGAAGCCACTCCGTTCGTTTGATGTTGCAACGTTGCACCTCTTGCCGGAAATTCTCGTAAGTCGAGCAGCATGGTAGCCGCACCTGTCGGGATGCTCGCCTGGGGAGAGGTGATGATGGTGGCGATCCAGGGTTTAGACCAGTGGTACTGCTGGTCCTGTTGTAGTCTTAAGCTGCCAATCAAGGTGGTGTGGCAGGAGGCAGGCGGCAGACCTTCATCGTTGGCATCGGATTCCTTTCAGTCAACCTTGTCCGAGGAAGTATGCTACTCTTGCGTTTTCAGAAGGTGCCAACGATTCCAGTGCATTTCTTGACCCTGTTCTGTGCAAACTCAATACGACCTCGGTCTCTCGCCGCGCACAACCCACGCTTTTATGTCCATGATCCATTCGAAAACCGATTATTTCCTTAACTAAGGCTCGAAGCATGGTTGGTTTTGCTCATAAATTAGGAAGGAACTTGCCGAAGTAGTTAAGTGCTCCTAAAAGCCGTTGAACCTCGTCCTTGTTTGTTGGGAGTGGCATTTCATGGAAGGCACTGCACTAGCTTAGGATTGGGCTTGACACCCTTCCAACTGATCTTGTCTCCTAGGTAGCGTATCTCATTTACTCCAAACCTACATTTTTCAGCTTTCAGTATGATGCCACCTAACTTTGTAGCTCTCAATGCTGCTCTTGGCCGTGAATCATGTTCTTCGTGTGAAGACCTCCACACGAGAATGTCAATCATGTAAACTCGGACATATGGGAGATCATCGAAGATTTGGCTCGTGGCTTTCCGGAAAACTTCAGGCGCCAAAGCAATACTGAAAGGAAGCCTTAGATAGCGGTAGCACCCAAAAGGTGTTGCGAATGTGCAGATCTGGGATGTAGAGTTGTCAAGCTGGATTTAGTGAAACCCGCTATTGGCATCTAGCTTGCTGAAACGTTTTGCGTCAGCCAGCTCCGCTTCAATATCTTCCCTGCGTGGCAACTGAAAATGTTCCCTTTTTCAAGGCAGTATTTACGTGCTTGGGGTCATACATCTTCCCACTCTTCTTTTGTGCCACCGCCAAATGGCTTACCCAATCGGTTGGCTCCTGGACTTTCTCAGTGATGCCGCCGGCGACCATCCAATCTAGCTCGGTCTTCAAGGGGTCCCGGAGAGCATGAGTAGGGCACATTGTTGGGCTAGTTGGTTCATCTTAGTGAAACATATAAAATAGCGCAAAAAAGACAAGGGCAAGAAGCATACAGGACGAGCGCTAACTTTCAACTAGTTTTACTGAGGAAAAGCAAGCATATATATACACACGACAGGCAAAGCAGCACCACATAAAAGTTTATTGATTTTGTACCCTATCATTCAAAAACTGAAATTCATTAGTATGAAGTACAATAGAAGTGTTGCTGACACATGCCGTCCCACTTTTTTTTGATAAAGAGTGCTTTCAATAGCTCTCGAACGACCGTCTCTCGACTTCTCCCCAGAATCCTTACCTGCTGAAGTCGCGGACCACAGTTACACGTGTTGCAGTGTATAGGCAAATGCGAGCCATATTTATTTTTTACTGATAATGCGTGCTCCCGCGCTCGGTCATTGATGCACCGCCCCGCCTTGGTGATGTATACCTTACCGCAACTCAGTGGGATTTCGTAGACCACATCCACTGTGCAGCTCATGTAAGGGGTGACGTGTTTCTTATCACATGGCGCTTTTGCCTTGTCGTCAGAAATGCGGGAGCACAACCCAGCCAACTTCTTTGCGGCAGAGAACACAACGGGAACATCATACTTGCTTGCAAGTTTCTTCAGATTGTGGGCAACCTTGTGGATGTACGGAATAACTTCTGGTCTTTTTGTTTTCTGCCTTGTTGCGACCTTCCTTTTCAACCCCTTCATTTTTTGTAGGGCGATCTCCGCCACAGAAACCAAGACCGAACATGGGAAGCTAGCCAATTCCAGTCTAGAAATCTGATATTTAAAGCTAGCATCCGCCTGGTGGTCACAGGACTTCAGCAGTGCAGACTCCAAGCATGAAGTTGCAATAGCAATAAGGCATATTTATCTTTTACATACAGATTTTTGTTATCATTACATTCTAGATATAAAAGGTCATTAATGTTTATAGTGTAATGAACAACAGCTTTTTTCTTTTTAATCTGAAATAAGATTTACAGTTTTATTTCAACTTTTAGAGATTCAATAAAACATAAATTTGAGTGCTCAAAGATATTCTATCGTAACATTATGTCAGTGGAATCTACAACTAAAAGGCTAGTTCAGTGTTCCAGGGGGAAGCAAACCTGCCGTGCAATTGATGCTACATACCTGCCAAGTCTCCGGTATTGCCCGGAAGACTCCCGAATTTTGACCAGTTTGTACGGTTGTACGATTGACAGAAAAATATCCTGGAAAATGCAAGTTACCCCGCCTCCCCACCCTCTTGCACCTTAAAAGGTGTTTTTGCTGTCGCAACAGACGGCTGCAATAATAGAGAAGTCAATCTGTGTCTCTTTAGTTTGAGCAGTTCAATATAAATGTAATAAAGTTGTCTTTATGTAAATTTGTTGTCAATATTTATTTTTGCAACACCGGACCCCAACCCCTTGTTCAGAAATTTTGCTCAATTTGGTTTCTCGAACTTGGCAGGTATGATGCTAACAATTACATAGAAGTGGGAAGGCAAAGTAGACATTGCCTTTTATTTTGATAGTATAGCATATCATCATCATCATCATTTATTTTCCTTGAGGGCCCCAGGGGGCATTATACAAGGGAGTGAACACACTAAAAACATCAACAAAAATAGTTAATAAAAACACACTGTAATCTATACTTGTATTTCAGAAAGAAAGAGGTTAACGGCTGCAGCAAACTTGTTAGTATCAGTCATGTTTACAATGAGGTCAGGTAATGAGTTCCAATCGTCAATAGCAGATGGTAAAGTCGACATTTTATAGGAGACAGATGACGAAGTAATTGAGCGCAGTTTACATGAGTGGTCAAAACGAGGGAAAATACGGTAGGGAGGTGATAGTAGAGAATCTTTTAGATGGTTGTTGTGGTAAAAGATTTTGTGAAGAAGAGTGAGACGTGACACCCTTCGACGTAAGGAAAGTAAGTCAAGGTTAGCTGATTTGCGTAATCCTGATATGCTAGTGTATGGGGAGTAGTCAGAGTAAATAAAACGAAGACCTCTGTTTTGAACGGATTCAAGGTTGTTAGTTAGATATGATTGCCATGGTGACCATATGGATGAAGCAAATTCAAGTTTAGATCTGACCAAGGTCGTATAAGCTAGTAGTTTTACTGAAGGTGTAGCTAGTCTGAGGTTACGGCGAAGAAATCCGAGAGTACGGTTAGCATCGGCAGTGACAGCATTTATGTGAGTAGTCCATGACAGATCAGAGGTCAGGTGAACGCCTAGGTATTTATATGAGGAACAGGTAGCTACTGGGATAGTGGAAAGGTGATAAGAAAAGGATGAAACATGTGAACTGCGGGTGAATGATAGAGATTTACATTTATTAAAGTTTAAAGTCATTTGCCATTTGTGGCACCACTGAGTTATAAGTGCGAGGTCATTCTGCAAAATTTGATTATCGTGGTTTGAATTAATAGGTCTATAAATTACACAGTCGTCGGCGAAGAGACGTATTGAAGAGGAGATGTTGAGGTAGAGATCATTAATGTATATTAAAAATAGAAGGGGGCCAAGAACGGTTCCCTGGGGGACGCCGGAGGTTACAGTGCAGGTGGTAGATTTGGTGTTGTTAATAGATGAGTACTGGGTGCGATTTGTGAGGAATTCGGAGATCCATTTGACGACTGAGGGATGGATATTAATATTTCTAAGCTTCAGTAAGAGACGTTGATGAGGGACCCTGTCAAATGCCTTGGAGAAATCAATAAATATGGCGTCAGTTTGCTTATTAGAATCAAAGTTTGAGTAAACGTCAGTAAGAAAAGCTGTTAGTTGCGTTTCGCATGAGTATGACTTGCGAAAGCCGTGCTGATGCTCGAAAAGAAGGCTGTGGGAGTCTAGAAAGTTTATTATGTTAGAATAGAGTATATGCTCTAAGAGTTTAGACGACACACTGGTGAGCGAGATCGGGCGATAGTTGTTGATTAGTTGGCGATCACCTGCTTTGTAAACGGGGATGACGTTAGCGATTTTCCAATCGCATGGAATTTCAGAAAGTTGAAGAGACTGCGAGAAAATGTCGCAGAGGAAAGTTGAAGAGACGTGTTTAGTATTTATTAATATTTTCGAGTTTATTTGGTCGTCGCCAGAGCTAGAAGACACCTTCAGCTGATCAATGGCCTTCAGTACACCAGAGCGGTCGATCATGATAGGATTCATAGGAGGATGAAGGGGTTGGCACAAGTTGGGCATACTTGACAAGTCTTCATTGGTAAAGATCGAGCTAAAAAAGTTGTTAGTTTCAAGAGCACTATGTTCGTCAGAAAGTGGAAGGCCGTACTCGTCAACGAATTGTAATGGAAGAGAGAGTGCTGGGTTAATTACTTTCCAAAACTTTTTAGGTTTATTGGTTAAAATGTTGGGGAGGTCATGAGTATAAAATTTGGATTTGGCATCATGAATCGCGGATTTGTAGGCCCTAGCGCATTCGTGATAGGCGTTCCAAGATGCGTTAGTGTTATGAGCCTTTGCCCTCGTATAAGCTCTTTTTTTCCTGTTGGAGTGACAATGAACTGTTTTATCGTACCAAGGGTTAGTGTTATCGGATATGATTCGAGTGAGTGGAACGAAACGTTTGATTAGGGATGTTAGTCTATCTTTGAAAAGAATCCAGTTTTCATTGACCGTCCTTTCTTCGAAGTTTACTGAGAATATGTGATAAAATTCTTCGAGGTTGGTGTTGATAGATGCGTAGTCGGCTCTCGCATAATCGTGAATGAATTTGCAATAACGTGATTTCTTAGGAGTAGTGATGGAGAATGTTAGCTCAATGACGAGGTGGTCGCTAATGCTGGGTAAGTATGTGACGTTGCTGAAGAGAGAAAGGTCATTGCTTAAACATAGGTCGAGTACGTTGCTGCAGCGATTGGTAATTCTAGTGGGTTGAGTGATAACATTAGATAGGTTAAAATCTGAACAAAGGTCAATAAACTCTTGAGAAAATGCACAGCTAGAACAAATAGTAGACCAGTCAATATTTGGGTAATTGAAATCACCAAAAAGGGTAACTAAAGCGTTAGGATATTTACATGCGAGTTCAGAAAGGCATTTATACAGCTCAATAACAAAATCTCTTTTATTATCCGGCGGCCTGTAACACACACCAATTATTACGGAAGGCGTTGTGCAAAGATACACCCAAACAACTTCTAGGTCAGTGGTAAGCGGTATTAGCCGTGATGGTATATGGTCTTTTATGGCCAAAAGTACGCCCCCTCCTTTCCTAGTTTTTCTATCAGACCTATACACTCGAAAGTTTAGTTGCGAGGGAAATAGCTCAACGTCAGATATATCAGGGCTTAGCCACGTCTCTGTAAGTACAACAAAAGCGGCATTACACGCTTCGATTACTGAAATTATTTCGTCTCTCTTTGGTATTAGGCTTCTAATGTTAGTAAATAGGATAGAATGACTTGAAGATTTGTTAGTGATAACATGGTGCTTTGCCGGTCGACTCCTAAAGGGCGACGAGAAGAAGCGCTGGCGTGGCTATGTGTCTTTTTCTTTAACGGCGCCAAGAGCGGCATCGAATACATAGCACTTATCATTTATAAAAAGTTTATCATGACGCAGTCTGTAGGGGGTGCCTTTAGGCCTTGCAAAATCAAGAAGGTGACGGCGTGCGAGCCGGACAGAAATTGGGAAGTCTTCGCTGATGGCTACGCGAGTTCCTTTAAGCTTGTGGGCTGATGAAAGAACGCTATCTTTATCTTTAAACGAAGAAAACTTTACTATTATTGGGCGACATTTCTGAGGGTCGAATGCTCCTAGGCGGTGCGCCCTTTCAATCCTAGATGATTCAACTTGCACGTTTAGTTTTTCGGAGCACAAGCTAGTGACCAAGCACTCTGACTGAGCCCACGTTTCCTTGTCTGCGTCGGTGATGCCAAAAAATAAAAGATTACAGCGACGGGATCTGCCCTCTGCATCATCGCAACGTGTTTTTAGGTGAGATAGTTCGTTTAAGGCAGCAGTAAGCTGGGGTTCAGTAGTCGCGGCGCTACTAGTATCCTTCTGCTTTAGTGCGTCGAGTTCACTAGCGAGTTTGTTAAGTCGCTCTTCAAGTGTTGAAACTGTCTGTTCACTTTGTTTTTGTTTTTCTTTTAGAAGGTTTACTTCTTGTTGAAGTATAGCATGACTGTTGTTAAGTTTATCGACTGTTTCTTGTAAGCTAAGTAATTGTTCTTCTTGGGGTTTTGACATGGGACCTGGGTTCCGCTCAACATCACCAGACAACAACAGCAGCAGAACTCTAAAAGACTCAATACAAGCTTCGGGGCATGGAAGCATAACAAGGCAAACATTGTCTGATTTAAAACAATGGCAAGGTTTTTGTTTACTAACCTGCGGGAGGACGAAAAACATGAGCAACTTCATGGCTGCAGAGCTTCCATGCCCACTGCCGCGCTGTCGCAAGGGGAGCTCCTTTATAGCTGCCGCTGTCGATGTCCCTGCTGATGACGTGGTGTGAACGAGGTTCTCGATGAACTTGATACCAGGACAGGACGGTGCTGTCGACGAGTGATTGGCAGGTTGAAGATTGCCGTCCGGATGCCGGAAGAAAACCGCGCCGTCATCGTGACTCCAGTTAGTTGGGGACCCACGCGCCGGCTTGCTCAGGAACTGCGGGAGGACGAAAAACATGAGCAACTTCATGGCTGCAGAGCTTCCATGCCCACTGCCGCGCTGTCGCAAGGGGAGCTCCTTTATAGCTGCCGCTGTCGATGTCCCTGCTGATGACGTGGTGTGAACAAGGTTCTCGATGAACTTGATACCAGGACAGGACGGTGCTGTCGACGAGTGATTGGCAGGTTGAAGATTGCCGTCCGGATGCCGGAAGAAAACCGCGCCGTCATCGTGACTCCAGTTAGTTGGGGACCCACGCGCCGGCTTGCTCAGGAACTGCGGGAGGACGAAAAACATGAGCAACTTCATGGCTGCAGAGCTTCCATGCCAATCTCAACAGAAGGATCACAGCGATATGAATCAAAAGGAAGTGTGTGCTTATGCTCTAAACATTCTTTTTGCTGCTCCAAGGTGGTTTTTTGGCTGCTTTGTGAGGTGCTCCAAAATGGCTTAGACCAATGACTTCACTGAGAAAGTTGTCAATTTTACTAGAAGTGGCGCATTTCCTCACAAAATAGAGCACACAAAATCAAAGTTGGAACCACCGAAATGTCTACCAAAAACTACTGGGCATCTGTAAAAGTAGAAATTACAATATTGTTTTTTCCCTGCAAAAAAAAGCTATGGGTTGCTGAATGCTCTGTCTCCACCCAAGTGAATCTCTAGCTGTCTCGACCAGACAACAAAGTTTCAGAGCTTGCCGTTATGAAATTCAAAAGTTGGAAGGGATTTTTGGAAATTTCAAATAAAGAAAGGCGGCCTCGTAGCCAAAGGGTACAGGGTATGAGTGGTGCCCTCTACCAAGATTGGCCCCAATTTTCTCAATAAAAATTTCTAAAAAACGTTTTGAATCAGAAAACAGCAGTCGCTGAAATCTTAGCATCTAATCCAGACTGCTAGCATTACATTTGGGGGAGACCGAGCGTTCGGCAATGCATAGTTTATTTTTGTGGGCAATTAAGACATTATCTTAATTGCAGAGTAGTCTACAGACTGATCTCACCAGCCAGTTTAACTATGCCACCTAACGTCTGGTGAAATCGGTCTACTAAGATGTTGGCAGTACCCCCTTTTTCAGCGGAGCTGTTAAGGGCTAGGTTCCCCAGGATCGTGTTCGGTATCAAACGCCTGTAAACACAAACCTACCTGGACAGCTACCGCCATCTATAAGCGACGGCGGCAAGCACACAACCAGTCTGGTTACCGCCGTCGCTCGTAGATGGCGCCAACCTTTCCAGCTATCATAGAAGAATGGATAGTCGGGCGCGTTGGTGGGAATTCATCATAGGAAACAGCGCGAAAAACGGACGACTACAAAGAAGAAGCACCAGTAACGAGCGCAGCGCTCGTCACGTGTGTTACTTCGTCCTCATCTGTTTTGCGCGCTGCTTCCTACGCTCTTATCAGTTTCGGTTTGAACTTAGGATGGGTCGGCCGCGCGCCCTTTCGGGGAAAGAAGACTGGCTGCGGAAGGAGCGGTGACGTACGCAGCAGCGCGAATGGGTTCGCAACCCCCGCCAAGCCGCTGTCGCGTTGACTTCCACTGCATCAAGCGCTTCAGATTCCCTTGCCAAAGAAGAGCACATCGCTTGCCTGGAAAGCCTCCGCCAAGAGCAGAACCAGCAATGTAAGGGGCACCGGCAGGCCAATGCCACGGACGACAATCATGTTACGGAGGCCAAGCGCAAGCGCGAGGCCCGGCGACGACAGCACTCCGCGCCGGCTGAACAGTTCCCGGGTGCGACGGCGAGGTTCTGGAGGTAGTTTGTGGATTAAGCGCGAAACAGATGTACGAGAAAACCGGCCGATCTGACGTGCGAACTGCCGGAATGACCTTCGGGGGCGAGGCTTTTCGTAGCACCGTAGAGCATTGAAAACTCTCGCCTCCGACCGTCGTATTGCCTGATCGGACGTCAAAATGGACGGTTTCGTCGTACGTGCAGCGATGTGATTGCTGCGCCAATTGCGCCAAACTGCGCCAAGGGGCGAACCCTGCTACATCCTGCTACATTTTGCCAAAATATGGGTAAACTGCGCCAAGCCTGTGCCAAAAGATCAATTTTGGTCGTCTTTCAAAACCGAAACTAAACTGAGTACCGTAACTTAGCATGCATGAGCTAGGTAGCGCAAGCGGCCGCCCAACAAAAAGTACCCTGTATCAATCGTCCATCCGGTATAGTTTTTCGCGCCACCTCTCGTTTCACGCGCTCGTCGTTCATGTGTCTCGTCTACACCGTGGTCTCGTCTCGCGTCTTTTTAAAAACAATTTCAACGATAGACCTGGGCGTGTGTTGACGCTTCAGTGCTTCAGCCGTTGTACAAAGCGCTCTAAGTACATTTTTGACCCTGATTCGCGATGTATTGTTTTGACCTGACTCGCTCAGGTTCTTTTTCTCTGTGTGTTTAGCTTGTACCTCGCCTGCTGGCCTGGCAAGCACTTGCCGCTGGACTGTTTTTTGTCGTATGCTGGACAATTACATTTTGCATACAATTTTGGGAACCAGTTGGCGACGGAGCGGAGTGGCATGGTGTCTGTTTCGATCGAACAGCCATCTCCGCTCGCGCGACGAAGCATGTGCAAATGCAAGCCTGCTGAAGTTAACCTCATGTGCATGCGAACATGACTGCACGACAGAGGCACCAGCCGGGACACTTGCAACCCATTGTTTTACATTTGCTTACTTTTGACGAAAATCTGGCACGTCGGGAACCAGTTAAACGGTGGCAAGCGGTTTTTCGGAATCGCTCGGCAACGGCTTCAGCACTGTTACTTGTGGGATGTCTCAATGTCTCTTTGGAGACATTGAAAGTGGGAATTCATTACTAGTCAAAGGCAAAGCGAGGCTTGCAGCAGCCTTGTACTAAAAAGTTTCGAAAAGAAAAAAGAAAAGCTCCTTTGTCTTGTGTACAATTTCGCATTGCACTGCAGCAGTCACGTGTTTCATCAGCCGGAGACTGCTTCCATTTATTATATTATATAACTACGGTAGTCAACCTACTAGCATATTTACTAATAGACTAGCTTATTTACTAATAACGTGGTCATTTTCAATTAAATTTTAATATGTGCAGTTTGGTTCTTATTTATCAATAACGGTACATATATATGTATAATTTAACTGAAGCATTGCAAAATGTGTCATGTCATTGGCATTTCAGTTACATGTTGAAAGACACCCAGGTGGTTGAACTTGACCATAATTTGTTTATTGCGGCGAGTGAAGTGCCCTTTCTTTGTCCAGCACTTAAAACAAATATTTTTATTTTTCTAAGAATATCTGCTCCCAAAACCACTTTTGCTGCTCCGAAACACTGTTCTGGCTGCTCCAAAAGCAACTTTTGTTGCTCCAAAACACTGTTTTACCTGCTCCAAAGGCCACTTTTGTTGCCCCAAAACACCGTTTTGGCTGCTCCAAAAGGTGCTCCAAAACGGCTTAGGCCAATCACATCACTGTACATGTGTTTCGCGCTTTACCCGTTTGGCGTCACGTGCGCTGTGTGCGACCGACTCTCTTTTGCTGGAGACGACGTATTTACGATCGGCGGCGTGTCGGACAAGAAGAAGCGAGAAACGGACGCGTGTGCATTGCGACAGTGTATCGAGTACAGCTCCGCTGGTCTTCCTTCTTCACGAGAGTGCAAAGGCTGAACATTCTTTTATCTTTCCATTCTGTGTTTTGCTGTTTCTTAATCAATCTCGGTTGTTACTATGCTTTTGAGCGTGTTGCTTAGAAATGAGTGCGATGAAGACACCAGGCCCAGATTTGATTCTTGTTCACCTTGCAGCAGCACCGGTAGTTTAGGCCTAGCCTTTTTCGCTTACAGTTGAAGCAGATCGAGCTCATCCGAGAGTTCATCATGAACGACGTGGAGCTGAGAGACGAGACTATGGAGAAGCTGCCATTCCTGCGGCCGTCCAACGCGCAACAGGCCAGCGGCCACAACAGGTAACGCCCCTTTTGGCACAGCCAGTTGCAAGGAAGGCTATGTCAAGTTACACTCTCAAGCAGGGCATAAGGGACGGGACAATTCCAGGGGCTTGTCAGTATTGCTATACTTCAACTCAGCATAAGTCAGAGAGCAGTCAAGGGCAAGAAAACCTACAAACATGCGTACTAAAAGTGTGAAGTCGGGGCGCTTTCCCCTGTGCTCGATCATTTTAGCCAGTAATGGCACACCTAGGAAAGATGATGATCATAGCAATGTTGCGTTTTTGGCATTGCTCAATTAGTCCCGTCGAATCATAGTGTCTACTCAACTCCGAATGAGCAGCCAGAAAGGAGGAAACTCTCCCTCAATTCTTCCTTTCCATTCGAAAAAGAAGGGGACCAGCCTTCTTTCTGCAGCGAGTAGCTCAGAGACTCGCTCTTGTGGGGAGAGGGGCAGAGAAGGGTGCAAGAGGAAATGGAGAGAAGGAAACTGGAATCCGGTTTTCTGCCCAGTAGAGGACAATGCTGTTGGTCGGCCTCTAAAGCACTTAAAAAAAAAGAGAGTTTGGAAAAGACTTGTATTTTCTTGTCCCGTGAATTTGATTATTGCACTCTAATTGTGCTAAAGTAAACAAACTGCTTTTATTTTGGAAAAACGTGCAGGGATTGCCGCAGGGCATGCTGGGAGCCTCTGTCGCCCGTTATCTGTCAATGGTATCGGAACGTCGTTGTCGGCATCTTCAAACCAGCTTAGTTTCAAGCAAAGGTCATCAGACTCCGTAGATGACGTCGCTTTCACTAGTTTTACCCTCTGCTCATGATTGCCAAATTTTAATTCATTTAGTTCATTACACAGGGTAAAATTTTTGCATTTACGCACTTCGTACAAATGTCATATTAGGTGCCAATATGACACGGCAAGGTACTGTGGCACGTCTCCACTGATGGAGGCGCACCCTGGCTGGCTGGTCAAGGGCGCGACACGATAACCATGCTTTATAAATTGCAAGCCTTTTTAGGGCACTTTCGGGGTGCTTTTTGCCGAAGGAAAAGCGCCCTATGAAGCTCACTCAGCACGAAAAGCAACAGAACCGTTCTTAGGCGATAAATATTGCTAGTATCCGGCGGGCACGCTCGGGTATAATCCGCGATTACATGTATAAGAACTCGTACGAAGTCCGACCGCCGAAGCCTGCTCGCATGGATCAGGTTTCGCTCACGGAGACAAGGACTCGTACGAAGTCGAACGGCTGACCCCCGAAGCCTGCTCGCTTGGATTAAGTTTCAAGTTTCGTTCACGGAGAGGCTACCGGACACTCTCACTCTCAGCCTACAGCACAGCGTGCACCTCGCTGTGCCGTCTTGTTGCGGATTAAATATACAGATTTATCCAGAGTATGTGAAATTAGGCCTAATGGCTTTCACGATTTCACTGTCCAAAAGCGTACCACAGACGACGGCTTGTTTGTTCACATCAGTGCATCCCATAGGTGAAGAATATCTGGCGCTCGGCAATTCCTCGACCCAAGCTTCATCAAGTGTGCGCGACACTCGGTTTCACGGTTGATCACTTCCATAACTACCGCAACTGCGAACTTGCGGCCATTACGTGAGTAGCCTGGCCTGGCTTGGCTTGGCTTGACTTGGCCTGACTGCTCAACGGCAAAAGAAAACTGGCTTGGTGGCTTGCTAAACTAGGCGCGATTCGAGACTCTCGGATCCGAAAATTGGAGGTGCGTTGGTTACGGGAGGGAAAAAAAAAAAGTCAAAATATTGATGCTCATTGTGGATTAAATACGAGTAAATACGGTATGTTTGGAATTCGAATTTTGTGAGGTGTGCCAAACGTGTCAGTCCTTACGGCCGCACCCTCTATGCACCTAGGGTGGAGAAAGATACGAAGGGAAAAGGTGAAAAAAAGTGAAAGCCGTTTACAACTCCCTGTAATGCCGAATTGTAGCGCAGCTCTTGAGGAGGAGGGGGGAAGGGTACTGAGGGGAGGGTAGACCCCTCCTTCTCCTTCTCCTCCTCCCCTCATTCTTTAATATGCTCCGGGGGGGTCACCTGACCTCGGGGGAGGGGGTCACGTGACCTTGGGGTGACCTTGGTTACGTTGACTTCGACGGCGCTCAAGCCGGAAACGGGCGCCTAAGAGCTGCGCTCTAAAAAGATGCATCGGTGTGAGTTTAGAAGGATATTTCGATTCTTTCTAAAACTGTACCGAGGTCCAATTAGCGGGAGTATCGCACTTGGAACAAGTCTTCGACCGATGTGTCTAGCATCCTATTTCACTCATACAGTCTAATCTCGTTAATTCGAACTCGAGGGGGACCGAAAATTTGTTTGAATAAAGCAAAGTTTGAATTATTGGGAGTTTTCTCCCATAGAGATGCATAAGACGGGACCTGCATGTTAGTTTGAATTATCCAGAAGTTTGAATTAAGAGGGTTTGAATTAACGAGATTTGACTGTACATTAAAAGTGGTCCCGACGTGGCAACAATTGTCGTCGTAGAAGCCAGATTGTCGTGCCGCCGAACATCGCAATCTTGGCGGTTGGGCATGAATATGGCGAAAAATATGAGCGAGCTTTGCCGTCATCGCGGCACCTCAAATTTTGGCCGACAAAGCCTCCCCAGTCTATCGAGCCGTAGAGCGCCCTGCAGCAAAAGAGATGTCTGCCACCGTTGCTGCAACTCCGGAAATGAAGGGGCCACTTTTTAGGGCACAGTAAACACAGTTCGGAGACATGTTCCAAGCACCACAGCACGAGTGCGTCGCTTTGTTTATGCGCTTCTTAGCATCGAAGGTCGATGGCAGCTTAGGTTACGTATTGTCTTGTTTCTGGACCCAACTGAGCTGTGCTCATGCAGCTTTTTAATGTTTCTATCTCTTCCTAGCGTCAATCGATAGGTCTGCTCTGAACGTTCGTGATGAGCCCGCCCTGTCGTTCAGGTTCTCTTCTCTCCGCACAATGTTTATCTCGCATGTAATCTCGCGCTTTTCTTCTGTTGCCGCTGCTGCGGTGTCAGGTTGAACACAATCGACGAGTCTGTGGGCTCGGTCCTGTCTGTGTCTCGTGAAAGCTTGGACGACCACAGCGACGGCGGCGGTGGCGCACGGCGCAGCTCAAGGTTGCGAGAGAAAGGCAGCTCTGGCAAGGGGCAGCTCGAAGATGGAGGCAACGCACGCAAGCGCAGGTCTCAGGTTCGTCACCCTTAGTTGTTGTCATCGTCGTCCCTCCCTGTTTGTTTCGTGTGCTCGTGAACAGGTACAGTAGGCTCGCGATAATTCTAACTCGGATATTTCATACTTCTGGTTAGTTCAAACAGATTTGAAAATTTCGGTTGTCCTGCTATGTTTTTAATGTGTTTATAAGCCGCTTAATTCGAACGGCGTTTTCGCTTAAAGGGAAAATAGGGCGGTTTTGCATTTGAGAAAAAACACTTGAATTGTGTTCACTTGGCCGTTAGAATAACAGATATCACAATTCTGTTTCAATGTGACGTGCTGGAGAGCCATAAGAGGAACTTCAAAATAGAACTGAGGCCCCACCTCCCTAGCCTTGGGCAGCCAAAAAATCCGTCGATGACGTCACATACACTGTCTGGCTGTGTTTCGCGTTTAACAATACTTGCGCAGCAAGTGGTTTGGGTATTCGGGTTCACTGGGTAAAAATACACAAAAATTCACTTCTAACTCATTTTTTTCAAGAAGCTCTGTAGCTTCCCTTTAATTCATACTTTTTTTGTTCTCGCGGTCCCGTTGAGTGCGCTTCTTTCCGAGCACCGGTGCACCGCAGAGAAGCAATACCTGCGGAGCTCGCTTTCGCGAGTGTTGCTTCTCCGCAGTGCACCGGTGCTCGGAAAGAAGCGCACTCAACGGGGCTCAAGCGGGCAGACATAAGCGGGAAACGGTGTTCACATTATGTGCTTCAAGACTAGCAATGATGACCAAGACGACATCGAGGATGAGGAACAGCTCACTGGCATCATGCTTTTTGGCCTTGAAGCACATAATGTGAACGCCGAGCTGGCAGAATATGCTAGTCTTGACGACGATGCGCGTGTTTGTCGTGATGACTCATTAGAGGACATAGTACTGGAAGTAATGCCAGCACAGTGCAGCAGTAAGAGTGAAGATGACAATGAAGAAAGGGATGACCCACTGCCAACTGTCACAGCCGCAGAGGTCTTTAAGCACATCGCTCAGCTCCGGAAGTTTTTGTCTGCAAAGGAAGAATCCCGTAAAGAGCTACTTGCGTTGGCTGGTATTGAAAATTTTGTTTTGGGATCTCATGTGCTGACTAAACAGTCCACAATCGACAACTCTTTTGCCGGATGAATAAACTTAACGTCACAGTTCTTTCACCAATGTGCTATGCCTGTACTTGCTTATGATTAGGCCTATGTAGAGGAAACTGGCAAAAATCTGCTTTGTATGTGTAGCTATCCATGTAACATCATAATGTTGTCTAGTATCATATTTAGATGAATTTCTGATAATTCAAACTAAAATCTGTGACTTCCTGGAGTTTAAATTAATGAGAGTCTACTGTAATTGCCCAGATTATGATGCGCAGAAAAAGCATTAAAGATGTCGATGCCCGCTCGATGATGTCGTTATATGTTATTTCCAAGTCATAAAACCCGCTAAGATTGTGTAATTAACGGAGGAAGTAGCGGTAAAACTCCATAACAAGTAGAGAATGTAAATACGAAATAACTTGCAGCCAATATCTTGTTTAGCAGGGGTGATCCAGCTGTGCCATTTGTGCCCCTTTTTAAGTTTCCACTCACCCTTGCCTTGCTGTGCCCAAAGGGAAAAATCGCCCTAAACTGTGCCAAAGCATTTGTATGTAAGCGGACTAGTTTTTGGAAGTCTGTCTGTTTTTATCTGGTATAACATGGTGTAGGTGTAACAGCATGTAACAGTGAAGACTAAGAGAAGGAACACACAACACAGGATGAGGGCTCTCCTGTGTTGTGTGTTGGTTCACTTAGTCTTAGTTGTTTCGTGCTGTTACACCTACATTATGTTAAACTTCCACCAACTAGCCCAGCTCCCTAATTTGTTTCATCTTGTAACTGGGGGATCCCAACAGGGCTTTGCCATCACAATCTAATTCGATTCAGGTTTCCAACTCCGAGACATTGTTTCACTCCAGTTTTACCTTCTTATCTTACAGCCCTAGCACTGTGCATTTTTAGTCAGTTTCGGTGGCATTTCGGAGTGCACTACTGATGAAGGAGTGCAAGTGCTTCTTTATGGCGACAGCTGTTAGTGGGGACCTCCCTGTGGAATTGCGTGGTCGTCCTTCGCAAAAACTTTCAGCGCCTTGAACATGCACGCGCAGCCAGAGCACGCTCTCCGATGTGTCAGTGCATGCGCACGACCGTCCGAGCAGAGAAACTTGCACGCCGTATGGCTAGATTTCGGGTCCACAGCATAGCTGATCCGAAGAACGCGAATCTCAGTTAGGACGTGCCGAGGAGGCTAGTTGTAGGAGTACGGTTCAGGCATGAGAGTGTGATCAAGAGCGGAAGCAAAATGACGTAAAAGTCTTCAGATCCGCACTTGGGAGGATGCGCAGAAAGGACAATGCCACCATGATCGCGAATTATGCTAAATTTGTGCTATCCGAGCTGCTGTCACTGTACACACATTACGCAGTAGCGTAAATGCACTCTGATTTTTTCTCTGCGTGCATGCATTAACAGGCACGAAAATGGGCTTGCACGTGGCTCCCGCTTCGTTAGCATGCCCGGTCACGATTGCTTTTTGTTAAGAGTTGTTGCCTTTTATTCGTGTCAAATTATGAGAATTATTGATCGGCCTTCTTGTGCGGTTAAAACGTCTGTGCATTAGGGAACCCACAATATCAATATTGTATAAGCTTTTGTGTACTAAATCAGATTTCTCTGGCAGCTTTATCGCAATCACTAGAGGGAAAAAGCAGATTGGACATTGAACATTCAAGGAGTGAGAGGTCGTCAAGAAGTGCCATCATAAATTAAATGTTTGTCACATAGCCTGTTGTCTTTAGGAAATATGAGGTGCAGAAAATTTAATTTTCTTGCCTCGTGAGAATTTTTGTGTACTGCCACTTTACTTCTCTTTATTATATAGAGAGGGTTAAATTGGTACTCTACGTCGAGTTACTCATAAAGATGGTTACCACGCTCATGGCTGCTAACCTTTGTCCACTAGCTTTAATGGAAACAAAACACTAATTTGACAGTTTGTGCCACTGTTTCACAGCCGTAGCATTGCAGTTTTGCTAGTACAATGTGACCGCTATGTTGGGGCCTTTAGTGGGCATCGCAGAGTAAGTGCAATCCACTTATAACGATAATGAAAAAAAGAAATTTAATCATTATAACCAATTATCGCTGTGTCTGGACTAGGAACTGAGTGTTTCTAGTCTAGAAACTCTAAAAACTGGTCGTTATAAGCAGCACATTGTTATATGTTGTATCGGTATAATTGGATTGCACTGTAGTGATTAGACACAAATCATCGCTGTCACTGATATATGGTACTGCTCCAAACTGATATGTATGTGATGCTCCAAGGCTGCTCCGCATACCACATTTTCAAATACCAAGTGCTACAAAAAGATTTTTTTTCTGCTCCAAAAATTGCTCCAACCTCGGAACTGTCTGGAGCACCGATGGCTTAGGATACAGAATAAGTGCTTAAATATTAGACAGAGAAGATCTACCGTAAAATACCGAGAGATGCCTTGCACCCGAAAGATAGCCCACCTCTAGTAATAGTAGTGGTAGGATCAGTGATGGCCTCGGCGTAAATGCGGCTAGTTCGCTAGGGCGGGATATAAGCAAACGCTACTGACTGGGAAGTACAGTCATCTTTGCTTCGTTGCCCCTCGCCACCATAAGAAGCTTGGAAGGGACACACCTAAGAATAGCAATTTCGTAGAACTTTTTTTGATTGTACACCGAAAGTTAGCCCACTCCATATTTTCAGCCGATTTACTCTTGATGTTAGGTGGGCTATCTCTCGGAATTTTACGGTAGACATTTGAATGTTTCTGTTGACGATATTGATACTGATTGAACAAAACATGTTATAAGAATGTTGTATGTGGTTCATGGTACTGGTTAGTCCTCCGGGGCCCCGACAAAAATTGTTTGAAACTGAGGTCGGCACATGAACAGCGTCTGACTTTGATGTTTAAAAGATGCTGGTCTGAGGAATGCTGTTGGATACAGTGGAGTCACTGAGGTCAGCAACAGCCAAGACAATGGCCCACTCCGCCCCTCCCCCCCCCCCCCCCCCCCCCCACTCCCCATGTCGTGGCCCTCTGTGATACTCCCCCCGCTCATCACCTACCGCAACATTCCTCTACTCGTCGCCCACCGCGACACCCCGGAGTGTTGCACCTAAGGCAATCTGCCCCCCCCCCCCCCCTTTTATGACTCCACTGGTTGGAAACAACCATAATTTTGTTGTTGTGACCATAGCAAAACGCGACAATCTTCCGACCCTGTAAGGGGCATGCCGATTCATACCCCGGGAATTAAAGAAGGTAGCGTCGGTGTCTTCCCTCAGTTAACGCTGTGATTGGGAGTGGATGCTGTGAACGATTGCTTTGAAGTTTGTGCGGTGTAGCACTTGTTGGCCATGCATCTTGGTTTTGAGTGTGTGGGGTCTCTTCACGTTGCAGGGGACACAGGAAGGTGATGAAGTAGACCCGAAGCGAGCCAACGTGATAGCCACCACGACGGTGACCATGACGAACGGCAAGGAGTTTGTCACCACCTCACGCTTCTTCGCTCCGCCGGCATCAACGGTGCCCAGCGCTCCCCCACTGCCTCGCTCGGCGACTCCCGCTGCTGTCACACCCCCTACCCTCACCGGAGGTGACTTTGCTTTGCATTGCAGTTTGTTGCCTTAGTTTTCCTTTTGTTTTCTTTTACATCAATAGCCGTTATGAGCTCTTCCCCCCACCCAAAATGACGTGGGACATTGTAGTTGTAGGGCATCCGTTGATATCGTCACGTGACACTGTGACATCAGGATATCACACAATGTCACGTGATGTTACGTGATGCGATGGTGTCATGTGATTTGACTTACGTGATGTGACGGTATAGCGTGTCATGTGACATGGTGTCTCGTGTGACTTCACAATGTCATGATGTTTTTGTTCCTGCACTGTGTTGTTTTTGCATTTTGCAGTGTCCACTGGGTAATCAGCATATTGGCAGTCAGCATACAATTTCAAACGCTTGTTTTCAGGCATTGTTTCAGGCATTTTCAGGCAGCTCACGAGTAAAATTTAAGCCGTTCTGTGTTCATGAAATGTTTGTAGTTTGTATTAAATGTGTTTGTACCATTCCTGCCCTGGCCTCACGGCTGGCAGTACATATGTATGAAAAATATGCACCACGTCTAAGGCGGTGCAGTCAATAGAGATAGTTTGTTATTGGCATTGAGGCTGGGCTTTGCATGCCATACATTCGGCACTACGTCGTGTAGTGAGGACAAATGTACTCGCTATAGCTGCTCTCAAAAGTCTCCGAACATCGGGGAGTCGACAAATTGAATCTGCATACATCACAACTCTTGTGATATCTAGAAAGGGGCTTCTGGGTGGCAACATTGTTTTGTTGCAGAATGGGGACAATCCTATTTTTGACTTGTATGTTTGTGCACAAATGTGTTTTATCTTTTTTGCCATCGTGATAATAGCTTTTATTGCACCGATATTTTCTTTTTCGGCCTGACATTGTTCAGAAGATTTCCACGCTTTTTGTCTTCATCCGACTTGCCGCTTACAGTGTCTTAATCAGGATTGCTTTAGCTTTCACAGCCCACAATAAAAACTTCACATATACTTGCACTTGTTTCCAACAAACCTCTCCAAGCGTCGGAGAGTTCCTAAATAAATCTAGAGGAATAGATCTGCCGTGTTCACATACATTTCGGCTCCCTCAGATTGGCGGGGCATAGAGGCAGACGTCAGTGGTTCGGATAGTCACAGATTGCTGGCAAGGCTGTAATAAACCTAAAGCAGCAGTGCTATGTCGCTCGCGAGATCAGAACCTAACCTTTTGCCGCTTTTTTCTTGCAAAAAGAAAAAAAAAAGCAGCATCGGGCATTGCATGAAGAACCACTTCAATGTGTCCTGGCAAAACAAACGTGTCTCTACTGTTGTGTGCTCTTTTTCAGATTTCCTCTTGCTTTCTCTCCCATTCTTTCTTTCAGGAGCACCAATGTTGACGTTTGCAATTTACCCCACTCCGCCAACACCTAGATTAGGAGGCCATAGTGCCAAATTTTCAACGTTGCCTAATGAGGCGAAAATTGGGCACGAAGTGGACACAAGGGCTGCGTTAACATTTGGCTGAAGGCGAATCCTCGGCCAAACGCCGACGCAGCACTCGCATCCAATCCGTGCCAGTGTTTGCCTCTCTATGAGTGCAGCTGACGCCGTCGTCTGGTGCAATCAATCAAGTGGCGCCAAAGTTGCATTGTCACGGCTTTCCACGTTTGCTAGACGAATTGCGCATAGTGAATGCACTGTGATTCTGCACTTTTTCTGCGCACAATTGCTTTGGCGACGATGGCAAACGCACAAAGATGGCAAGCGTCACAATGATGCACTTTTGGCTCCGTTTGATTGGCTCCGTTGAATCGTAGCATTTGCTACGCTCGGGCCTGATGCAAAACAAAGTGTAGGAGCAGTTGGCACCCCTCCCGTCTCAATTCCCTTGCGGTGCATGCAGCCGGCACACCTGCCACCCCCGCCACTCCCGCCACGACCCCCGTGGGCCAGCAACGCTGCTTTGGAGGTCCGGAGAGCACTCCTAGGCGCACCAACTCGGCGGGCAAGCTGCAGTCGCGGGTGCACGACTTTGTGTCCAAAACGGTGATCAAGTCCGAGGCATGCGGACCCTGTGGAAAGCGCATCAGGTTCTACAAGACTGCCCTCAAGTGCGTGCGCTGCCGCTCCACCTGCCACCCAGAGTGCAGGAATCAGGTGAGCGGCTGTTCCCACAAAGCGCTTTGTCGCCGTTAAGCCTGATTCAGACAGCTGCGCTAGTTTTGTTCGGAACGGTGACGGAGCCATCTTGTAAAGCATTCACCGCGCATGGCGTGGTGAGCAATCCAAAAAGTAGCTTCGTGAAGCAATCTCAAGTCTCAAGTGTCCTGGTCGTTGCAGTCGTTTTGGCTTCTGGAAACGCAATGTACAAAAACCTGAGAATCAGCCTTCGGTGCGGGGGGTTACTACGTCATCGTTGTCCGTATGACTTCGGTTCGGGCAAAACGAATGTGTAGCTCGTACTATGTTGGCATGATTTTGGTTTTACAGCAAACTTGTTAAGGGCTAGTTTCCCCAGGATCATGTCCGATACCAAAGAAATGTCGACACCTGTGGTCGACGTAACACTCTCGTTGCCGCCGTGGTTCATAGATGGTGGCAGCTGTCCAGAGTGTTGTGTTTGCCAGTTGTCTGTTTGCCGCCGTCGCTCGTAGATCGTGGCAACCTTTCCTGAATTGGCAGCCAGACAACTGGTTGCTGCCGTCGCTCATAGATGGCGGCAACGTTTCTTAGGAGGCAGAAGAGTAAGAATGGAACGAGTGGCAATGTGTGCAGCAGCGTGAATGGTTCCGCAACTGCTGCGAGGCCACTATTGCATAACGTTCCACTGCGTCGAGCGCTTCAGATTCCGTTGCAAAAGAAGAGCAGATTGCTCGCCTGGAAAGCCACCGCCGAGAACAGAAGTTACAGCTTCATTGCTCTTCCTTCTTCACCAGACTGGAAGGGCTGAAAGTTTTTTTCACAAACAGTTTTCGGAGCATCCAAATCTTTTCGGTCATTGTGCTCCTTCTCGCACTTGGAGAATAGGGTACTTACTCCTTTAGCTTCAGCAAGGCTCAAGGATAGCTAGCTGCAAATGTGTCCATCTACCGTAGTCCCTCGTTATAACGAGATCAACAGGACGGCAAAAAAAATTCAATATAAGCTGTAGAGTAAACTTTCGTTAATTCGACCTCGACGGGACCTTGAAATTTGGTCGAATTATCTAAATGATCAAATTAAAAAAAAAAGGACAGAAAAACGGTTAAAATTAAACTTCCTTCTATTGTTCAAAAGTACTCACGAATGGTCTGCGCTTAAAACGTGTGTCCAGAAGCATGCTTCGGAGAGCAGTGTAACTAAGTGTCACGTCCTCAAAAAATCGCGTACAAAAAAACAAAAAAAAAACAAGGTAAGTTTTACTCTGGCGCCGAGCAGCCAGACCGTCGGCGACAAAGAAAAATGGCAAAAAAAAAAGGAAAAGAGAACCCGCGCTTTCCGACGCACAAGATGGACCACACACGATGCTACAGAAAAGCGCTTTGAGAGCGCGCGCTGAGAAAGCTTCACGAGCTGACTTTGGCGCTGAAAAACCAAACCGTCGGAGACTGAAAAAAACAAAAACAACAACAACAAAAAAAAAAAAAGGGAAAAGAGAATTCGCGTTTTCCGGCGCGCAAGATGGATCGCTCACGATGCTACAAAAAAGCGTTTTGAGAGCGCGCACTGTCTCGCGCTACTCCACGCCAGATTGGTTTCGCCGGCTCGTGTCATTCGCTACGGGCTATCTCAAAGGCGTAGCGGAGCAGGCACATATTTGCGTACGTTCGGTTTTGCAGCAAAGGGCCCATGTTTCGCCGTACGTTGGTGGTTTTTCTGCCGTGGTGCCGTGCAATATGAGCCTGCGCGCATTCGCTCGGGACGAATTATCCGATGCGGAGTCGTCCCGAGTTCAAACTTTCGAACTTTCCCTCCCATAGAAATGTATGGGCGCTCGCCGGGACTTTTGAACAGGATCAAATTAAACGAAAAGTCGAATTACCCGAGGTCGAACTAACGAAAGTTTACTGTAATTCGCTAAAAGCAGGAGGGCCAGGGAAACAGCAACGGCAGCGTTAAAGGGACACTAACACCCCCCCCCCCCCCCCCAATAGTTTTTTTTTTTTTTTTGCCAGGCGATTTAGTATGGTGTCGGAAGGTTACCAAGTGAATATTTTGCTACCGAGTCACATATATTTTTAATAAAGTAAAAAAAACGCAACTGCTTGAAACGGAAACCGAAACATGTGCACGAAAGCCCAGAGAAGAAAGTTGTCGGAAGTCACATGGCTATCACTCCCGACCCAGTTTTTTTCCCGTTCCTCCACTTCTTGGGCATGCAAAACAGATGACGACAATGAAGACGTCGCTTGAACCGTTCGTCGTACATTTTTTTGCACTTGTATCCCTTCCCCTCGCTCTTCTGTACTTGAAGATCGATGGGCCGGTACCACAGTTCCAAAGTAGCGGCCCCACGTCCATCGCAATGTTGATTCGTCGTGCGCTGCCATCGCGCATGACGTCACCATATTGAGAATGACATTGAGAATGACACTTTGTGCGATCTGTGCAACTATTTTTTTTGATCAACGTATTTGCAGCTTTTTGGATGTCACAAAAACTAGGGTTCCTATTCTTTCCTACTTTTAATATTGAATATGTGCCTTAGACGAACCACGACTTTGAATGTACTATTTGGTATGCATCAGTTTGAAGGACATGTGACCGTCCGTGGAAAAGAGAGTGAGCGCGCCTGAAACCGGCCAACTCTTGACCTGTGGTTTTTAGGTGGAAAGACTATGAATTTCGATCCTCAATTGTGTTCTGTGTAGTTGGGCTACATAGGTCATGAAAACATTGGCATGCATAAGTACCCTGTCAGTGTCCCTTTAAAGGTGGATGGGAACACTGCGGAACACCCAAAACATATATTTAATCAAACAAACCTTGGTGAAGAACAACTCGTGGCACCTTTACTCGGGTGTAAAAAGAAATAACTAAGTAGAGTTTGCAGATATTTTTTTACGGACATCAGTCCTTCTCAAGTTTCTTGACACATCGCAATAGCACTGTCACTGCCGCTGCACTCCACTTCGTTCCGAAGCAGCCGTAAGATGTTTTGCTTCTTTGCAGTCTGTATTTCTATAAATGCCTCTCCGACGTTTTTTTGTCTTTACCTTGGCCACACACAGTCTACGATCACAGGATTCGTGGTAGGAGCAACAATAAGAATGTCTGCATCGACAAATGCAGACGAATCGAAGTTATCCTCAGTGGCTTCACCAACGTGTTTGCACGCACTCCTGTGGAGATTGTTGCAGCTCTGGAGATCACATGGTGGCTGGGCAAGCACGCACGCGCAAGCAAATCCAACGTGGTCAAAGCAGTTGGCAGTTCTCGAACCCGTCCAGTATGTCTCGCTTGTTGTGCAAGATAATTGACAGTGTTGAACAGTCATTGCCGGAATGTTGAATTCTTTGGCGATTTCAGACTTGGGCCGAACCCTTTTCTCAACCTTGCAGATTGGAGCGACTTGCGGTAAACACTCCCATTCGACGCACGTGTACTGCATGTATGGTGCAGGCGTGCCCATATTGGGGGCTTCCGGAGGGATGTTTTCTCGGCTCCTTTGCTTCCTTTACCCAATTCCGACAAAAGTCAGGCCACGGGCACCGTGCGTAGCGTCTGAGTGTGGATGCTGCTTGTCATCGGAAGCGGTGGTCCACCTTCCATGCCTCAGTCACCTGCTTGCTTTGTTTTCTATTTACCAGTACCCAGTTTGCTTCGATGGAAGGAAAGGGAATGCAAGGGTCTCCCGCACGTCTTCGTCTAGGCTCCCGTGTTTTCGGCACCTTGGCTTTCGTAATGAGCATGGTCGGCCACCGATACACTTGGAATAATCCAGTTCAAAATGCATGCATTTTTATTGGGATCATGTTGAACTTAGATGAAAGCGATAATCTGAACAAAGCAGTTTTGGTGTACTGTTAACCGCTGCACCCGCTTGATCTCACGAAGGACGTCTCTCCTTTCCCCAGGTTCCCCTCCCGTGCGTCCAGGTGTCCCAGACGCCCACCCAGGGTGGAACTCACACGTGGAAGGGAACTGTCGTTGCAGACCACGTGCCCCCCACTGCACCCATGGTTCCGGCTGTCGTAGTGCACTGCATTCAGGAAGTGGAGCGCCGGGGGCTCTCGGAAGTGGGCCTCTACCGCGTCTCCGGCTCGGAGCGCGAGGTGCGGGAGATCAGGGAGCAGTTCCTGCGCGGCAAGGGGGTCCCAAACCTGGTGAGAATGGCCCTCGCCTCTTCGAGCGTGGAGATAGTCCCTTAACCCTTTAACCATACTTAATCCCTTAATTATTCTGGAAGAGCGTAGCTCGTCAATGTGGAACCGTCCGGAAACCATTGAGCATGAGTATAGCTTGTCTGCTTTCCCTGATTCACGCACTTGACCGTTTTGGATGAACGAGGCTCGCTCAGGGATTAGTTTGAGGCTCTGCCAAAAGATGGCAGTACTGCTTTTAGGGGCGAAGCTCCTTAGGGTCTAACCTTGTCCGTCCGTCCGTCCGTCCGTCCGTCCATGCTCATATAAAAAGAAAAAAATGTCTGTGCAGTCGACAGGATTCGAACCTGTGCGGGGAGACCCCAATGGATTTCTAGTCCATCGCCTTAAACACTCGGCCACGACTGCGGGAGGAGTAGGGGGCTCTGAGATGTGGTAGTAACTCAAGAGCTGGGGTTTCTGTCATGGATGAAACATTGCATGTAGCCGCTCAACGTCTATACAGGAGAGGGCGCTGTATAATCGCGTTAAACTTTGCATGCCAAAAAGTCAAAGTCAAATTGGACGTTTGAGTGATTTATACAGCGTAAGGTTGGTCTGCCATTAGGGGCGACACTGGTTTACACTGTAGATGAGCAATTTAGCCAGTGCGGTACAACCGCTAGCCTGGGGTCTTTAACGTGCACCACGCAGTAGTGATACACGACCGCACGCCGGTACGATGCTCATCCAGATCGAAACGGGCAGGGGTGGGGCTCGAACCCAGAATCCCTGGGTTCGGCAGCGCGAGCTTTCGCTCCACGCGCGTCGAGCTGGGTGTGTGCTTCAGCCCACTCGGCCACCGATCCCCCCAACTTTGCATGCATTGGCTCAACGTTTATAGACGAGAGGGTGCTGAGGTCAGATTCTCAAATTCGTATATAACCTTGTTCTATACCACACATTCTCTTTCTGACATGGACCGTTGACTTAAGGGCACAGGGTAAGGTAAAATTGAAAAAAAATTTGATTTTAGTTTTTTTTGCAATTTGAAAAGTTTAGTTCTTTCTGCACTTTTTCCATTGTCCCAGTGTTTTTAGAAAGCTATATTTCGGGCTGAAAATCACTTCTTCCGAAAGCAAGTAGCAGGTGACCACGCCTCCTTTTGGGATACAATCCCTGTTTATCGATGAATTCTCCAACAAAACAAAATCAACACAAGACCTAAAAGCTTGTCCAGTAACAGATAATCTCAAAAAATTATTTCGCAACTATTGCATAGCTTTTTTTCAACCAAGACAATCACGAGACGCTGTGCACGTTTTTCCCAGGTGTGTACCGTGTGTACATTCAATCGTTTGTAATTTCGTAACGACAAAATGGCGCCATTGAATGCTGTTCCTTTATTCAATGGTGGCAGCATTGCAGAAGCCAATGTTTTGAAGTTTTGTGGATAGAACCCTGTGTGGAAAGCCATCAAGTGGCTGAGGGAAGTTGACGTCACTCTAATATACTTTACGGACCAAGCGACATGGCAGGTCACAAAAGAGGCCCGGCAAGCAAGGCGATAAGCCTAAAGGCGAAGACATGACTTTAGCAATGCCTTTCAAGCTGGCGGCTATTGAAAAAATGACTCTGAGGCTGTTGGTGCCAATAGAAATTCGTTATTCACCAGTTTTTTTACTTTAAACTCAATTATCTCAAAACAGTGTTTTTTAGTACATAGGTACCATTTTTTCCTTAACCTGACATTATAGAGGGTTGATTTTTTACTCCTACCACATACATGGGTGTTCAAAAATACTGAACTAAAATTAAAAATGTGCCCCAAGCAGTTTTTGAGTTACGAAGTTTTTAATAGATGAAAACAACTAAAATTTTAGTACTAGAATAAAAAAATATAAAAAAAAATCTTATTTTAGATTGGTTCAAATAATTCTAGTTCAGTGGATAAAACACAATATTTCGAACAAAATGATATTTACATGACAGGAATACTCCTAATAGTCACCGAGAAAAATGTTCCTCAACATGGCCTCAAATGCATGGGGAGTATAGGACTTACCCTGTGCCCTTAAGGGAATACACCCCCTGGGAGGGTCAACTTTTGAACCCTTGGCTTAAAATTAATGAAACTTACAGGGTAGGCTGGTGGTTTCAGGTCTGTCGGTTAAGTGGGAAGGAAATTAGGGCAGCTTCTATCAGCAACACCCCTACATTGTTTAGTTAATTTATCGTCGGAAAACTATCACAATATTCAAGATTTTTATTCGCTAGATATGTAGCAGAATGCCTAGGAGGTGTGCCTATGGAAAGTTTTCTGTAAAACGTCATTGATTTCTATCAATTTTCTCTTCTGCAAAATCGGTCAACTTTTTGGTCCTCCGTGCCTCCGACAAAATGTCAACATTTTTATAAAAGACATCCATAAAGTGACTAACAAACTCCATAGGCGCATTTTTTTATTAAATTTCAGTCAGGAAAGTGAAGAACGAGCCTTCCCTGTATTGCCATTATCAAACGATAGATTGACTAAAATGGAATTTATACCAAAAAATTGAACGGAGAAAAATGTGTTCAAAGTGCTCCAAACCCTACCTTTTCTTTAGCTTCAGTGGACAGAAAATAATTTATTAAAAATTAACTATGCAGTGTAAACTAGTGAAAATTTCTGGGAATACTCTCTGGATGTAGATGGATGTAAATATGTAATTTTTCAAAATCAATGTTTTTTGCAGAATTTTTTTTTCTCTGGGTAGTGTCCCCCCTTAAGCGGTGGAGATGCGTTCCCACGGCTTCTAGCGGATCCAAGCTGATCCACTAGAAGAACCACTGGCTTTGCATTTCACTGACCATAAAGCAGTATGGCCACCGCCCCGGGTGCCACTGACCCTAGCGACGCCACTGGTATTACATCATTATATGTGGTATCGTTATAAGTGGACTGCACTGTATACTGTTTCACAAAACAACTTTAATGTCGTGCAGATACTGTTTGGTGCTGTTTTGGTGGTTTTTCGTGCACCAAAAGCCTTCTGAAACATGAAGCGGCGCTACTCTATGGCGACGAATAAATACGGCAGTTTCGGTTTTGGTAGTGGCATTGCCGCGAAGTGGTGTAGGCGGGAACCGCATCCTTGTTTCTCGGCCGACCTCCAAGTTCTGATTTTAATTTTTTTTATAAAAACTATCGGCGGCCTAGATTCGAGTAAATACGGTAAGAAAATAACAAATTACTGTTGACTTTGTCCACTTTTAGTTTAGCTAGTTTGTCCACTTTTAGTTTAGCTAGGCAAACAGTAAAGGCCTTGCCTATATAGTGGGAACGAATGAGTGTTTTTGTAAAATCACAATTACGGTATACTCCAGACAGAAATGTGAAGAAAACTAACGTGCAGAGACAACAGATCGATCAACACACACAAAGCCCTATGTGTGATGGTTATTTTGCTTGTGCATACCTTGGCCTTGGAAATTTTCATTGGTATTGAAAATTTACGTGTCTCCCTGCCTTTCTAACATGCAATGTATTGACTGGGGTTGTGCGCTTATCTGTTTTATAAGGCTTTGATGGTGGCTGTGTAGCCGTCTTGGAGCTCCTATCGGTAGGGCACCGCTTTTGAGTGATAGGCATTTCTTTTTCCCCCAGTCCAAAGCGGACATCCATGCCATTTGCGGTGTACTGAAGGATTTCCTGCGTTCCCTCCGCGAAACCCTCATTTGCAAGTCAGTCTGGAGAGACTTTGTCAAGGCTGCAGGTAAGTGTCCTGTCTTGTTCCACTGTTGTTTGGCCTCACCCACACGTCCACAATTGCACAAACATTTCTCTCGTAATATCTCGGGGAATTCGAAGAAATGGGGAATGGGCACTTGTCCGGTCATCAATTTTACATATAAATGTACTATGCATATTTTCTCTGATCTTACAAATTTGGTAATGAATGCTTAATGTGGAATGGGGGCAGATGCGCGAAATTCTACGGTATGCATTGCAGAAAGCTAGAACTCTGTCTGAATATAATGCCAGTGGTGGGGATAGGATGGCAAAGTTGGAAGATATGACAATTCCTTGATGAAAAGATAAAAGGGAAGGACAAAACTTCTTAATGAGCCAACGTCCACCTAAACCTAATTTTGTCGAAACAAGATGAAATATTGTGGGCATTTGTGGCATTTATTTCAGTAAAAGAAGCTTGTCAGCAAGAAAGACAATATTGTTTTCTTTTTTGCTGACAAGTTTGTTTTGACTTGAATACGTAAAGGACATGGGCGCCCACAAGGCCATTTCTTGTTTTGACGACCTTGTCAAGTTTTGGGCCGCCATGATAATAGCACGTTAAACACTGATGGCCCAGACGTTAAATGGCTAGCACTTTGAAGTACTACTAGAAAATACTAAAAATGCCACATTTTTACAGCAAAGCTGTATATGACTCAATGGTCGGGTTTTTTTCGTTTCTGTTGACATAACAGTAGTTGGAAGACGAAATAGTCTACAGAAAACCCATGCGCGTGCCTTATGACCGTTTGCGAGCGCTTTGTCTCTTTTCATGTGGTTTTGACATTGTTTCAGTAAAAAAACCACAAAACAAGTGTCAAAACTATGTGATAAGCCTCCTCGGTAATTACGAGGCAAAGTGCCGGTCTACAAATCCCCAGGTGATGGATTAGAATCCCGGCCGAGGTGTCGGCAATCTGATGGACGCTTATTGCAAAGAAGGCACCGTGTAATCGAGCTTTCAATTGCACGTCAACAGATCCCCAGGTGGTCCAAATTAATCCCCAGTCCTCCACTGGGGCGTGCCAGATGCTCATCGTTGGTTTAGCACATAAAACCCCCAAATTCGACTTAAAACCATGTGACAGATGATAAGCACGTAGTACTCCCAGCATGCATTTCCCGGTAAAAATTGCAGTTGCATTAGCCGCCGCGGCAATGGCAGCCGTACAGTCTTTCATATATATATACAGTCGCCGACCGATTATTCGAACTTCACAGGGATCGTAAAATTGTCCGAATAATAGAGCACGCCGAAAAATAAGGAGATTGAAAAACTTGCCTTTATTACTTCTAAGTGGGCTTAAAAAAGTCGTAAATAGTGCCTTGCTTCAGGTTACACCTGCACGCTTTGTTTTAGGTTACGCCTCTGTTTCCGTTTGGAAACTTTCTGTTAGCTTGAGAATCGCTGTATTCTTTTCTAGCGTTACAAACGAGTACTTTCTGTGCTTCTTAACGACTCATCGCGGCGGCAGAACAACAAATGGTGCCATGACGTCCAAGCCAGCGTTCTCCGAACGAGAAGAGAAGCGCAAATGCACGAGCGCAAAATGGTGACTGGCGACGCTAAAGTGGGGTGGAGGCGCGAAGGGATGGAAAGAAACAAAGCAAAATGATAATGAGGACGATGATGACGTGCAGCTAAATGGAAAAAAAAAAAAAAAAAAAAAAAAAAAGGGCTAGCATAGCGTCACATAGCGATAGGACTCAGGAGTACACAAGTAGCGCTGCCAAATCAAGTAAATTCATTTGCAGCCAACATAAAAATCAAAATGGCCGCTTCCCGGTAGTGTTTCCCGCTGATCGTTCGGGATGATTTTGTCCGAATAATCAAACTTTCGGACTTCAAGCTGTCCGAAACGTTGGTCGTGAATATGCACTATTTCCATGGGGTAAGTCACGGTTCCTCTCTTAGGTCCGAAATATTGAACAAGTCCGAATTATCGGAGTCCGAAAAAACGGTCGGCGACTGTGTATAAAAGTTTTGGTACAGCGTTTTTACTTGTTTTTCGTCAATCATTTGGTATAGACCCTTTTGCTGTTTACAAACATGAACTGCCGCTTGCGTCCCAAGCGACTTCCGGTCACACTATCTTTGTTGAGCTTGCTTATGTCACAACTGCTAGAAAGCATAAATGCTACACGGACAACAAAGCTGGAGATTTACATCTTGGAGGAGGCAAGTTGGTTTACAAGAATGCTCTAAACATTTTAACAGATCTCCCACTGCTTTGTTCCTTTCGCATTCACCTGGGGAATTAGTGGCTAAATGTTTCATCTAAATTTCAAGCAGCGGTGTTAAGGAGGCCTTTGTTCATTCTTTTTATAAACCGGAAGTTCTTTGAGTGGTCAAAGGGTGGAGCATTACCTGGTGGGGTTTGTCATAAAATGGACCTATAGTGCAGTGGGCAATCATTGCAGGTGATATCACAGCTTCGCTGTCCACCCACTTTTTTAATTTATGTTTTTAAAGATTTACAGGTACCTACCGTAAAATACTGGGGAAGCTTGCACTGAAAACTGGATTAATCTAGACATTGGCGCTTGTGCGGTTAAATCAGGCACTTAACGTATAATTTGCAGAATTCCCAATTTTGGGACATGTAATAGTGGGCACCTGAATGAAGTGGGCGCTTCTACATTTTTTTACAGTATCATGTTCTTGAAGGGCCCATGAAACGAATTTTGGTCTGGAATAAATCAATTTATACGGGGATTTTACTAATAGCACATCGTTCAGTGGGCCAAAACAAGAAAGGTAGAAAGTCAAAAGCCTGACTTTCGGTACGAAAATTTGAAAGCACAGCGGACTATTTCGTACCCCCTTCCCTTTGTAAGCTCTCTGCCTTTTCACTGTGATACATCCGCAGACCCCGCAGCGCGTCACCGGGCCCCCGAAGCACGTCACTGGGGCCAAACGCACATCACACGGCACCGGACCTCACTTATTCCCTTCACCCCAAGCCAACATTGGGGTTGAAGCAACGTGCTTGCCGGACCAATCAGCCGCCTTCCTTTTATCACCTGACCTCATTCTCTGCGCATCGGTAGGCGCGAGAGAGCATGATCACGTGGCAAAAGTGTGGCTGGCCCAAGGAGCACGTAGCTTCCACAGCACTGTCAGCTTCGGGGTAAATGGGGTGGGGAAAGCAACTTTTTTTCTGAATTTTGAGCGACGGGCTAATCTTCAAGGGGGAGAATGGCTGTGCCCGGTTACACAAACGACAGTCCGAGCAAGAGGAGACTCCCCCCTTCCTGTCTTCTTGTCTCTTACCTTGAAACATTGATTTGCAAGCATAGTGAAATCAGTCTGTGCATGTTTTTGTGTATAAGTGAGGTATTCAGCGAGGAGTACAAATATGTTAAATATGGCGTCAGTCTTTTTTTTTTTTTTCTTTTTTAGATTCTTTTTGTATTTTATGTGAGAAACAATATTGAAAATTTCTGAAGCAATTAAAAACTTATAAATAATTCTATAACTGTCATTTATACCTTTTTCGATTCTGCAGTCCTTTCAGTTTGCTGAGACACATTGATTTTTTTATTTCAGTATTTGAATTTGTCATAATTCTACCCGTGATCTTTACAAATGAAACTGTCCATATTCACAAAGCTGATTGAGCTACATCAAAGCAAAGAACATATTTATAGTCAGATTGTGAAGGTAGGTGAGCCATTCATTTGTGCTGGATCACAATTTTTAGAAGAAAAGCTTTAGAGGCAGTGTTCTCCTTAAATTTCGATGCCACCTCAGCGTTTGCGCCATTAAATGTCGGAGACTTGAAGCTACGCTCAATTTTACAACTTCGCGAAGGCTCCGGTCCCAGTGAGCCAATCGGAGCGTCGGAGAAAAATGCGTGACAGCACTCTCTCGCTAGTTGCGCGCAGTGCCATCAAAGCCGCTGGCGGAAGAGAGAGAAAAGCCGCTCTTGCTCAAGTTTTGAGGGACGAGCTAATCAACTAGGGGGAGGGAAGTGATGTTTAGGACACACAAAAGAGGGTTCGTTCCTCGAGGACGGCTGTCACATGCTTCTCCTCTGTCGCTCCTACTGGCTCAAAGGGGCCGTGGCCTTCGCTCTTTGTCAAGCTATGGTGAAACGAAGCACGGGTGGTCTCCATCCTCGGCAAGCGTCTGGTCACGCTGGGGCGTCCCCTACGCAGAGATGGATCCGGGCAACCGCGTGTGGGCCACCTGGCAGGCGGTGACCCAGCTCCCGCCGCCCAATCGGGACACCCTGGCCGCCCTAGTGTTGCACCTTCAGCTGGTTTCGGAGACCCCGGAGACCAAGATGCCCATCTCGAACCTGGCACGTGTGTTCGGCCCCACCGTCGTCGGGTACTCCATGCCGGACATCGACCTCGTGCCAAACGTCCACCTTGAGACCGAGAAGCAGGCTCGGGTGAGGTGGCGCGACCCTGTTTTAAAAAACTGCCGGTACTGGTGAGATTTTGCTGCAGATCCCCGGACATGTTTCCCGTAGGGTAGTCGTGGCCGGGAAATTTCTCCGCTTAACGTTGTGGTGCGATGCCATGTCATGTGACCCTGTAGCGTGATGCCGTGATCTCTCTGCATGTGATGCCGTTGCATCACATGCCACCATTTTGTACTGCCTACTATCTTGTTTCTGTCTCTTTTGCACTATAGTTTACATTGTTTCTAAATCTACACTAACTAGCTCAGCAATCTACTCTACCATTAAGTCTCACAATGTTGTTACATCGTGGGACGTAATGCTCGTGGTGACACGCGCTCACCACGTGCACACCCCTCCCGGCAATGCAGTGCACGTTGACGAACTCCTAACTCCACGCAAAGTAAAATGAGCGTACTCGACGTGGCAGAAGCGCGACGGACGAGCACCCTGAAGAAAGAGACAAAGATGAACGGACAGTTGTGGAAGCCTCAATACCTTCTGAGCCTAGTCCAAGTTCACGCCCCCTTCGGCAAGTGGTGCGACGCAAGGAGGTGAAAAAGAGGGAGCAAAACAGAGTACTGCTGGGCAACCCAACGCGTTGCACGGGGTGTTGGATTGCAGTTTTTGCACGTAACGGCCGGGAGGTCAAGGTCAACAAGCGGGAAATTAGAACGCGTAACGTGAAATTAAATATGAGTGCCCACCCATTCTGAAGAGACAAATGGTGAAAAATTTTGGGAGGGAGATCTTTGGAAATAAGACAGCAAAAGTTTATAAAAGATGACCGACAAACACCAAGGTACTTGCTATCAGACACATGGCACGGGAACTGATACTGTAGATCGCGGACAAGGCGAATTCGCGTTTCAGTGTGATAAACACGCGAGACCCCGCTACAAGCTCGTGTGTCGCAGGAACCGATATCGCACACAAGGCAAACACGAGTTCCTTGGTATGATAGACATGCAGGAACCTGCTCCGAGCTTGGTCTTCACATGTACCTATTTCGTAAGTCGCGCAATTGATTCATCGAGAATCGAGGGTGGGCGAAATTTCAGAATTTGCAGCTTATAGATAATTAGCCAGAAAAATTAGATGTGCCATCTCTTGGGGAGGGCGTTCATAAGGGTATTTTTATGGGTGTTCAACAGGACCAGTGTTCATGAATCTGACAGCCTCTAGAACGTAGTGACCAAGGATACATCAACGAAAAAATACTTTGTGTAATGTTGATGTGGCAGGGGAATTTTAGCACCTTTCAAGGGACATGCTCGCTAAATGCAATTCCCATTCAATTGTTTTAATGTTTTCTGAATAAGAAGCTTGGGAAGATGTTATAAAGACATCCATGCGCAGAATACTCTGTTGGAAGTTCCAGAGCCATCTGCTTGTCAGTATTTATGCTCACAGGCTCGTGCACAATCGTGAGTATTAGGCCTGTTCAATCTAATGTCTACTACAAACTCTTTTTTTTTTTTTTGCGTGTTGCTCTTTAGGTGATGGAAAGCATTCTCAACATCCCCTCTGAGTACTGGAAAACATACATGGACGTCGAAAGCGACGACGACATCAGGACTCCGGAACTCAAGCCTGGTACGGTGCAGTGCAGTCCCGCCTATAACGATACCGCCTGTAAATGCTGTCCACACCTTAGGCTGTACCAGATAAACCCCAAGGCTAAGTGCCGGCCTAAAAATCTCTAGCTGGCGGGTTCAAATCTCAGTAAAGGTGCCCACAATTTTGCAAAATCTCACTGGACGGAAGGCGCCGCATGACTCATATTTAGTGTTGCTCCTGGTTTTGGAAGTATTGGCGCACTGGAGCCATGGCCATCGATGCGCTTTTAAAGTTCAATTCAATGCAGGTCCTGGAAGCGCCATTCTCGGCTCCATCCACGGCTCTCTGGGAAAGAAGTCTGGACGCACCCCTATGAGGTATCGGCAAGGAGTGCCATTACCTTTTCGACTCGCTAGTATGCAGGCACATATGGCGCCACAGCCTGCACTTCTGACCCTGCCGCCTTCTACGCAGTAGTAAATGCAGCAAGCTTCTTCGATGGCCTTTTGGGTTTTTATTAGCATTCACCTTCGTTGTGTTTTCATTTGGAAATATTGCCCAGACTAAGAAGAATGGTGCAAGTCCATTGAAGAATATAAATGGAGGCTAATCATGCATAACTGTAAATTATGCATCGGCATAATTAAATGTATTGTTCTGTGTGAGGAGTCGTGCTGTGTAGGTATAGTAGAAGCGCTATGATCAATTCGGTTAAACTCTGCTGGTTATAGGAAAGGAAGAGTACCGTGTTTGCACGATTGTAACACACACTTTTTTTCACCAAGATAGGTGCCCAAAAATACAAGCGCATTACAATCGAAACCAGAAACCGAAACTCAAGAGAAAAACGCAATACTTGGTATAAGGTGGCTAGCCCCATCGCCATCGTGACCATTTGTTTACATTCCATATTTTGGTATTCGTATCGCACGTATTCTCCCGCGTCTAGGGCTCGTGCCTGCCATCTTAAGATGGAAAAAGTAAGAGAAAAATTTGATTAGGAGGCATTATTTAAACGAAAGGCCATCATACTGGCGGGAAAAGTTAACAACGGAGCAGCACCACATGGCCTTGCAATCCCAGCGACCCGACGAGCTTGCAAAGTTGTTTGGAAGACAACCTTTCCAGAGGCGACGGTCATGCACTCATACAAGAGCAAAAAGCACGGCTCCTAAAATGCTTCAGACGAAAGCACAGATTACCTTTGTGGACAGCGAAGAACCATCATGAAACTCCGACAACGGCGACTACTGGACGGTGTTTATTTTAGTATTGTATGTGTTTCATAAAACCTGTTTTATGAGGTATGTGTTAAGCCTTCCTTTTTTTTACCTGCGCGGTACAATCGGCATCAAGTTATTTCCTAATATCTGAGCGCCAAATATACCTCCGCGTTACAATCTGGGGCGCGTTACAATCGTGCAAACACTATTATCTGAAACAAGTTTTTGAATGCGCACATTCAGATAACATTTGAATGTGCTCATTCCAAGTAGTTGATATTAGAAAGAAACAAATGTTTTGCTTAATAAATTAAAAAAAAAAAATTTAGGGTAGCATGTATACAAAGACTTGAGTTTAATTTGTTTAGTTTTGTTAACTGTGGTCACGGTGTAGGGAGTGTCTGAACGACTAAAAAATGCAACATCACATCAGTGTGTTAAAAAAAAAAATTGTTCGCATTCGCTTTTTTTAAAATCTGGGTGCCAGTAGTAACGGAGACCATGCAAGCCACAGGAAGTCTTACAAATCAAATAAGCTACATCGCTTTTCAATCAGCACGGTGGGAATTGTCACGTTCTATGCGTGTTTATTAATATTTTTTCTTACATGGCGCTTGTTTTGGTTTTTGTGTGAAGCTGCACGACATCTGTGTGACCCAGTACTAACAGGTAGTGATGAAAAACAAAATGCTTCACTCGCCATAACTTGAGAGTGTCCGTATAGTGCACCTTGTTGTGACCAATACGTCGCAGCTTAATCGCGTCACCGAAGTTCAGACGCTCTTAAAGGGCAACTCCGCTTCATTTTTGGTTTTGAAAAAACAATGCAGTCCTCTTCGGTATCGCCTAGGAAGACTCCGCGTGAAACCTTACAACGCAGTTCTGTCTAAATGTTTCTTAAACGGTCCGGCAAACTTTGCCACTTGCCAAGTTGCCGAAATCGGCTGACTTGAGCGGGCGAATTCAGGCACAACCAACAGCGGAGTCAAGGCTACGGCATGGGCGGAGCCAACATTGAACTAAACGCCATCTACATGGCCCCCTTTTGCTTGTTTTCACTTCTCCGGGCGAGCGTAGCGCATGACGTCAGCAACGTTGCCTCTCGGTGCTCAGCAGTGTCCACGTGATTGGCGTAACGTGCCTGCACAGTGCGTTTCTTGGGAGTCGTCCGGCCGCCCACCGTGGTCCCGCCGTTACCGCCGTCTTCCGCGTCACAACCGCCGTCGTCGTCTCACCGATTGTGATTATTGTCTCTCGGAGTTTCGTCCACGCTACGGACACCACGTGCGCGCACACTTATGCCGCAGTTGTGCAGATGTCGTCGAATGCCGTAGATACCAAAACGTGGCGAATTGTGCAGTGCAGACGACACTCGCGCCTGCCACACGCCCGCCCCAATCCCGCCCGTCGTTGGGCCGAGGATCACGTGACATCTTGACCACGTGATGGCCATGTACTTGGCGACCCGAGGCCAATGTTGCCGGGCAGAGCCGAAGTTTCGGTTTCGATTTCCGCTCGTGTTTAAAATCAGATTTAAAAATATATATCCCATTTTTCACGAAGCAAACGACGTAGTGTGTTTTACTAGGGCTTTTTAATTTGAAATCTATCGTTATCCCGAAATCTTCAGAATTGAGCGGAGTTGCCCTTTAACTGTCGGTATTGTGTATGTCCTTTTAGTTTCAGTGTTAACTTCTTGAAGATACCAGGTCCAACACAAAGAGTAAGATGGCTATACAGTCGAACCCAGATATATTGAATTCAAAGGGGATCGTAAAATAGCTTGATATATCAATAATTTGTACAAAAATATGTTAAATTAAGCTGGAGTTGAAATTTCCTGGCGTCTCTGCTAATACCAAAGGTCGCGACAAACGAGAGCTTACCATACAGAGCATCCAAGAGCCGCTAAATACAGCAGAGCGTAATTGGCGGAGACCGCAAACACCGCCGGGCTTACAAGCGCCTGGCCAGGACCTCCCTGCAACATAAACAACAAAACACGAAAATAATAATAAAAAAATTTAAGAAAAACTTAAACTTTGCTATGCAATGGATAGCCTTCTACTGTCCTGTCTTGCATACTAGGTAGTCAGTCTATGTCAAATGATGACATAGTTTACCCTGCAGTAAGTGTTAAAAGTAGTAAGTTTTTGTTAAAAACTGTTTGTGCAGTTTGACATTACAAATTTTCTTCAAAAGCATAGTTGGTGACTCTTCAAAAGTACCAAGGAGGTTTTCGTTGCTGTGCGACTGCTCATACTACAAAAAGCTCCTCTCGGGGATGTGCACTTGTGTCTAGGTGTTAGCATCCCGCTCTGAACACCTCTTTCTATGTCATTGCAATTGTAATTGTGTTCCTCTCATGGCAGTCATCATCTACAACCTCTTAAAATATGCCGTTTGGTTGCTTTATCCTATTGTAATGTTGTAAAATTGACTACAGGTTTCCACTTTCAGATACAAACTCAAAATTCATACCAGTCTATGTACTGCATCAAAATTTCATGTTACTCAGTTAAAAGTGCAGTTCTTGTACTGTCTCTGCTGATCTTCTCAAAACAAGGCAATCTTCATTCACATGTCTTAACAGCTATGGTCTCTGTGCTGTTCTTTTCTCAACAACTAAAAAAACTGAGAGAGCAAAAAAAAAAAGTATTTTGTTTCTGTTGTAACTCTGGTGTCTCTTTGTCTTCTTCTATCTGCCAACTTGTGTGTGTGAGCTTGTCTTTTCTTTTCTTTTCCTGCGTTCAAGATTCACACCAACTAGTCGCACAAAGATTTCTCTCACCCCCAGTGCCACTAATGCCAGGAGCCTGCCAAAAGGGTTAGTGTTTTCTCAGTTGGAATGCACACACATGCACGGGTATAGGTGGTGGAAATTAGACACACGCGGATAGTGTTAGGAACCACTGGAATGCGCACTCCAGGGTGTCCAACAATTGGGAAACCAAGAACAATCAAATAATTTGGCAAATACGCTAGGAGTCGAGAATTTGTGAAAAATGTTACGCTTCCTTGGACCAATATTCCAAAGGCAAAAACAAAACTTTTTTTTAGTCTACCTGTATATCAGTGAATTGGTCAAGAATAACACTGACGTAACAATGAAAGCTCCAAATACAAATCTTGTAGAAGCTTTCTGTCATCAATATAGATGGTATAGCAAGCATTTGTTTCCTCAAAATTATAGATGAGCAATCTTGTCAAACACAGCTGGAAAAGTTGGGGAGTTTGGGAACACAGTTGTGGTAGATGCCCTGTGATGCAAATGATGGTGTATTGTTTTTATTGTTTGAATTGAGAAGTTCTGTTAGAAAATTTGAAATACTTTCTAGGTTGTTTGGGCCAGATTAGTATCAGTATGCGCGGAAAAATGTGCATAGAATTATTAAGATCAAATAAGTAATGCACTATTTGTTGTTCTCTTCGATTTGAATAGCTATATTTGGACATGAAAAAGTATTTTCCACCGAAGAATAGTGGTACTGAGATCAGAAGACCCTGCTAACGTGTGCAACTTGATTTCAAATTGGGCAGGAAAAAGGGGTCATGTTTCAAAACCTTGTGAAATTCTTTGCCTTTTGGAGCTTTGCCAGGCTTGGGTACCTTTCACACAATGAAAAATTCTTTTACATGGTTTTATGAACATTTATTTAAAGCGCCAAATGTTCATAAGAATGTGTTTTCGTTTATTTTTGTAAAAGAAAATTCATATTGTGTCAGGATATTGATGTGCATTCATATCCCGCGAAGTGAACGACATTGTAGTCATTTGAAAACCAAGTTTCAGTAAAAGCTAAAATCCAAAATTATGGTTTAGCTGATCTAGTAACATTTCAATGCGTTCGTGTTTATTTCTTAAACTTTTTGCATTCAAATGAAACAAAGAAAATTGCTGTTTATTTTGCAGTTTATTAAGGTATTAAAAGAAAATGAATCATCATAACTGCATTTTGACTGTGAACCAAGAATATCGTCAACCTCACCAAAAAAGAAAGAAGCGTTGGTAGCCATTGACACAAAATAGAAATAAAATTTGGCGAGTTATGAAACCCATAAATAAAACAGTCTATCCACGAAAATACTGCCACCTCTCTACTGCACATACATTTCAAGGGAAGGCAGGTCAAACGCCGGTGACAACTGGAGCTTCCACTGAGGGGGGGGGGGGGGCTCATCAAGGACACTCCAACAGGTTTAACAAAGCTTAACAAAGTCATCAGCACTTCTAGTCGTTTCAAGTTTTTTTCAACTCAAGGTTGTGTGAGAAGGCTTCATGCTTGAGCAGTCTCCCCATGCCACTAAGTGCACCTGGCTCTCAGCACATGCTGTCACAGTGCCCTTGGCCCACTATCCCTACGCGAAGAAAGGGAAATGGAATGCTCCAAGTTTGGTCAAGAGCATTTGATCATGCCACTTATGGACGAAAGCTCAAACCGAGGACGGGTTTCCTCAACGTTATGCAACCCAATTTAATGGCGCTTTTTGGTTACATAAAATATTCTTGTTAATTTGTGTTACCACGTTACCAGGCATATTATGTAATTGTATGTACAAGGTGTCCCCCCAAAGCATTTACAGGTTTTTTTTTCTGTAAGAATTAAATATGAGTCTCCGAACACTCAGTATCCGCCCAAAAATAGCGCCAGAGATCCGAACCACATGCCAAAGTTTCAGCACGAACTGATATCTTACTCATAAGTTTTAACGGAAAAATGGCGGCCGACAGAGCTCGTATACACATAAAGCTCTGCGACACCAGAAACCGAAAACGGGCAAAAATGAGCCCCATTTTCGCATTAAAATTTTCTGAAAATCACTTAACTTTTTAATAAGATATTGATTAGTTCATGCTGAAACTTGGGCATGTGGTTCGTACCTCTGGCGTTACCTTTGGGCGTAGAATGAGTGTTCGGCGATGCATAGTTTATTCTTGTGGTGGAAAAAAACTTTGTAAAATTTTTAGGGAAACATTCTGTACTTCCCTAATGTTTGCAAGTTATTATTTTTTTTTATATATATATAAGATGAATAACTATAATTGGACACGTTTACACAAGTCTACCTTCTCACAGTGTGCATAGAGAAGTGGCAGTTGGAAAAGGTAGCAATTTTGGTCTAGGGCAGTCAGCACATGGAACATATTTTGTTTCCCCCAAGGATTTTATTATTCTGCATAAAACTTTTGGAAAGAAGTATATAAGCTTTTAGTTTTCATCAGATGATTGAAAAAACATTTTTTTTGCTTCATAAAGTGGACATGTCTAAGAAAACCTTAATTTATTAATATGCATATATGCATAAGCTTTACATTATTTAATTCTGTAGTAAATTGAAGCCAAGGTCCCATGATTTAAGAGACATACAAATGACAAGAACCATATTCCACATCTTGAAATAAAACTTGAAATATATTGTCTTTTCGATTGTACAAATTTAATGTCCAGTCCATATAGTATTACTGCAATAATACTTAAAGAACAAACGAGCTGGTGATGATTCATGGTAATATGGTTTTATTACCATATATTACGTCTGAATTTTTTTAAATGTTTTATACAATTTGAAAAAAACTTTTATTTAAATAAATGTTTTTTATACAAAATTTTAGTTAAACTCTTCACTTTTACAGTTTTTTCTCGTATTCAAGGGCGTTTCTCGTTAAGATAACTTTATTTGAATACAATAATTTCTTGAATAGGTTTAAGCCAGTGTGGGTAGTAGTTTACCGTGATATCCCGAGTCATCGCCCATCCCCGAGCCATCGCCCACCCCATTTTTTGGGCCAATATCGATTTCCGAAAAAACACCGAGTCATCGCCCACCCCTTCAAATACCCCAGCGCGGACTCTGCGATCCGCGAACACTCATCCTACCCGAATGACGCGGCCGCGGACCTTACAGTTGGAGGACGTCCGTGACAAAGTAAAACGAAGGAGGGAAAGACACTTCTTTTTGTTTACGCATTTCCTCCGTGAGCGACCCTAAAGTGGTCGTGTATCCGTGCGAAAAGAAAACGATGGAGATAACAAAATAAGAGTTAGTTAATGTAACCGCGGAGTGTTTTAGGTCAAAGTCTGTCTCCGCCGAAGTAAGGTCACCGCGAACCCGCTCCTTCTTCCCGCCCGTCGCGACCGCGGTTGTGCAATATTTTAGGCAAAGCCAACGCGTAAATAAAGCTTTGCTGGAACGCCCTACACAGACGTTTGCAGAGCGTCCCAACCGTGCATTGATAGCCCGCCGTGCACGGACGCACGTATGTACGCACCAAACAAGAAAGTTGCGCAAGTGCTTGCAATTGACAAGGCGCCCGACTTGGCCCGACGCCAAAGTATTTGCCAACGCGACCGCCGGCTTTCCCGCTTTCCCAGCATTGCTCTTGGTCGCTTCTTTGGTCCGCTCGCTCGCTCGCTCGCTCGCTCGCTCGTTGCGCCTGGTCGGTTTTTCTATTTTCTTGTAGACTTTTCTTTTTTTACTAACTAGGAGAACATAGTGGGGACATTCTTTCACGGAACAAACGTTCGCGCTACATGCAGATCGGCGGTGTTTCTAGCGCGTATGCAAGCAACGGACTTCGCTATAGTACAATATTCTTTCGTGAGCATTTTTTTTCTATAAAACAATGAAACTAAATCGAGTTTTGAGTTTGATGTATCTCTTGTGCATCAGCGCTAGATACGCAGAGAAAAATAGGCGGTTTTTTCCGCTTTTTTTCAAGTGTTTGTGCTCACCCACCGAGACATGGCCCACCCCACCTTTTTAATGAATTTCAGGCGGTAGGGGGGTGGGCGATGACTCGGGATATTACGGTATGTACATTGTACTTAAAGTACCACTTGAAGCAGGTTTAGAAAACTTGTACTTTACTTGAGGTACATTCTCTGATTATGTACTTGTACTTTACCTAAAGTATTTTTTCTGGTACTTTCTGAGGAAAGCACGTCTCCCGACTTCAAAGTACAGTCTCCTGCACCATGAAAGACCCGCTGGGCGCGCGTGGCCGGGACTATGGCGGGCGGGGGCGCTGCGTGTGCTCCGGACGATTCCATTCTGCCTTGAGGGGTGGGAACTCACTCGGCACCAAACAGTCTGAACGTGCCTAACAGATTTTGGTTTCGGTTTAACAGAAGAGTGCACTTCATCAACAACAGGCCAGGAGATATGGCCACGAAGGCTCAAAATAGTCATCACTGTTTTTTTATTAGTTGTTTCAGTTGTAAAATCTCGGAACTGGCACTGCCAAATAAACAAATATTACAGTTATACCCGAGTCTTCTGTTTAAAAGATAAAATGCATTGAAGAGCGCATTCTTTTGTGACAAGGATGGCACGGATCTTAACAGAGACCATAATCGCTTTGGCTCAGGCCAGTCTCTCTCGGGCGGCAATTGTGGCATTAGTAGACATAGACGTGCATGACACTGACTAACTGCACTTTGCCGCAAGATCAAGACCAGAATCTGAAACGCGTGCATTGTGCTTTAAGTGAGCCAACCTCGCCTCACCTCCTTGGAGCGAGTCCTCCCAACGGGGCGCAATGTAATCGCCCGGAAGGTGCGCAGCACCCCCGTCAGCGACAGTCTCAGCCAGATGCTCCCAGCGGGTCCTTCATATTGCAGGAGACTGTGCATTACCTAAGTTTGATGTTGTTAAACTTGTAGTATTACAAAATGATGCTTTGTTAACTCTGAAGAAATACTGGGAGGGATATTCTACTCGGCGGACGACTCATCAGTTGATGTGTACCAGGAACAGCTCGGTGAAATTAAGCTCTTTCAGTCATCGTCCTTAGCTTTCCCAGTGTTATCCAAAATTTTTAAAAAATGGCATATTTTCACGTGAGAATTTTGAGATGTCATCTGGGTCATTTCTCTGAGTGAAGTAGTGGCTACTATAAGATCAATTCAAATAAGTGCCTTATAAGTTGATTGTGTTAAATAGATTGTCGGCGAGCATAAAACAACTACTCTGGCCACTTGACTTTATCCAATATTTGCCGCCATTTCCAAAGATGACTCATGCACCCCCGATGACCCTTGGTGTCATGCACACCAGTTTTAAAAAATACACTGTATGGAGAAATGAAAGGGCATCATGAAAGATTGTTAGAAAGTACTTGCACTTTTCTTTCAAAGTACATCGTATTTATAGTACTTTACCTCAAGTACATTGCACCCCGTGTAGGTTACTATTTTACTTGAAGAACGTAGCCGTTCATTTACTTTGTACTTTACCTAAAGTACTTTTTAGATGTACTTTACCTAACACTGGTTTAAGCTTTCATTTGATATATAATTTGTCATCAAATTTATTGTAACAAAAGTTATCATTCAAACCAGGTATAGAAGTTTGCAAGTACGGCCTCTGGGCGCCGCCCATCTTGGTGCTGGTGCAGGTAGATTGTCTGATAGTCGAGTGTTGCTGAGGCATACCCACGGTTTCTAGACTGGCGCCCAAACAAAGCATTTTCCATCCACGGTGGCCAGACTACCTCTCGAAATGTGGCTGCTTGCAAACGTTTGTAGAATCGTATAAAAAACCAGGTTCTGGACTAAAACAAAATTTAAGAACACAATTCTATGAACATTTTGCTCCAATTGTTTACAAAACCATGTACATCAGAAGTTTCTTTGTTGTGCGAAAGGTAGCTGAGCATGGCAGTGCTCCCAAATATGCAACCTGTGACTATTGCCAAAATCCCAAAGTTCACCTTTGGTCTTTGGAACTCAAAAACTTGAGAACTACAAATATGCCGCATAAACGGTTTTCAGTTTTGTCCTGGGAAAGAATTTTCCCAAAATATATTTCTTTTTCAAAAGCTTCTAAGACATGACCTTTTTTCCTTGCACGATTTGAAATTAAATTGCTCATGTTATGTTTTTAGACACTCTACACATTTTTCCACTTGAAAGTATTATCAACAGATCCACCAGCCATGGCCAAATTTTCTACTGTTAGTCACATTGTTTAGTCAAACTGACTGCAGCACTGGTCCCAACCCGATCTGGAACGCAATGTTGGCAGACTCTGGGGAGCTCAGTTTCCAGCCAAGTTTGAAATCAGTGGCACTAAAGTGAGACACCTAACAAAGACGACAGCCTCACTCCATCCTAAGAGTTCTTTGTCCACTGCATGACACACTTCTATGTCGCAGGTTTGTCAAAGAAAGTCTAGTGTTATTTTTGTCTTTTACAACTTGCGTTTTGTTTTCCAAATTCTAGAAACATGTGACGACAGCAACCGGAAGTTTGAAATTTGTTGCGGGTCCCTTTAATATATGACTAATTGAGTGGAATACCTTCACTAGATTCACTGTTCTGACAATTTCATTTGGGTGAAGTATGCAACTTGGGGAAATTAAGACGGTACTGCAACTCTCACTCAAGTACACATTTTCTTTTGGAATGCAATAAGTATTTTTATGCACGCTTGAGGAAAAGCTTTCGTAATTTTTTTAAAAAGAAGTGAAGCTGCATGCAATAGTTTGATGATCTGTAACTTTATTTGATACAGTATTTTCATAGCTTAAACTTTTTTTCTTGAAACATGCTGCACCATGCTCAAAAGGCTTAATTGTTGTTTATGTTGAAATTTGTGTAAAATTGAATACTTTTTGTTGTTTTTTGAATTCAGGCACTCCACTGGGACCCGGAGGAACTACTTCACATCACCGGCCCTGAAGTAACTGATGCAATGGAACGTGACTGGCTATTTTATCATTGACAGTGCTTGTTTTAGCATCTTAATAAGACCCATACATCGCGTATCAGTAATTTCAAGTTTCTATTGACCTCTGGGCAATTTTAAAATGAAACTTAATAAATTTTTAGTTTGGAGTGGCTATGGATATTTTTTTAGAGTATCCTACCAGAGCTTCCAGCACAATAGACTGTTTTTATAAACAGAACAATCCTATCGGCATAATGCTGCGCAAGGCATCTTGAAATACTGGTTGACCTTTAACTTTCGGTTTTGATTAGCCAAACTCACTTCACGACATTGCGTCAGGACCAATTACACTGCTTTCATTTTTAAATTTGGACTTTTCTTAAATTTAGAATACTGTAGGTCTTGCCTACCAATGTGGATGTAATGCCGGGGCACGTTTTTTGGGCCCTCCATGCCGGAGTTTGTGCACATGTAGACGCGGGACGACTATGGCACGTAGAAGTACACTCGGCCGGTTGTTCTGTTCCATCGGCTCCTCAATGTCCTAGGCTTCGTAAACTATCCGTGAGCCTGGAGGGCCATGCTGTACTCTGCAGCGGTAGCCAGGCCGCCAGAAAGGTATGGGGCGCAACAGTTTGTACTCCTTGCTAAGCCTAGGCAGGCCCTTACGGCCGCTGGATGCCTGCATTTCATTAGCTGCTCTCGCGAAGAAGAGTGTGCAATGGTAATGAGTGCCCACTTTATTTTCATACGGTGCTGGGACGCACTACTTCATCAATGGGGCAATTGAAACCATGCCACTTCCCTCCATGGTCGACCAGGTCCCATAATGCAATGCGTACAGTGTTGCATGCGGGGAATTTTTGTGAAAGTCTACTGTGCGACCAAGACCCCTAACAGCGTCGAAGACCAATTACTTTGGGTTCAGTTAGCACAGTACCAATGTCGATGACCCCTTGCAGCGGAAACTTGTGGGACAACAACGTGCAAAAAAAGTGTAGGGCGATGTACTTCCGGTACGTACTAAGATAAGGTCGGAAGCCCACCTCTCTACACTTTTCTGCACTGGTGCGAGAGGTACAGAGAAAAATAATGAGCCTAGTGGTACACCACTTTCTTAGTGCAAGCAATTAAGTATAATTTCTATGCATGCCTTTACCGATGTGATTAACCCTTCTTTTGAATTTATTGTGTGCACATTTGTGCATGAGGATGTGTCAAGAAGTTTTAAGTTCCTTGGTTATTTTTGCTCCCACTTCAAGCTGTTTTCAAGCACCATTCGAATGAAGAAGTCTCTCACAGAAATTGTTCTGATTAAGGTATCGGAATCTTGAACCAGGTGGCGCACCAAGAATGGAATCTTGGGAAGCATTTTATGCCGCAAATGCACAGTTTCATTTACATATGAGCTTCCTTTATGTCAGCGTGATAAAACAGGGCAACAAAATAATAAGAGTTGTGCAGGAAGCACACTGACGGACTTTTTCTATGATGAATACAAATGCTGCTTCCGTACGGCGTTATTTACTTTAAAGGGATACTTCAACGAAATTTGAAATATTCGCGCTGTGTTCAAAAATAGGTTGAATATGATCCACAATATCTGTAAACGACAATCGCACGTTTGTATTTTGAGCCGGGTGGCTGTATTTTTTGTTATAAACGGCCCACTCTGGCAAGCGCTCGGAGAAGGCCCAGAGGAGACCACGTGACATTCAACGCAATCGTGACGTAGGTCGTCTCAACATGAGCAAAGCTACGGCAAGGCTAACGTCAAGAGGACGGCCTAGTCGTTCCAGCCACCGGAGCGGCTGCTTTTGTACGAATTTTGAGTGACGGGTTAATCTTCTATAATCTTGTAGGGGGACAGTAGCGACTTCTGCGACACACAAAAGGCATTCTTGGGAAGAGGGGAGTTCCTTCTGCCCCTCTTCTCTCGTCGTGGCCGAAGACGAGACAACCTCCGTCACTAGCTGTCAAGGTTCCTAGACGGGCATTACAAGCGAGGCGTTAGCGACATCCACCAGGGGCTCTTTGCTAATCGTTTAATTCGTTTTAAAATTCCCTTTCGTGACTTTTTTAACAAGATATTGGTATGTTCGATGTCATGCTGCTTTTTTGAACACATATAGACCAAAAAATGGGCGCCGAAATTTTGTAGTATCCCTTTAAAGGGGTACTCCAGTGATTTTTTCATGGTCACTGATTTGCCTCAAAATTGGCTCAACACACCCATAGACATGGCTCTACGAGTTCCCCAAGTATTTCGTGAAAAGAAAAAAAATTCGCGAAGTTGTTGAATTTTCCAATTTTGTTTTCATCGTGTTTCTCAAACTGGGAGCCCCCACTGGCAACATTGAAGTGTGACGACAGAAATGGTACAAAGTGGGCAGTAAGCCATGTTCCCAACTGATTACAAGACGTTTGATGGTGGGAAAAGAATGTTTAGTGACTGATTCACTGAGAAGCACGCAAACAACACTCGACATACTCTGTTTAAGACTATAGCACGACCTGAAAGTTTGTACCATGTGTGACGTCACACCACTGAAGAGCGCGCGAAAATTTGAATGCTGGTTTCGGCATCATCTTCATTTACGGTTTTCTTAATTGCTATCTTGAGTTTCGAGAAAATAAATAGCATACCATGACGGCTGAAGTCCGGGTAGTCGGAAAATGCAATTTGTTTAGGTAGCTCGAAAAACGGCCGGAGTACCCCTTTAAAGGGATACTGAACCGAAATTTGGATTTCGCGAAATAAGGCCGCAGAAGCGTTGAACGGGACGCTACAAACTCCAAAATATCACTCGTGCATCAATATCTCGAACGGGTGACCATACTTTTGGAAAAGAATGGCGCAATCAAGTGAGGTCTTTGACGTCTTTGTCCTCCGGGAGAATTTAAGAATGAGGGGAAGTGGCCTCGCTTCTCTAATCCTCGCTTCATTCATCAGCTCGACGCGACGTAGCGAGGAGGAGAGGGAATGGAAATTGTGATGTACCTCATCTCGTCGGCCGTGTTCAGTCACGCACTTCTTTCCAAAAATTCGGCAATCCATTAGACATATCGCTGTACGAGTAATATTTTTGGGTTTTGCAGCGTCCCGCCTATCCGTCCAGCCTTGTTTTGTCAGATCAAAATTTCGGTTCAGTATCCCTTGTATAGACTCCGTGCGACGCGACTGGCACGCCGCCGCGCGGCCGGTAGGGAAGGTAGGCAGTGAGAACCCCAGAGAAAACGAAACCAAAACCATGCCGCGTACGTTGGTACGCATTGAAGTCGGAGTGGTGCGGTTGCGCTGGGTTCACAGCACACAGCACGTTCACAGCCTGTGCTGCGTCATTAAATGTTTCAATAGTTATGCGTCATATCTCGTGGAGACAAAGTTTCACAGTTTTTCACCTTGCCGATGTTTTGTGGGACAGCGACAACCATGGAGCCGAGCCCTACGACGCGAGAAATTTGGTCTCCCGATCATGTCTGCCACTGTGTCGGCACGGCTGACATATTCTACACTGCCGCTTTGCGCTCTGCGTTTGTTTTCGTACCAGTAACGCCTACATGTGTCGGCGCCGATGGGACGAACTGAAATGCATCCCACACTCGCGGGTATGCAGTGCCAATTTCGTTGGAGGAATGCCCTCCAAATAAGTTTCGTCCCCATCGTACGTGTCGACAGGGGCGGATTTAGAGGGGGGGTCCGGATGTCCTGACCCCTCTCTTGATTTTTGCATGTGTAAAATTTAGGACGTGAAACGAGGGGGAGGGGGTCCCTAAACGTATGGTACGCTGACCAACACCTAACCCCCCCCCCCCCCCTCAGGAAATGTTTGCATCCGCCCCTGCGTGTCGATGATATTTCCGGACAAGTATGGCACGCAATCTGTACTTCATGAAAAAAGATTCGAACGGTAAAAAAAAGTGACAAATATAAATCTAAAGAAAACAACAATGAAACTCGGAATCACTGGAGAATCGACGTTTGAGTATGGAAGTTTATGTGTTGTGCTTTCTTTCTTGATCAGCCTCCTTTTGGATGTGGAAACGCTGACACCCCGAGTTCTGTAGACAACAATTTTTTTTTCGGCTTTAGAGCCACCTATCGCAAAGTGGTTCGAACTGGAAGTACCGTCCACTGATCCCTTCCTACCTGCAAAGTATGCACCTCCCACGATGAGCGGTATTATCTGACAGCCTTTGACGGTCAAAGCCAGTTCCCATTTAGTTACGCCGCCCAAACTAAATTTCCACCCGGTTTCGCTATGCGAACTCTTTTTGTTATAATAAGTGTTGTGCCAAGTGACGGTCATGTCAAAGTACCTGTGCGCCGAAAATCAGCACCTCGCACAACAGGTTATTACACAACAGCTGACCGCAAAAGCCCTTGGCGGCCAAACCGTGTGTTGGCCGAAAACTTTGTTTTATCGGCTTTGGAACCACCTTTCGTAAAGTTGTTTCAATTGGAAGTACAGTCCACTAGTCCCTTCCTATTTCTAAAGTCTCCACCTCCCCCGACCAGTGGTATTCTCTTGACAGCCTTTTCATGGTCAAAACCGGTTCCCATTGAGTTATGCCGACCATACCAAATTTTCACCTGGTTTCCCTATGCCACCTTTTTTTTTTTGTATAAGTGTTGTGTCATGTTACTGTCAAGTCCAAGCACCTGTGTGCCCAAATCTGCATTAAAGATTAAAATAGCGCAAGGACACGGACAAGAACAAGAAGGTAGACAAACAAGGCGCTGACTTACAACTGAAGTTTATTCGTTCTAACAGCGAGTATAAATACTGTATTGTCACAACAAACAAACATGAATAAAAAGCTTGGCCTGGATGCCACGTGCTCACTAGCCATCGCTATGCACTGTCACTGTTTGTCTAAATAGGAGTGTTCCTTATCCGATAAAGATAGTGACGGAATGCTGACACAGTTTTGCCCCAATCTTCCAATTTCCCGCGCCTCAATGATTTCCCGAGTGAGTTTGTCTTCATTTTTACTAACCACTTCACATTTGTCAAAGACGGGAGCGCAGCAACAGTCTCGGCAGTGCAGGCCAAGGTGACCTGACACAACTCTAGACACGTTATACTTGTGTTCCCGCAGCCGATCATTGAGGCATCGCCTCGTTTGCCCGACGTATCTCCTGCCACACGAGAGGGGAATAGAGTACACTACTCCCTCCACACAGTCTACGAATTGGTCATGGTGTTTTTTGGTGCAACCCTGCTTTTTTTTAGGACAGGAGTTCACTTTTCTGCACAGCCCAGATAGCTTCTCTGGAGCCGAAAAAACCACATCAACTCCAACCCTACGGCCAACTTTCTTAAGATTGTGAGATATCTTATGGAGGTATGGTAAAACAGTTACTTTTTTGTTAACCCTACGAGCCTGCTGGGTAGTTTCCTCACGTCCTTTCTTAAGTAAGCTCTCGGCAACTGTCGTCAACAGGTAAGACGGATATCCCGCATGTCTGAGCCTTGCCGCTTGTGCGTCGAAGCTTTCTTTCACCCTGTGGGTGCAGGACTTAAACAGGGCATTTCTAAAACAGAGGTTAACAATTCCTCTTTTCACAAGTTTGGAATGCGCTGACGAAAAAGGCAAGATGGGTTTCTTTGCTCTTGGCTCATATATCCAGCACACATGGCCATGACCAAGTTGCAGGCTCAGGTCCAGAAACCTAATGGCCCCATTTACAGGTACTTCATGCGTCAGCACCAGCGGTTTCAGACACTCTTTGAACGTTGACAGGACAAACGACACAGCCGAATCAATTTCCTCATTGTCACAATCTAGGAGCACCAAATAGTCGTCTACATCTAAAAATTTTCCCCACCTTGGTTCCTTCTAGCTTGCCTGACAGGACTTTATCGTGGAACGCAAGAAATATATCGCTTAGTACTGGGGCTATACATGACCCTATGCACACGCCATTTCTCTGAATAAAAACACCGTCATTCCACATCGCGAACGTCGACTTGAGATAAAAAGATAAAAGTTCTAGAAAGTGACTCACACTAAGTCCAGATTCATTCTGAAACGCCACGGTACCATGATTGTCAATACATTCTTCCACAGATGCCAACAGCTCTTTATGGGGAATCGAATAGTACAAATCTTTAATGTCAATGGCCTTCTGCATCCGCCGGGGTATCCTGCCTCCAGAGGTTCGGGCCTTGTTCGGTGGTTGGGCACCCTCACCGGGCCATGGAACTAGGATATGCAGAGTCCTACGAGCGGAGTATCAACGGCAGATACGACTGTACAGGGAGTGCCTGTATCTTCGCCTACTTGATGGAGCTGATTCGTCTGGCAGAGGATCAAGGTGGCGGGAGTTCTCCCGCACTATCGACAGAACTGTTGAATTCTTGTGGCATCAAACTTTGATGCACCTTCGAGCCAGCATCCCAGAGACGACACCAGCTGTGGGAAACCTGGTTCACAAGTTGGGCGACGTTGAACTCCCAGTGAAAGTGGAACGAGTCCTGAGCCAGGGCCCGAAGTTCGCGGTCGAACCAAGAAAATCGCCTCCTGAGCTGCTAACGATGGTGAGACAAGTTTCCGGACGAGCTCCAGAGTCTGAAGTCGACAGATGTATATCTGAAGGCGTGGACGTGTTGTCACATTGCAAGCCCTCGGGATCCAAGGTCCCGCTGAAAAGCACTGTCGCCTATTTAAAAGAACATTCCCTGTCTTTATTACCAGCGGATAAAGAGGGAGGCTTCGTAGTGGTGCCTAAGGGGATTTTATGTCTAAAGCGTCGGATGCCATAACGGCCACGTTTAAGCGCAGGGATGACGTGTCACTTTCGAAGGTGAAAACGGAAGCACGTAGACTTTGCAAACAGCTGAGCCTAGATAAACTTTGCCAAGCGATTGATAAGGGCAAATGCTTAGGTTTAGATTTATTTTTTTCTGCCAAAACACACAAGATTAACTCTCCACTACGCGTGATTGTGTCGGAGAAAGGGACATGGCAAAAATCTGTGGCTTCATTTTTGCAAACAAAACTAAATATGTTAATGATTGATGATCCCTTTCGGGTGAAGAACTCTGATGAGATAATAGATTTTTTTAAAGACCATCCAGACCGAAGCTTGTTGGCTTGCTCAATTGACATTAAGATTTGTACTATTCGATTCCCCATAAAGAGCTGTTGGCATCTGTGGAAGAATGTATTGACAATCATGGTACCGTGGCGTTTCAGAATGAATCTGGACTTAGCGTGAGTCACTTTCTAGAACTTTTATCTTTTTATCTCAAGTAGACGTTCGCGATGTGGAATGACGGTGTTTTTATTCAGAGAAATGGCGTGTGCATAGGGTCATGTATAGCCCCAGTACTAAGCGATATATTTCTTGCGTTCCACGATAAAGTCCTGTCAGGCAAGCTAGAAGGAACCAAGGTGGGGAAAATTTTTAGATTCGTAGACGACTATTTGGTGCTCCTAGATTGTGACAATGAGGAAATTGATTCGGCTGTGTCGTTTGTCCTGTCAACGTTCAAAGAGTGTCTGAAACTGCTGGTGCTGACGCATGAAGTACCTGTAAATGGGGCCATTAGGTTTCTGGACCTGAGCCTGCAACTTGGTCATGGCCATGTGTGCTGGATATATGAGCCAAGAGCAAAGAAACCCATCTTGCCTTTTTCGTCAGCGCATTCCAAACTTGTGAAAAGAGGAATTGTTAACCTCTGTTTTAGAAATGCCCTGTTTAAGTCCTGCCCCCACAGGGTGAAAGAAAGCTTCAACACACAAGCGGCAAGGCTCAGACATGCGGGATACCCGTCTTACCTGTTGACGACAGTTGCTGAGAGCTTACTTAAGAAAGGACGTGAGGAAACTACTCGGCAGGCTCGTAGGGTTAACAAAAAAGTAACTGTTTTACCATACCTCCATAAGATATCTCACAATCTTAAGAAAGTTGGCCGTAGGGTTGGAGTTGATGTGGTTTTTTCGGCTCCAGGGAAGCTATCTGGGCTGTGCAGAAAAGTGAACTCCTGTCCTAAAGAAAAGCAGGGTTGCACCAAAAAACACCATGCCCAATTCGTAAACTATGTGGAGGGAGTGGTGTACTCTATTCCCCTCTCGTGTGGCAGGAGATACGTCGGGCAAACGGGGCGATGCCTCAATGATCGGCTGCGGGAACACAAGTATAACGTGTCTAGAGTTGTGTCAGGTCACCTTGGCCTGCACTGCCGAGACTGTTGCTGCGCTCCCGTCTTTGACAAATGTGAAGTGATTAGTAAAAATAAAGACAAACTCACTCGGGAAATCATCGAGGCGCGGGAAATTGGAAGATTGGGGCAAAACTGTGTCAGCATTCCGTCACTATCTTTATCAGATAAGGAACGCTCCTATTTAGACAAACAGTGACAGTGCATAGCGATGGCTAGTGAGCACGTGGCATCCAGGTCAAGCTTTTTATTCATGTTTGTTTGTTGTGACAATACAGTATTTATACTCGCTGTTAGAACGAATAAACTTCAGCTGTAAGTCAGCGCCTTGTTTGTATACCTTCTTGTTCTTGTCCGTGTCCTTGCGCTGTTTTAATCTTTAATCATGAAATACCAACTAGCCCAAACTTCTACTTTAACCAAATCTGCACTTTGCACAGCCCGCTATAGCACAACATTTTGGGTCCAATATTGAATATCCCGTACAGCTTTATTTCTTTATTCGTTAGAAACGTAACTTTCACACCTGCTGTCTTAATGAAACTTGGCACGCTTCGTGCACAAACTTAGTGAACATCTCACTCACCTCCAAATATTCAATCGTCCGAGCAGTCCTACGTTTACAGCGACGAGCGAAATAAAATTCCCACTCGGAGCAATTATGGTGGCGGCCGTCTTGTTTTTCGTAAAATTGCTCCAACCCCTTTTTGGGCCGCAACTAGAGAAATTACCCATAATATACTCAAACTCAATATATAAGAAGTGGAGAACAGCTAAATGCCCTTCTTAGGTCTGCCCCAGCACTCATGCAACGTCACCCTCAACGTATCGGCTCAAAAAGCAAAAGTTTCATCCGTGCGCGCTTCCGCCGCCACAGCATGGCATGCGAAAAGGCGCCGCAGGCTGCTGTACGCGCCTCACAGTCGAACGCCAGCTCCTCCACTAGCGGCGCTGCGCGCGTTTTTCAAAGCGCCCCCTATAGTTCCCGCACACTGAACCGTTGAACCTCGATTTTACGAAACCTGATTTTACGAATTTCTCGATTTAACGAACAAATTCGGATTTTCCGCGCAGCCTATGCTCGAGGTCTACCTTCCTCGATTTTACGAAGTTCCTGATTTAACGAAATAATTAGTGGGTCCAGTGACTTCGTTAAATTGAGGCTCAACTGCACTGTTTAAAACAAACTGTAGGCCAGTGTTCGGGCCAAGCAGAAAAGAAATCATGCACTCAAATATCGGCATGTATATTTGCACAAAGAAGATAACTTCAATATTTATTAACTTATCTTACCTTCAAGGCTTACAGCATGATAGAGGGGAGTGGTTATACAAAACCACATAAGTAGAGCCCTGCATATCTGTGGGTTACCCTCGGATCATCTGCGGATATCCCCAGTGTACTGGCGAATGCAGATAATAATTAATCAGATTGGGCAAACTGCGGATTGGATGTGGATGCCAGGGGCTGTGGATCGGAGGCGGATATCGCGGGTCTGGATCTACATTATTGCTGAGGCAGCCCATAAACGTGTGCGACTGCAGACTCTAGAGTGAATAGGCGGGTTGTGTGGAAACTGGTACCAGTACGAGTTTCCGCACCTCACTCTTGTGGCACAGTTTGTGCATGCCATACCAGCATCAAATGCACCTGTGGAAAGAGACGATTTAGTGGATCTTAATTTAAGCAAGGTGAACCAGTCTGAATATGCCCATGCTAACAATATTATGTTCCTTCAACACAGCAATTCCTCGACAAGTAAAACATTGAATGCATTTTTTTTTTTTTTTTTTTTTTTTTTACATTTGGCAAGTTGTTTTTAAGTGTGTGGTTCTGAGCATGCGGTTGAGGTTTTGTGCTTAAAAATTAAACCGACAAGAGGTGTTGGCATTATTGAATTTTGTGATATCTTCCCTGTGGTAAACTTTCACCTTATACGAGTACTTTGCTGCGGTGTGACCGCCTTTCCTCTCCCACTTTTGTATTGTTTGGCCTAAACGAAGTGACGCATAGTCCTTTGTTAATTTTTAAGTTTAGAAAATATGCATCTGCGTGAAATGAGTTTTATAAAGAAAGAAGTAAAAAAAAAAAAAATTGGAGCGCACCTTCTGGACAGTGTTACGGACTCCCAAGACTCCAAGGGGGAGGAAGGAAGGGGGGAAGAGAAAGTTTATGAACCCGAACACCACGAACCGGGGCTCTGTTAACATATCCAATATTCTTTGCAGTTTATACACCTGCAAATTGTATTCCATCAATTAGGCTAAAATAATTTTCGTTTCCAGTGATATTATTTATGCAAAATATGTTACGAAATGTGTCGAAGTTGAAAGCATAAAAAGCAACAGCAGCAGAACTCAGAGCATCAAATGGAAATAGGAAACAGTGAATCTTTTCGGGTTATTGTTTCCTGTCAACTCTTGCTTTTGTCCACATGGTCCTATACAAATTTTTAACATTATGTTCTTTTTCGACCATTGTGAGTTGCAGGCTGTTTTGCCTTGTGTGGCTGTCTTCACCAAAAACAAAAGTCCACAGCAACCATTTCGTAGTAACTCGGTGATTTGAAAATATTAACAATATCCTATATTTAAAGCAATTTTTTTTACAATATTTTGGCACCAAGGGGAGAGGTACAACAGAGCATACGCGCCGGTTCTCATGCCAGGAAGACGGTCGCTTCCCGCAATCCTTGGATAGAAAATGGCGTACCATTGCGATTCACACGATTACCAGCGACCTCCGCGCTTCCCCGTGCCCCGTTGTTCGGCAGCACCATGAGTTGCTGATTGAATTTTACGACAGTATGAAATACGGGACATTTTAAAGATTTGGGAATTCCTTGCGGGACGCGGGACACGAGCCTTCAATGCGGGACAGTCCCGCGAGTCGCGGGACGGGTGGTCACCTTACACGCAGGGGATCGCGATTCAGGAAAACCGATAGAACTACCATTTCTAAAAATTTCCAGCCTCACCCGGCGACAGAAATGAGCCTTCAACTAAGTGTTGTCGATGATAAAATCGGGTCAGTCATCACTGCAAATTATCAATACTAAGATATATTCAGATACAAAATTTTACAAGCCCGAACAGCAGTTATCACGAGAAAACTCGCACGCACCTTGCGAGCGTACCCCATGTTCATCGCCGGTACAGCGTTTGGTGCGCGCTCCATTCACAAAATGTTCCGAGCACAGTCGAGAGGCTGGCGTTGAGGAAACGCCTTTTCGGTTTGTGGACGCAATCCACTGTCGCCTGAAACCGGGGTCATGTGGAAAGCGACATTGCAGCCGCTCTCGCCTTGCCGGATTCCTTGCAAGCTACATAGGTCCTCGGACAGTATTCGACGCTTTCTGTTTTTATTCGTGCACCCTATGACCGAGCAATGGTGTCCCCATGACCGGGGAACTGTTGCCATCGAAGCCCGTAGCTCTAATTAAGTTTGCGAGTTTAAAACACAGAAGAAAGTGCTAACGAAGTTAAGGCACTGCAGACACCCAACACAGGCCAAGCCTCTCATCCGGGACTTTCACTCTTTCTACACAACCAGAAAGGGAGAAAGCGCCGGTAGCCCTTTCCCCTTTTCTCTCTCGCCCTCTTTCAGTAAAACGTTCCATTAGGGTCATAGCAGAGAGGGTAAAAGAGAAAAAAATGCTCTCCCCCTCTCACCCCGCATGTCGTCCGCTCCGCCGAGTGTGCCAACTCTGTTTAAAATCGCGTCATTTTGGAACTTTCAAGCGCAGATGCGCAGATTTTGGTGTGCCAGTTGTCGTGTAATATTATGCTAGATAAAAAAACTACAGCGTGCAAATAATAAAAAAAAAATAGGGAAGACTGTGTCAGATTGACCGGTCTCTTTGGCAAAAAGTAAATCCGGTTGCTGTACCTCTTTTACTATACAAAGTTTGTACTGGTGTAGGCCTTTAGCGACCATGAGTGGAAGTCTGAAATCAAAAATGAAACATGCTCTCCTGCCGCAATACTCGCAGTAATTGAGGGTAGTACTGCCGGCTGACTCAACTGCTATTTAAATAACGGAAAAGAAGATATGCTAGTTGATCATTTAGCAAAATAGAACAACAGAGAGCTATAGACTGATTTTGGAGTAGCCACAAGTTCACAACGGCAGCCACGAGCGAGAGTTCGATGTTCGGTAGAGCCCGCCAATACAGCCCAAAGATGGAGAACGGCATCCTCCCGGTTTGTCGTCTGCTAGCGGAGTTGGGCGCGTGCCCTCTCTCTCGTTTTACCCCGCCGAACCCGCTGAACTTCCCGAATGTGTGGAGAGGGCGCTGCGGTCGAACAAAATGGTGAGCGCTAAATGGAATGGAACGAAGGGCGAGGGTAAGACGGGCCGGGAAGGAGGAAGCAGACAGAACGCTAAAGAGAGAAGGAGGTTTCCCTCTCTCTTTTCTAGCGTTTCGTCTGCTTCCTCCTCCCCGTCCCGTCTTACCCTCGCCCTTCGTTCTTAGGTTGCAACGGACAGTTACCATGGTTACCGTGTGTAGGTCACATGACAACAGAGACAACCGCTGCCTTGACAACGCTTCCGCGGAACCCGTAAGATGGCCGACCGGTGGCTTCAATTCCCCCAATTCCCCCGCTTCCGGCCACGATGAGAGAAGAGGGGAAGGAGGAACTCCCCTCTTCCCGAGAATGTCTTTTGTGCGTCCCAGAAGTCGCTATTGTCCCCCTACAATATTAAAGAAGATTAACCCGTCACTCAAAATTTCGTACAAAAGCAGCCGCTTCGGTGGCTGGAACGACTAGGCCATCCTATCGACGTCAGCCTCGCCATAGCTTTGCTCGTCCCGAGACGAACTACGTCACGATTGCGTTGGATGTCACATGCTCTCCGCTGGCTGTTCTCCTAACGCTTGCCAGAGTGGGCCGTTTATAACGAAAAATACAGCCACCAGGCTCAAGATACAAACGTGCGATTGTCATTTACGGATATTATGGATCATATGCAACCTAATTTTCAACATGACGGGTGTATTTCAAATTTCGTTAAAGTATTCCTTTAAGAGCCGCAATGTCAACGGGAAAGTTGTAGAGCTTCTTGAGAAACACCCGTATTAGCTGCTTGCAACGTGATACAGTTGGCCGATAATTTTGTTTTCTTGCCAGTAAAAAAAGCTTGTGAAACATGACAAAATACCCCGATAACGCGCCTGCCCCATCATGGACTCGATTTCAATTGCCACAACCTTTACTTATAGGCCAAAAAAAAGCATGCAAGACGCATGCACTACCTCTTATTCCTTTCGCAAGCAAACGACCTTATATTCTATATATAGTGGGTGTTTCAGCGAATGCTAATAGTTGCTAATAAATTGTTTTCAGCGAATACTAATAGGCCTTATGTTCTATATAGTGGGTGTTTCAGCGAATGTTAATAGTTGCTAATAGGTGTTTCAACGAATGTTAAACAGTTTTCAGCGAATGCTAACAGTTTTCAGCGAATGCTAATAGACCTTGTGTTCTCTATAGTGAGCATTTCAGCGAATGCTAATAGTGGGTGTTTTAGCGAATGCTAATAGTTCTTAACAGGGTAATTGAAAAAAAAAAATATATATATATATATTTTTAAACCAATTTTTAGCCGTGGGGGAGCTAGGAATTGCAAAATATATAAATATTCGCTATCTAATTAATTAAATTTTTATTAGCGATTTTTAGGTTCATGTTGCAATTAGAATCTTCAAGGCTGCCACCATGGAAAGCTAAAGGAGTTTACGGAAAGTAAAAAGAAGCAACTGGCTTAGAGATATTCGCCGCCAAACTTTGCGCTGTAATGGATATGATAAGAAAGTTGCGTGCAGCAGTGGCGTAAATCCAGGAAAATATCAGGGGGTCACAAACTTTGCCATGGCAGCCATCTTAATTTTTGAAATAATTAATTTTATTTTAGACACACATCAAAACTGTGCACTAAAACAAAAAAGAAAAAAAAAACTTGCACACATGTTCATATCTAGCGTTATAATAGTGTTAACGATTTACAGCGCACTATAAATTAATCTGCTCGAACAACGTTCCGAACTTAAATTATACATATATAAAAAGACCCGATGAGATCTACAGGTCAGAAACTAGACAAACGTAAGAAAACAGTAAGAAAAGAAACTTGTTTGCTAAATTTTGTTCTTTTATGCCTTCATTTGAGACAGAACTGTGCAGAAATGACATGGCTAAAGGCAGAAGCGCCTGACAGGGCCTTGCCATTTTTTTGGCAGCAACGGTAGCAAAACAAAACAAGAGGAGTGACAGGATTTCACTCCAAAATAAAAATGTATACAAAACAAAACACAATCATCCCAAAACAGCAGTGCATGAACCAAAAAATTTCTAGTTATTATTGCTTGCGAGTAACTCGCGTAATGGCAACCCAGGACTCTGAAATATGGATTCGTAATAGGTCCCTAAGTTTCCCGGTTGAAAACCTTAGAGAGGGTTCAAAAACGAGAGCGCGGTTCTTGCATGCGCTGACAAAACTGCCCATCAGCTGCATCAACTCTGGGTCTACAACGTCTTGGTGAACACGTGCCAGTGCTATGCAGCTTAGGCGTTCCGCAGCCATGTCTTTAACCTTCCCAGGGCACTGAACGATCGTTCCGCCTCACAGGAGGAGACTGGCATCACACCCTGAGGACACTCTACATCTTTGAAGTACTGGTATGTCGACTCGTGCATGTTCCGAATTGCCGCTGCCACATCGTCGATAGATCTTAGATCGAAGTGCTCTTCCTGTGACAGGCGCACGTGAGACATGACTTTATTGGAATCAATATCTTTGTATCGTCGGATTACGTCCACATCTGCTTCTGATTGCGTGTTCAAAAGAATACTTTCCAGCGCCTTGTATGTCACGATTTTTTCCGAATAGGGATTAAAGCGTCTTTCAATGCCAGAGAGTGCCCTGCATCAACTATTTAAAAAAATACACGCCCAAAATAGGCTCTCGCTTCAACTGGAATGGTCACTGCATGGTGCTCCCTTTCTCGTACCTGGCGGGGCGCCGTCTGGATCTCTGTGGTTCCACTGTATGTACTCTGCCATCCTCAGGAGCTTTGGCGACCTGTTCAAACAGTTCATCGAACATTTCTTCAGACCGCGGACGGCGCAACTCGCGCTTGGCAGACTCCACCGCCTGGAGCATTCCCTGAACTGTCGACGAACGTCTTTGTCGGTATGTTCTTAGGTCCTCAAGCACTGAGCACACCCTCAAAGCAATTTCCAACAGAAGGCTCGTGTTTCCAAATTCCATGGCTTTTAGGATACCACCCATCTTAGCAGACTGCTCGGTCGGTGCTTCTTTCATCATTTCTTCTAGGGAAGCAATTGTGGCCTCGTCCAGCGCGGCAGATATCGGTGTTCTTCTGCATTAGAAACGCGTTGGGCATAGGGGTTTGATGTCCTAAGACGTCGCAGGACTAAAAACCGGACTTGTCTCTCTCCGTCCTACTCGGTCGTAGGTGGCAGGTGTGTGAAGTTGAACGCAACACCTCCTAGAAATAAGGCTGTAGCGCTCTCCTCCTGACGTCGCAAAGGAAGGCCATCGGGGGCGCGCACCGAAGCAAAGGCAACGCGCGTGGTTCGACCGTCGTAACGCGTTTTTAGTCACATGCGAGTGTCTTGTTAGCTAATAGGAAAGCTGCACATAGCAACGAGTGTAGAAAACATTTTATTACTCGGGCAAAATATTACACCGCTAAATAATCGGTACGAATAGACCGATCTCACCAAGCGTTCCACGCATGCGTGACGCCGCCAGTTCGTAGGAGGCAGACGCCAGTTCACGAGATAGCTCATGCCGCCTCGTGCTCTGCTCGCGCAGACCTCCAGCAGGGTTGTCGCGCGTGCAGGAAGACTACAGCTCCCACGATGCATGTCGGCAGCGGTGGCGTACTCAAATTAGCTGGTGAGATCGGTCTATTGGCACGAGGTATGCGTATAAGACGTCTTTAGAAAAATGTGATAAAAATGTGATCGTCGAAAACATTGAGTCACACAATTATTGCTGTAGGAATCCATATTTTATACAAAAAATCTTCAAATATTGCATGAGTTTCCTAACAGAGAACCTAATGCTGAAGAAGTCGCACTTTTCAATTTTGAAGATCTGCAGTTGGGTCTGCTCTGCGTGCACTAAGCACCAAGATGGCGACGCCCACAACAACATCGATGAACAGAGTGCCGATACTCTAAGCGTAGCTCATTTAGGGGCTCTAGTGCTTTCTACATTGTTTGACTATGTGTGAGAGAAGCCGAAGCTACAAGCACGAGCATGCTGCCAGGAACACGTGCCTTGAACGGTACTTAACTGCACGAGCTCGTGCGCTTGCAGGGACGATGAGAACCCGAAGATCGCTTTATTTTGAGTGCGAGCGTAGCAGAAGCTTATAAGTGACTTCCGGGTTTTCAGTATCCCTGCCAACTCGGGGCGACATGCTCGTGCTTGTACGTCGACTCATAAGCTTCTACAACGCTCGCACTTACCTTGCGGTGAAAGGGAGTTACCACTTTTTGCGTCTCATTCGACCGTGTCATAGTGTCAAGTAGAAGCCAAACGCTCACGCAAGTAGCTTTGCGTTCTGAGATATTTCCGTGAAAAAGAGGAGTGCACATGCACAACTTAAACCGGCGTTAATCTCGCGCATCCGTACCTTTGACTTCAGTGCTACAGAAAATTGTTCTCGCATAGTAGAAAATTTTGTTTAGCTGTGAGCAAATGACGACGATGATCTGCAAGCCAAGTCTAAGCATATATGGTTCTGAAAACTAACCGCCGAATTCAGAAACCTCACTCAAACTACACTCAAACTGAAGGGCCCCTTCACTTCCTCGAGGAAGGCGCGAGGGCCGGCGCTGGCCAATCGCGACGGCGGATCCGTCCTCGCCATTGGCCAGCGCCGGCCCTCGCGCCTTCCTCGAGGAAGTGGAGGGGCCCTTCGGTTTGAGTGTAGTTTGAGTGAGGTTTCTGGATTTGGCGGTAAAACCTGGAGGCTTGCAGCTGAGTGTCGTCGTTTGTCTACAGTGAAACAAAATTTTGTAAGGAACCGGAAGTTGCCAAACGCCGCTCACCTATTACACTCTTGAAAAAGGACACTGTCCACGTGTGCTAAATCCAAGTCCAGTCAGCGCGCGCTCCCAACTGTGGCCAGCTAGAGAATGCTAGCGCGAGACGCTTTTACGTGAAGGTGTACATCGCGCAGAATTTTTGACGCCGAGTATTAGCGGCGAGATGTTTTGGTGGCGCCCTCCTATGGTTCCCCTTTGTGACGTCATTACCCTGCGAACAACAAGTTCGATGGTGTTTGTAAATAGCATGGTTGAAGCCTGAAATCATTGCGCTCTCAAAGGAACACTGCCCCTACACCGTCGAAATTAAAGTTCTTTCATTCCTCTTATTTCCGTCGATGGTATACCCTTTCCGACGTCATAGTCAGCTTTTGGGCCAATCGTGGAAGGCCGACCACAGCGACGCTTCCGGTCGCGCACGTCGCCAATAGCATATGCGTACTGATTTTTATTCCGGCCGTAGTGTCCACCAATAGGAACCGTATGGATCTAATTCAATCCCCGACCACAAGCTACAAGGCTTCACACCTTGTGCTAGGAAGCCTGAATATTCCACGTTTTTTTGTGACTAACTTATGATGACCTCTCAGTATTTTTATGCAGAACGTACAATTACTAGAAGTTTCCAGCATGTGCTTCTTTTTGTTTTCAATAGTGCCCACTTTTCTGGATTAAATCTTGCTGCTTTGAATTGTGACCACGTGGCTCGTAGATCGCGGGAATCCTTTCAAAACCCAACCGGTTGTAATCCTTACATTCCTTTCGCTACCGCACTCCTTTCCGAAAGGTGTCGCACCGGATTGTCCTTCTCGTTAACTCTATGAATTACGAGTATCTCCCAGGTACACTTTATTTCAGGGATGCTTTTCCTCACCGCTCGTTTATTCAAAAGAAAGCAATGTCTCCTTAGAATCATATATACTCAACTACGAATTGCAAACTTTGTTACTTTATGCTCTAGCATGTCACACTGCACAGTACAGTAACATTCTACGTCTTCATGGTTATTCCGACCTCGATGAATCTTCCGTCTCGTTGGGTATTCTGTCACGATGGACATTCAGGCCTAGTTGAATGATTGAATCTTCCATCTCGATGGACATTCAGGCACGGTGGACATCAAGGCCTGGTTGGATCTTCCGTCTCGTCCCGTTGGCTATTAAGATTCGTTGGACATTCCGTCTCAATTGGACGTTTCGTCTCGATGGATATTCTGTCTCGCCTGTCACGTGACCAATTGGATCTTTCGACTCGTTGGATCTTGTCTCGATGGATATTCGGGCCGTAAGCGATTCTGGCACTCTCATTGGCGCGCTTACATGCACTTCACAACCGCGCTGATGCACAACTGCAAACGATGTCGTCTAGTCTATGGTGATAGAGAGGGGGAAAAGGGGGGGGGGGGGGGAGGGGAAATGTTTAGGTGACCGAGCTTCAGCTCTCCGTCGCTACGTCTCTAGCGCCTAGCGTATTTGGTTATCCGTATTAGAATCGCCATTTTCGCGCGGTCATGTGGCGACAATGTCCCGGGACGCCGCTTTTAGGGCACGCTATTTTGTTCTTGCCGGCAGAGCTGTTTTTAATTGCCAATATTGTAATTCATGGTGTCGCCAGCGCTTTTGTCATTCATGAAACTCATTTGACACCTTGTGGATCATAGTATACGTTGCACGGTCACGCGTTGCACGTTGTACGTTGCACGGTCCGTGTGTCAAATGCCCCATGGACTTATTACAAAAGTGCTTCCGAATACGCCTTCGGAAAGTATCAGTGTTAACTGCATGAATATTCACTTCAGTATTACTTTCACTAAGGCCTCGATGTCTTTCTTTTCTCACAGCTTCTCGCGTTCGTTTGCGGGTCATTTCAAACCGCCGCGAGAAAACAAGAGCAAGACCCTGACACGCGCTGACACTTCACAGCTCACGCCGATCTTGATGCCGCCGATCGCGGCCGTGAGCGGCGTTCACGACTTCGATTATATGTGCAGGCTTGGCAAGAAGTTCCCGCGTGAAACACGAGGAGGAATTCCCAACTAGGTCTCCTCAACATCTTCTTCTTTGTATTTGTATATTGTTTTCCCAGCGGAAACTACTTTACAGTGGGAGCGGTCGTGCTCCGATAACTCCAAGGTTGCCGGGCGAGCATCCGAGGAGCCCGCTAGTCGAGTTCTCTGCTAGTCGTTCCTCTTGTTACCAGAGGAATGATCGGCAGGCGAAAGGTCAAGGCTTCTACTCGGAGAGCTGGCGCACGTTTTCTAGTCTTCGCTTCTTCATAACATGAACTACGGCGGAATGCTACGAGCTAATCAGAAGACAGAGAACATACCACGTGGCTCAACGTTATTAACCTATCCGTATGCGTGCAGTTGCGAGATCAGTGGTCACATGATGTCTTCCGGACGTTGGATTGAATGTAAGGACTCGTACTGCGTTCGCCCTGATCCACTTCAGGGTGAAGGGAAGTAAAATTAAGTTCAAGCGTGACTGAAGATTCGGTTTTGTCTTTGTATACTGATGGGTTTCAAACAACGTGCACCCGAGCTTCCGCAGATGTACGGTGTTTTTTGTGTGTTTTTCTTGCGGGTTGTTGTTACGGTTGAGTGAGGGGCCCCGATGTCAAATGATTGATCAGTGTATACAAATCATCTGTGCTTTGAAGCAGGCGTGCAGTTAGCTCACGTATGCGCGATAAATCAGCAGAGAGGTGGCTACGACAGTTTCTGCGCTTATCTCGGAGTTTTATAACTATGGCAGATTACGGCAGCAAGTGGGGTGAATGTTACACGACCGTGCTCTTGCCTCATGGGTGATCCGAGCCGAGAAATCCGAACAAGCGTATACGCTTTGCTTTTTATACTGTACTTTCCTGGTATACTTCTGATTGTGCATCCTTCAACTGTTTCTCGAAAAGACAAATAAGTAGAAAAACAAATTTTAAATGCCTGCAACGCTGTTATACATATACCGGGTGTTTCGCCAAACATCGGCTGAAATTTTGGTGGAAAGACTACGCATATCACAGAAATAAGACAGTAAGAAGAAAGCAATGCAAAACGTCACGCTTGCATTGCTTAATGTCACAACTCTGTCTGTGTTTTTGTTCTAAACATATGTTTCTGCATCGTCATTCGCTGAGCTACCTCCCTAAGTTGCTCTGATTGGTTCTCCGAGTGTTGTGCGTGAAAGTAGACGCACATACTTTTTTTTTTTTTTTTTAGAGTATCATCGGTTTAATAAGAAACGCCTGCGTGCGCTCGCACCTTTACCGTTCATTCAGTCCATCTGCTCCAAAATGACACCTTAGCGGCTCCAACGATCACACCTCAGGTGTCGCTGTGTTTCACCTTACGGGTTGCGTAAGTGTTTACAATTTTTCCTTTTGATCTTTACATCCTGTTTTTCGTGACATGTGGCGCCTGTAACGAGGAAAACTGAGTTTGGGATACGTCCTCAGAAAAAGGGGGTTTGGGGAGATACGTTAATTTAGTTCAATCAGATGTAATCATTTCTTCACGTTTTTCAGAAAGACAAGTTAATTAAGAGTATATCTGATACTGACACATCATCCACCTGCGTATCTTGAAGAATAAACCAAACTATAGAAGTTACCCCAGAGTCAACGCACATATCTTTGCTGTCTCTGTACCCATACCTACTGGGCACCGGGGGGAAGGGGGGAAAGGCGGGGAGGGGTTAGCGCACGGAAGCTCGGAGCACACACGTGGAGCTAAAACTCGCGCTGCAGAACCCAGGGATTGATCCCCCAGCCCGTCTCGATCTGGACTCGTACCTGAATGTCTTCGTGCAATTACTCCTGCGGGTTGCACGTTAAAGATCCCAGGCCATACACTCTAAAAAAAAGTCTGCGTCTACTTTCACGCACAATACTCGGAGAGCCAATCAGCGCAACTTACGGGGGCAGCTCAGCGAATGACGATGCCGAAACATATGTTTAGACCGAAAAACGCAGTCTGAGTTGTGACATTAAGCAATGCAAAACGTCACGCTTGCATTGCTTAATGTCACGACTCAGTGTGCGTTTTTTGGTCTAAACCTACAGTCACTGACAGGGTGAGAACGGCAGGAAAGGAGCTTCAGTTGTCTCGCCCCCAGCGCGAGCTTCCTACCGAGCTATTTGTTCCTACCTTCGACAACGCTTTGGCCTCTCGTGCACCTCTAGCGCACGTGCGCAGCCAAAGCACGGCGGCCGGCAACCGTGCTGGAGGCCGCGGCGTTCTAAGCACACGCCCTGCCGTTCTCACTCTGTCAGCGACCATAACTTCCCTTTGTGCAAAAGTACACACACAACGGGAGACAAACTGGGAAACGTCACAACGGTGACGTATAGGTTTGCTCCTTCGAACATCCGAGCACCTTTCGTATCGTCCGATCCAAAGCGGTTCGCGGTTTAATTCCTTTCGCCGGCAGGCGCGCTGCGACAATCTTCGTTCGCCGTCGGTCAGACGCGTGACGGGCTGCGCAGGATTTCGCCAGTCTCGATGGCCGTCCAGATGAGCAGCCTCGTCACGTACACCGCACATACGCGCAACGCGTCATCGTTAAAAAACCAGCGCACGGTCGCGAGATCCTGTGGGCAGCCCGAGCTTTTGCGACGGACTTTTGAGTCCTTGCCGCAGTCGCTGCCGCGGCGGAGATGTACGCTTTGAGCATCGCGATTGCGTTTTAATCGTGTCCCGCGGGGGCCCCCCTGGCCTTGAAAGATTGGTGACACGTTGCTCAAAATAATAGCTGAGTGGAAAAAAACACACACATACAGATTTTAGAGTTTAATTTGTTTGCGCGAAGATTTTTTTTTTTTTTTTTTTTGATCGTATACGAGAGGGTTTGTGATTTTTCCGATTTGGGGGCGAAGGGTGGCGGACATAGGAGAATGATGCAAGAGTGTCTTACGAAACTACTTGTTGGTTTAGGGTCGCCATATGGGGTCCTCCTTAAGAGTGTGTTTTCCGTGGTGCAGTGTACCTTCAAGAAAGCGCTGAAACCAAACATGCGCGTAATAATAATAATAACAAAAGTTTTGGCCCGCGAGAGCATACTATAATGCGATTCAAGAAATCTGGTGGCCGAAAACTGAAATTTGCGTCGTCACTGACTGAATGCCTGCAGCGTGTCAAAGCGCAGTTCGCCATTTTGCGAGCAAAACGATTCTTAGTCACCGAGCCACTTTTGTAAGTCGCAATGGTTGGCTTCGAGCGCCTTTTTAAGTTGAAAAAGACATGCGCACACTTTGTCGAGCTGTAACCATGCAGAGTGCACTTCGCGTGTCATGCAAAATCTGCAACAGAGCGCCGTTTCGTATGTCATATGCCCCAGCCACAAAAGGGTCAATGACGGGCCTGGGAATGCCTAAGCGAACCCGATACCCCTCATTGTCTGCATTCGACAGCTTGTGCCCTGTGCATTCGCCAGTGAGCTCAATTTCTTTCCAACGCGCTTGTCTGTGCGCTGTCTCAAAATCAAAATCCTGCACATATCCTTTTTTTTTTTTTTACTCCCTGAAACGTTGCTTTTCTGGCTTTCTTTTCCCCCCAGAAGCGAAGTGACACAAAATTACCGCGACAGCGCTCTAAACGACGTGGGCTAAAGAAACATCCCCTCGAGCTGTTTACCCGTTTACACGGTCTACTTCCGTTTTCTACGCGCGAAGACGTGCAGTTGCTCGCACGCCCTCCCCGCAGCGACCGATGTCTCCTTTGCGTGTCGGCAGAGCGCGTGACTAAATGACGCCACGATCCTCTCCGCAGACAGCGGACATCATGCCAAGTATACGCACTCACATCCACTTCTCGGCGATTTCTAGAGTACAACCGGCACCGAGTTCCGGCTTTCTGCTCCTTTTAAACTCTGCGTGCTTTTCTTTTTTCTTTTCCTTTTTTCTTTTCTTGTTTTCCCGTTGCTCCATCACGAGCCCCTGGAATGCCCGGATAGTGCTTTTTGCTGTAACCTGTTCTGAGGAGCGGTAATGCGGACTGGGAAGAAGAAAGCGGCGGTTGTGGATTAATCTCGAAGCCGATCTGCAAACAAAAACAGTTTATTAAATCACAATGCTTCGCTGTTTTATACGCATTAAAAATGTTTTTTTATCGTTTTCTTCTACAGGGCTATTCTTACAGCAAACATCCTTGGACGCTGGTGAACGCTCCGAAAATAGTATACCTTCTACAAGCATTTTTCACATGCGTAGAAACAGCCAATACAGTCATAATGAACCACGTGCCACATGAGAATCACGACCCTGCTGATTTCACCACCGCTTTATCTACTCGACAATTCAAAGGCACTCATTCGTGGGTGATAATATCCGTAACACATATGTTGCTTTGTTATCGTCAATATTTCATGTAGAGCATAATATAACCAAGCCCCCAAAAATGTATCTCCAAGCAAAAAAAGAAGAAATAAATATTTGTAGTGCCAATAATTATCTGAGAGTTGGTAAACATGTTGCTTGAGGCGGGTGTCTATGCAGCAACACTTCACCGTAACACCTTTTTCCGCACCCCTTTTTTACACCCTTAAAATTGAAGGGTGTTCCGTGCTACACTACCCAATTTGACATGTAAAGAAGGTGGAATATTCCAAAATTCAAAATAAAGGTGCCGAAAGAATGTAGCCATGTTCGTATGTCTCTGGAACACCCTTTTTACACCCTTAAGGGTTTGAAGTTTCTTAGTGTGTACTGCTGACCTGCGGACAGGTCATTACAGCAAATGTGCTTGTGCGATAATATTTTGGATGAATATATATCACTGGGCTTTCATCGCATTCCCAATAATGTTTTACACCCCGCCCCTTTTTTTTTTCCTAGATAAGTAACGAAATGTACAGAAAGAGCCTGCCGAATGAAGTGGTCGAAATGACAATTTGAGCTAAAAATGAAGTCTGTGTTGGGACACCGTAGAGCATGATGTAAACACGCGAAACGTGTACGCTGAGGGTCACATTGGGGACTTGGATTTTGTAGAAGGAAACAAAAAAGCCGTGTTACTACATTTTTTTTTTTTTTTTTTTTATACGTCAAACTTGCTCCACGCAGTAAATGGTTTTCCGAGCGACGTGTAGTCAGGTACGTTAATTGTGGGGCTTACGCGCCAAAAGCAACCAAGGGCAACTTGTACGTCCCAGCCGTAAACCCAAGGACACAGTTTCGAATAAACACCTTATTTGGAGACGAGCGTTTTTAAGATGCCAGATATATTTGGAAGAATTTATGAATATGATCAAATACCCCTCGTTGTATGTGTATCTTGTATATAAATATGTTTTTGAAGTATAATTGCACGTGTCATTACGCAAATGTTTGTCCAACTATTTTGTATTTGTATTTCAATAGATTTTTGCGAGTGTTCATTTGATTCCTGACTATATCATATCAAAGAAACGAACTATTTTGATAAAGCGTTTCGTGTTATACAATTCAGGAGTGAAGTCACTTAAAAGCCTGGAAGCTCTTCCTTATACCACGGAGAGACAATGGGCTTTAGGAAAACATCCGGGATGTGGTCACTCACTCTAAAAGCCGTCGCCGCGTATGCAAATGCGTAAACAACTTGTGAAACAATAATATTACGCCACCGCTCCAAAAAACGAGAACAACATTGGTTCATTGAAATCAAGGCGCGACAAGTTGCGACGACATCGGCGAGCAGATAAAATCCAGAGCACCATCGACGACAAATAACATTTCGCAACTTAGACAGCGTTACAAACTAGCCAAACTGTAACCTTTTCATCTATTATCCCATGACGTACGCAAGAGATCCCATCAAACTCTCAAACGTCGTAAGGTCACACTTTATCTCGTATATATATATAGTGTCGTCAGAGTCGCCTGTTCTTCTGTAGAACAGCACGCGACTTGTCGGCGCGTATTGGTATGTATACACCAACACGTGACCAGCATAAGCATTACATGAATGCCGGCTCAATGGGTATATTTGTGACTATGTTCGTCACTCCATGATTTCATAATCCGTTCCTGATTCTTCTTTAAAAAAACAAAAACAAAAAAAAACAACATGATCGCATTGAATGTCCAATGATTGTGAACGAATTGGGACTCCGTCCCGTCGTTCTTAATTTTAGACAGCGCACTGTAATGTGCCACATCCAGTGGTGCCAATGGTTACATGAAAACGAAAACAAAGCTGCCTGATTGAATAATCAAAATGAGCCGACTTTGCTATAGGGCTAAATCGCTTACTTACCTTTTCTAGAAACATTTCTAAAAACTTTCTAGAAAAAATAAATAAATAAATAAATCGCTTACTTACGTTTTCTAGAAACATTATTCACTTTAAACCGATATACTGCATTAACTGGCTTAATATTCATCGTTCTAACCCTTTATAAGCCTGTAATTGCCTGACGCTTCTATAGACGCTAAGAACTTCGTGCTGGAAAAAAAACTTAAGACTCGTTTGATGCCATACTTTTATGCTAGCGACAGGTGGTGACAAGAGTGTGGGGCTTGGTAAGTTCCGGTACTCCAAGTGTTCGGTGGTTCAGAATTTTTTTTTTTTTTTTGAACGAAGGTACATTTTAATGTATAAATAATTGACAATTCTATCATCCACTCATCTATTTGTCGGCGGTCCAAAGAAAGAGAGAGCGTATAAAATGTACAATAAAGATGTATGTTGATATTTAGGTTGCACTAGCACGGTTCCGAATTTGTGTCCTCAGACTCACTACCTGGTTGCGTGGCCCCGTAGCAACGTTGCCTGAAAAAATATACAGACGACATGGACGCAGTTTGAGGTCAGGCGTAAGGCCTCTCAGACATGTCTACATCTTGTCGGAGCTAGATACACACTCACTGTCGCTCCTTCGCGTCGAAAGATGCTTGACGGTTTTTCCCAACCGGTTTTCTTTTGGCGTGGACGAAAGCAAATACGACAGGAAGAGAGCTCAATTTGTCTCGGCACCTTTATCGCTCTACACGGCGAAGCGAAATGATTTGCATGATTAGGCACATCTTTCAGATATAGCTTTGCGGCCGGTGGTAACCAAAATACAAATGATTCTTCTTTAGGAAAGACATTTGGGATGCGGAATTTCGTTTTTATACCCCAGTTCCAACCGAAAGTTTTTGAGTCTGTTCTCGGTGGGTTAAAAGAGTAGAGTGAACAGCTGTTTCGACATAATAGTGATAATTTGTTCATTTAGTGTGGATATGCTAACGTTACTTGGCATCAGGGATGGGCAGTATTGAGATACAAGTAATTGAAATACGTATTTCAAATACTTTGTGTATTTTGCATTTGTATTTAATTACAAATTGGGTAATGTAGTTGACGTGTGTATTTAAATACTAAAACGTGGGTATTTTAAGTACAATTGTAATTAAATACAATTTTGTGGGCGAAAATACATCACTCAAATTTATTGTCACTGTCCAGAGCAGGAAGAAAACTACGTTCTGCACCGAATGCAGTGTCTCTCAATCAAGCACAAGCGTTTAGTGACTTTGTGATTACGGTGCTAGTCCAGGGCAAGAATAGTGACGAAATCGACGTTCGCAGGCAGACTGGCTAAATAAGTGCCTGTGACAACTTGCGATGCTTTCCAGCCTGATTTCCATCCATATTTTTGCCTGGAACATTCTAAATGCGCGGGTCGTCCAGATTTTCGTAACTGGTGCGAGTTGCAACAATAAAAAATTCTCTAGCTAGTGCTGCGCGTCTTGGTCGTCTCGGTTTTTTTGTTGGTCTATACCAAAATGTAATCGAGAAAGAAAGCTGCTTGAAGCTCTGTACTTTTTTCACCTATTACGTCCAAGCTGATTACATCTTTTTTTTTTATATTCTTATTACTTTACTAGAGCCTCGCAATCTAACTCCCGAGTGTGCGATGCAAAATTAAAATGGGATACCCAGAAACCCGTTGCAGGTGCCCTGAAGTCGCTGACGCAAATTTTGAGGAATGTATTTGGAAAAGTATTTGGAGGAGACCAAATACATTTGGTTGTATTTGTATCTTGTGCTTAAATGCTTTTTTGGAAATTTAATTAGATTTGCAATTAAATACATTTTTGACGAAGTATTTCGTAATTGTATTTCGATACATATTTGCATGTATTTTGCCCATCCCTGCTTGGCAACAAGTATTGCTTTTAAGAAGAATCATCGCATCATCCCTTCGCAAAAAATAAAAAAATAAAACAATTAGTAAATAATATTAATTTATATTTAAGGCAGATGTCCAGTCACTCGTTATATTTGTTTCTCTTGAAATAAGTCAAATCATATAGAACACGTGTTTTCCTTCTATTCGAGAACTAACATTAATAGACAAGCAATAGTGAAATAAGACATATGCGTTGTTGCGCAACAGTTGGTAAGCCATCATCTCAGCCATATTTTTAAAGGCCGATTAATTTGTTACGGGACTGCCACGATAAGAGTACAGAAATGTCTGACCCCAAAAATGTTGCAATATTTGGATAGAAAAAAGGCACTCATCTAGTAGACTAATAGCCCTGTCACGCGGTAAAATGTAATTTCATTTCCATAGAATGACAGGATCAGATAGGTTGATAAGCGCAGGCCAATTCTGGCGCAGTTTGTTGCACGCGCAAACTCGCAAATATGATGGTTAGCTCACTAGCTTTAATATCCTTTAATAAAAATTACATGAGATTTTGCCGTGTGGGAGAAGTCTTACAGAGATTCAGCTCCCTAAACAAAAAAAAAAAAAAAAAGAGCAACGCTGTGACCTTATCCGAACCCTATACAACACACTATCCTCATGCTTACTAATGCACAACCCAACGTGCAATTCTGATTTGTATTATTGTTACAATTATTATTAAGACATTTCTCCAAATTTAGTCTGGCCACCTCGACCGCTATCGTCGTGGGAGACATCTGTGAAATGCTAATGGCGGCTTTCTGTATGGTGACTAAGTAATTGAAGGCATTCACTGAAGCAGCCAGCACAAGATCTGCACATTCGTAGAATACGCAGGTTTGCCTTGGCTGCCTCAGCAGTACTAACGTTTTTAGTCGTTTGCACAATACGGCACACAAATTGGATACCAACGATTATGCCAACGTTCATTTTGGACACGTGTCAAATCTATCAGTTGGCACACACTCACCCACGCACCAAGTACCTGGATGCGATACATTTTATCGAGGTCCTTACTCAGGTAATTCATTCGTACACACCAATAGTTTCATTGTCACCATCGAAAAGAAAGGACTTTGGAAGGGACGTAACGGCGAAATACACATTACTGTCTACCGTGGACATGCGCGCAATAAAATTCTACGTTCTTACAGTTACAGCCATTGGCGGTAAGAATGTAGCTAGACAAAGTGTTTTGCAAACTTCTGCTTCACAAACGTTCACAGCTTAACAGACGCTAACGTTCTTTCATGGATTCAGGCTTTTCTATCCCATCGGTCCCAATTTGTTACTGTTAATAATAGTAAGTCGTCTTCTGTCCTTGTTGCTTCCAGTGTTTCCCAAGGATCTGTTTTGGACCCGTTGCTTTCTTTAACCTTTATTAACAACCTTCCAACAAATATCTCCTTATATATATGTCTGTTCGTTGACGATTATTGTGTTATTTACCGCGAGACGCAAGATGATCATGATAGAGATATAAACATGTGTGTGTCTGGCCAGTCTCACGACTGTCATCATTGCCTCCTCAATCAAGCCCACCTAGTTGGTATCTTTGTACGAATATCTCGGAGTGCACATGCATAACTTCTAACCTTTCATGAAAAACCCATATTCGGTACATATAACCGCAACGCTAATCGCTATTTAGGTTCAACCAAACGTAAATTTTCTTTTGCACCTGTTTCACTCAGGGAAATCATTTATAAAACCCTAATTCGTCGAAAGTTAGAATATGCATCTTCTGCCTGGGATCCCGGACAAGCCACTCTTAATCTTGCATTGGAAGCCATCCGAAACCTATCCTACTCGTTTTATTCTCACCAACTATCCGGGGCTGATTTATGGGCCAGTCTTGCAAAGGGGGGAGGGGGGGGGGGGGGAGGCATTCAGTTGGCGTAGGAGAGTCTGCTGAGATATGACGTTACGGCCGAAACGTTGCCCAAACTGTTTTTTTTTTTTTCCTTTGACCCATGATTTTTGATTTTATAAAGCTAAACTTCTCGCTAGTATATATATATTTTTTTATAAAAAGGTTGACCTTGAAAACTTACAAGAGGGGGGGGGGGGGCGGCCGCGCCCCCCCCCCTCCCCCTAAATATGCTTTTGGAACTACCACTGCACTGCAAGCGTCACCAGCATGAAAAGTACCCTGTTAATGCCCGTTTCGTCCTTCCGCCGAAAAGTCGCTCGCCTTTCTTTATTTCATAAAATTTAGTTTCATAATTCTATTCCACGCAACCAAACGCCGCCCCCCCACCCCCCTTTCCTCCTCCCCCGATCATGTTTCTTCACGTTTCGATCATCAGCACAAGGTTGACCTCCCAAGTTCGATGACGACAACGTTTTACTCATATTTCGTCCCCCATACATCCCATGACTGGAACTACTTTCCAGGTACAATTATCACCATCACGGACTCCGAGCTTTATTGAACTGACATCTTGATTGAGCCTAACCTGTAATTTGAATTTTGTTATTGTAATTTTTTTTTCTGCTCTTACTTTTTGCAATGCATTCTGGTCCTGAAGATACAATAAAAGATATGAAAAATAGCTTGCGAAAAGCTAGACTGATATTTCAGTAAATAGATGGCACTGAATTTCGGAAACTGTTTATTGCCTTTGTGTTTTCCAAGTATCTTTGTATGAATGATACACCTAATCACACATTTAAAGCACCAGGCAGGACGCCATGCTTGCTCCAAACGTTGAAGTACATAAACTGCAGGCTTTCATTGAGACTCAGCGTTACGGCTCTACTTAGCCTCTAATCGGAGCTTTCGGGATTCTTTGAACACTATCACAGAGACACTCTCGTAAAGCATCACGCCAGAATAAAAAAATTTCGATCACGATATGATTATTTCTTCTACCCTTATAGAAATGCCCTTGCTTTAATAAAGGAATACTGCAACAAAATTCTAGCGCCTATATAATTGTCTGAATGTCAACCACGTTCTGGCCACACCACAAAAACACCAATTTTTTGCTAAAAAAAAAAAGACAGTATTTAAGATGAATAACCCGACTGTCGTTACGTCACTCTGGCCTTAAAAGCAGCGCCGCTCTGCGGAAGTACGGCGGCAAGCTGCGAGTGCGCGAGCCCTGTCGAACCGGATTTCTCTTCTTTCTCGGTCTATTCAACTCCTGCGGGGAGCGGGGAGGGGAAAGTAAAAAAAGGCAGGTTGTTACATGTTGACAACGCCGAGTGGCGAAGCTCATAACCACGCCAGCCCCCAAGCAGCATTATTTGTCCGTGCTGGGTCAGTTGACGTCACGTTTCCCGGGATGCATCGCGCTCTCCGATGTCTGATCTTCGAGCGCTCGCTGGAATCGGTCCTTTGGAACAAAAAATATAGCCATCCAGCCATCCGTTCAAAATAGAAGCGTGTGATTGTCATTAGTAGAAAGGGTTGATCATGTTTACCTTATTTCTTAACGTGACAGGTATATTTCCAGTTTCGATTTAGCATCCTTTTAAATGAAAAGAAGAGCTTGGCATGATTTGCGTGATTTTAGATAATCTTTCACTATCATCATATTTAATATGCTTGTGCGATGTTAGGGCGTAAGACACAAACAGTATGACTGTCTCGCGCTCCTTCCGCAAACCCCTTCAGCCTTTCCACATAGAGCGAACGCCGGAGAGGAAGCAAAGCTGGGCAAGGAGGGACTCGCCTCCTCTCCGGCGTTCGCTCTGCTATGTGGAAAGGGAGGGAGGGGCTTGTCCTGCTTTTCTTAACCTGCAATTGTTGTTTATTTTGTTTTTTAGGTGCTGTTGGTTTGTTTGGGTTTTTCCCCACCTTTGCCAGTTTCGATCTGGGTGAGCACTGTAACTGCGTGCGGATGTGTATCACTTCTGCGGCATGCACGTTAAAGATCCCCAAGATAGCAGTTGTCCTGCACTGGCTATATTGCTCATCTACAGCTGAGAGACAAGTCGCCCGTTGAGGGAGACTAACATTAAACCGTATAAACACACACAAAAAAAAACAATAAAACACGAACACAATTGTGCTTGGCGCAGGTGACAATCTCGTTGCCATGTTATTGGTAATTTTTATAACGTGTTTTCGAACCTACCTTCACGGCTTTGTGTGTAAACCATCACGCGCTGTGAATATATCATTCACTCGAGAGGGCTGGTGAGCGAACCTGCCCCCACAGCTTTCTGTTCCTGCCGCTAGGTGCCGTCGTTTTAAGTTTCTGTGACATTTTAAAAGACGCAAGGTTGCGCGTGCACAGCTTTGATCAGCGCTCAAAAGGCTCGAGCGTACAGGAGCACATAGCTGTGACACTTCGAAAGGTTTGCTCTTTGAAGTAAAAAAGAAAAGTGCGTATCGGTAAAGATGAGTAGAAAACAAAAAGAACGGAGAAGGTAAATGGGGCGAAAATTTTTTACAAAATAAAATATCAAACGCAAAATAAAGATTAACGAACTTGTGTCACTATTAAATTTCAGTTGCTGTCAATACGCCTCAGATGGCGACGTTTCGCAAGGTTTCCATCAAACAATCTCATTACCGGATCTCCTTTTCGCTCGTCTAAAACAAAATAAAAAAAACGATTACGGACTGTTGTCACCGTGACGCAGAAGGCAGCGCTCGCGGACCACAAGAGGACGACCACAGCCTCTTGGACTCACGTGAGTCGAAAAAGAGTCAAGAAAACGAGAAGCCGGCGAAGGTCCCAGCGGGTAACCCCGCTGGGGTCTCAGGCAAAAGAAAAAAGCGCGCCACCGTACGTGACCCAGATCGCGGGAGCAAGAGGACGTGCCCTCTCCCGGAGGCGTACCTCTCCTCCGGAGCCGGGGAGCTTCTTCAGCAGACTCCGTCCTCCGGCCAGGCGCATTACCATACAGAGAGTGAAAGCCGCTACTCGCACCACAACGGCTCCAGACATGCTGTACGTCGCTCTCGTGCTCCTCGGGCTCCTCGGTCTCGGTGAGTCGGAGGCTCCTTTGGCTCCAGAGATGCGGTACATACCGGGAACATGGCGGTGTCTTTTCGTGTCTCCTGGACGTATAAGGTTCACCTACCAAACCGGCAGTTTTTATTTTATTTTATTTATTTATCTATTTTACGGTGGCGAGCCGGCAGAACGCGTTACGATCGGTGACCACCTTAAAATGTCGGCTTCATTGGTGAAGGTTGTAAGTACTGTATCCATCGGGTTTCATTTCTAGTGTTACTTATTAAACGAGTTTGTGTCGTTAGCTTTCAGCCATAAAATTGTGTTTTCGAAGAGTCTCATAGAAGTCTACGCCGGTGGAGGGTTCGTGAAGTAATAGTATAGAGTCATCAGGTTTTGGGCGTGCTGTTTCTGTGATTCGAACTCGTAACCCAGAATTGCTTCGATTGTGCCAGCACAGAACCCAGATCTGTGCGGATGATTGAAACCTATAGGGTCGGAGACGGGTTGAGAACTAAGTAGATGCTTTGCCTGGAGCGCGAGCTTTCTTCCATTGATACCGCTTCCTCGCACACTCGGCCGAAGCACGGCGGAAGGCAAGGAGCACCTGTCACTGTGTACTTTTTTGGATGGTTCGGAGCCAGGACTGTGACGCTTCGAGTGGAACTTCTGCAAAAAGATTTTGTGCGATTCTACCCTGCGTGTGCACGTGCAGTAAATACATTTTTAAAGTGTGATTAAAAAATATCCAATATTTGCACGATTTCCTCGTTTACAAAATTTAATCCGATGAGAGACAAAGTGACAATCGAAAGATCGTTTCCACTTGTCTAAGAGTTACGGAATTTCTCAGCGCAGTTCTGAAGAGCGCTTCACCGCGCGAATGATGGAAGCCTGGATAACCAACCGAAAGCTTTCGAACATCTAAATCCGAATCCTTTGGTTAGGCGCGCGATTATTGCGCTTGACATTGTTTCCTGAGTTCAGAAATTTGGAAAGAAATAGCCGACACCATCAGCGCATAGTGCTCGCATAGTGCCTCTTGAATGTGTTTCTTCTATTTTGCTGAGCATAACATTGCTTATACAATACCTTAAACTTATCACACGGTGATACACCGCGTTTGAACTATAAATGCATACAGTTGAACTCAAGGAGTGCATGCATTTGGAGAGCATGTTTGCAAATAATGAATCAGGTAAACGTCTGACACCATTCGCCACCCGCTAGTGCTTTGAACAGAGTATACTAAAATGCATTGGTAAGTAGTATGCGACTTTAATATTTTAACGTGCTTATATTTACACGATGTATCTTATGTATGCGAATGATGTCGAAAGTGGAAGATCTGCGGATATAGGTTCGTATCAATGCGTATGCATGATTTAGACTTATCATGTCACCTCCATGGGGCGAATAGGCCGCGAGCAAGCGACGAATTTCGCCCGCAGAGGCGCTCGTTGCGTGCGCGGCGTCGAAAGAGGGGAGGTTGACGCTGCGCGCAAAGTACGAACCGATGGGTGAAGTTCGACCGCTGTGCGCCGCATATTCGCTCCTCAGTGCTGCCGTAAGTCGACGAGCGCGCTGCCTTCTCGAGCAGTCAGCAAAAAACGCTGTAGAAACCCACGCTAGCTTTTCTTTTTTTTTTTTTTTTTTTTATAACGGGCATGATCTGGACAATTATATTATGCGCAGTGACACTATAAACGTAAGACTGCCACAGGACCGCAAAATTACTGGGTGATTCAGCAACTCGATACGCGACCAGTCGTTGGAACAACTGGACTTGTTGCTTGCAAAGATGCCAGGAGAGAAGGAAAGCGACCTCGGAGTTAGAGAGGTAGCTGGCATTGTACGAGCATAAGCGAAAACAAAAAGGCGATTGTGTGGTGGATGTTGGTGTATTTTTGGGGTAGTGTACAACTAACAGGCGTAGGAGTGACGCTCTGAGGGATTACGCAAAATGAGAATGCTGTGTCTGTATTATAGGCTGTTGCGGCATAAGGTTCCGCCCCCGAATACAAGGAAATAAATAGTCACTAAGCCTCTTCATATAAACATATAATTTCTATAACGTCACAGAGATATAGAAAAAAAAAAGCTCTGATAGCGCCAAATAAAAAAAAGCGCCACCTAAAAAAAAAGTAGCACCGTTTAACGCCTAATACATCCTCGTGCATTTGGAATTAGACAAAGCATTTTCTTAAAGGTGGAACATTTTTTGCAGTCTTTTTATGTTGCTGCGGACAATAGTTCAACTCAGCAGGATAGCAATTCACTAATGCTAAGTCGCTAATTTGGAGCGGTCGTATTACACGCTTGTGTAAACTGCAGGCCTTACAGTGTAGACTCTATGAAAATACAAATCATTATGAAATGTGTTGCGTCGTAATTACTTTCAAGTCCAAGTTTGTTAAAATCTTACACATCGGATAACTGAAGGCCTAGAAACAAAAAAAAGAAAAAAAAAAAAACATTAGGTTGTTTGGTTCCTTGAAGTAGATGATGTGATATCGGTTTGAACGGAGTTTGCGCCTGGATGCTATGCCCGTTGCAAAATGACTTCAGTGAAGAAAGGATAAACACACGGGTCAGTTGGCAGGCATCTTCTCGAATACAAGGTAACATGCTTGCTACAAGGTGTGGAGTCGGTTTTCTTCTTATTACTTATATTGCAAACAAGTACAATACTCTATGAATGTATAAACATATATATGCATCGAAACTTTGTGCATTTAAACGAAAACAACAAAAATAATTAATCGGGCCCTTTGAAGTGACGTCATGTTTGCATAAGGTCGACAAGCGCATTTTCTATGCCCTTTCCGTATTTTTAAACCGCTGTGATTTGTCGCAATAGTTAACCTCAGAGTGCAAGCGCCAGCACAATTATCCTCTTCAGGGAAGAAAAAAAAAATGGATATAGCAAGGTTGTTCTGAACTTTCGTTACGGTACTTTTGAACGATCGATTAAACGGCATATTATGTAAATATTGATTTTTTTTTCTTTTGTTTTTTTAGAAAAGAGGTCTTTATTATCAGTGCCGCCAATACATGACATCCCTCAGATGTAATCGCGATAGAAAAATGTTGTAATTTTATTAATACATTTGGGGCAACACGCTGGTAATTTTTATAATGCTGCATTATACGTACATTTTCGAAACATAAGAAAGAAAATAACAAACAAGACGCCACTTTGGCTTCTCAAGGTTATACTATCTTTTTTGTCTTATTCTACTAAATAATTTCAAAACCCAATAGTTCGGGATGATTTGTCAATACTCATCTTGCCGTTAGCTCTTCAATAATGTTTTAAGGTTAATCCGGTAGCTGTTTTTTCTTCCTTATAAATTGTCTGATATACAGATTTTTATGACTCAAGCACGGTTAACCAAAGAAATACTTTTTTTTTATCTTTTTTTTGGTTCGGGCTTGAAAGCGATCCATCTTTCCTTCAAGAAGACGAGCCGCTGATCCCTTCCCAAATCGTCTCCGTGACCTTCCTTCGAGACGGGAACGAACAATAAGTCCGTGACGCGGATGCTTCGAGCGTCAGGCATGCAGCCGAGGAGAGGCACGGGGTTAACGAGAGCAAAGAGAGGAAAGGGAAGCGCGTGTCTCCAACGGCCATAACGTGCGCGGTGCCCTGTCGCGCCGACACGCCCGAGCACGGAGAGAAGATTCGCCTTGTCTAATTTGTACACCGTCTCCGGTTCCTTGGAGAAAGTGCCGGCATTTGGGTCACCTCCTGGGAAGACTTCCTGAAGACCCCACAACGATTTCTTCACCTCCCCCCTTCTCCGCAGCACGACTCTCTATTTCGGAGGCCGTATGCTGATCCTCCCTCTCGCGCTCCGAGTTACCATGGGGCATCCAGTTTATGCGAGAGTGCCGCAATCGTGTAAATTTACATTCGACGGGAATGAACTGCCGTACTGTCTTGTTTGTGTGACTCTGACCCGACCCCAGTTGATCCGTGAAATGGGGAGCTGTTTGTTGACACCTCTCGCATCGTCCGGTAAAGCTTCGCTGCGTGTTATGTGCGAGGCAATAATTTTGAGATGCACAAAACGACTAAAAACTTCAGTACATCCTTCACAAAGGTAATAAAGAGATAACGGCGGGCCCTCTTCACAGTGCACCTGTATGAATATAGTTGACGAAATGATTTTGTTAACCTCCGAGTTTTGATTCTTGTCCGCGCACTGAAGCGAGAACGACGATGAGTGATAGAGATGATGGAAAGACAGAGATTTGGAGGGCGAGGATAATTCATTTTCTGCAGAGGAGATGCCTTAACCCGAAAACATCATAGGTTAGCAATAACAAATCAATCATTATTAAATTAAATAAAGGATTCGATAACTTTTTGTTCACACGTGAATAACTATAAGCACAGAGCCTACTCCGACAAAGCGTTGGATTTATATAAGGCACGCCCACAATTAACTTCTTCACTTCCAAAGTGTCTCGCACTCAGTTTGCGGCGATATATTTTTCAGCCCAGATGTACAGCGCTGGCAGGCATTGGGAATTGATAATAACTCTCATAATTCTTTATAAATATTTTTTTTTCAGGGAAATTTCCGATTTTGTTGAACGTAGACAGAACGCATGGAACAAGGCGAAGAGTCAGTGTGGTACGTAAATGCCCGAAATGCAGAAGCTGTGCTCCAATTACAGTCTCTGACAGCTCTGGAGAAGCGCATGGACGTGGCTTGCTTACGTTCACGCTTTTTGCTTCGTGCTTTCTTTGGCGTTCTTCTCGAGTAATGCCGCAATTTGATCGGTTCTGGAACGATAATAGTGAGTTTTAGAATAGCGTACAAAAAAATCTTTGCGTATGCAAAGAAATAGCGTCGTCGCTACTGCGCATCTGTGGAGCCCAAACTCCGACGCGCATGCGCAGTGTGGAGCACCCGACGCACACACATAGTGCTTGCGTTTGACTAAAACTCTCGAACAAGACGCTCTAGACTGGTCACGCGCCCAGCGTTTTTTAGACACTCAGTCTACCAAGAACACGAAAGTCCAGCCATCTTGGGAAGGCATTTCCCAAAAACAATCTGGTCAGATTTTTTTTCTTTTTACTTTTTCTTCCTCTCTCTTTTAAATATCGCATTCCGACGCCTTCAAGAGGCTTCAAGGTTGCACTTGGATAAGCCGTCGATTCCTCTCTTTTTTTTAAAGTTATTCTTCCGCGTCTAGAAACTGAGAAACTAGTTTTTTTTTTTTTTTTTTTACTTTCTTACTGACCCAGAAAAAGAAGCAAAAAGTTACACGGCAGTGCCGCACTTCCTCCAGTGCAGGTCTCGGAGGGTCGACTGGGTAGCTCATTTCTTTGGTGGGAGCCGTATCTACATTAGCGGCGATTGCTGGTGGTTGAGACTTAATACATTCTTTCGCGATCCTTCTTTTTTTTTTTTTTTTTTTTCATGTAACCGTCAGAAGATTTTGTATGTTACATAAGAAGTCTTCTTTCCTCGTACAGGACAAAAAGGCGTTAATCGTTGTCGTGTAGTCAGAAAATAGTTTATACTGGTTAGTCTGGTCACATTGATTTCAACAAGAATGATACTGGAGGTATGTTGCAAGCAATTTTTTATTGGCGGCTGGCGCCTTACAGCCTGTTTGGGAAATCCAAATCGGACTGGTTCTAACAAGATCACACCGACTTCTGTGAATAGTCATTTCGACGAAAATGGAATTCGCAAGTTGCCGTGTGGACGTGCGGGACAATTCCAATTATACTGTTTTTGTTTACCGCTATTAGTACATCAAGATGTGTGTTTTACTCATTGGTCCTGGCCGGAATCGGTCACCGAAGAATCGATTGCCTGCATCTTCGCTTTAATAGTATTTTTTGCGGTACTTGTGGTTTGTCGGCAACTGTGTTCATTAATGAAAAACTGTGAGTGCGCAGGCGAGCTGGTGGATATTGATCATAATGTAGAAAACCCGAGACTGTGGTAAAAGCAAGGAAACGGAGTCGAAGAAGAAAGACAGGGGAAAAGAACTTCTCAAAGAACGTCTTGAGACGTTCTTTTCCCCTGTCTTTCTTCTTCGACTCCGTTTCCTTGCTTTTACCACAGTCTCGGGTTTTCTACATTATCTGTTCATTAGTTCATGGAGTTTGACACAGCAACGATAGTCTGTTTTTTTTTTTTTTTTTTTTTTTATTTATTTAAGAAGCATATTTTCAGACAAAGTGTGTGCTGATCTTTTTCTGTTTCTTTTTTCCTTCTCTCACTACCTAATTTATGTTAAATTTGAATTAATCTGCAAGAATAAAGCAAGACATGTGTCAGGCGAGGGGAATTTAGGTTTCAGGCCTCGTGTCTTTTCAAGCTATTAGTGGCAATGGCATGGTGCCATTCAAAGATTACTACTGTCTTGGTGTGCTTTATGACATCCGTGTGGTCTGTTCACCTTTCTACGTTATATAAAAAAAAATTAAATAATAAAATAACGACAAATGCACGCCAGGTCTCCGAAGACATTGTTTGTGTTTTGCGTCTCGATATTTTTTTTTCCTTTTTCTTTTGGGGGTCACTATAAACTTCTTTATCAGCTCCCCTGAGTTCAGAAGCTGTGTTCTCTGTTTCTACTGCAATAAGTGTGCAGTTATCGCTACGCCAGAGAAATTACCTTCATATTTAGATCAAGTTTAGACAGACGTAATACGCAATACGTTACCTAGGTAATGTTCGGCTGTTGCACAGACAGGATATAAGATACCATCAAACGCCACGCAGAAGAGTATTCTTGTTAGAATTGTTTGCAAGCAGTAGTTTGCAGTATCGATCGTTTCAAGTTATTTTGAACGTAAAGCTTACGATATAACCAGTTTTGGGGGTTATCGAGGAAAGGTATTGGTTAGATTACCGGTCCCCATAATTTGTCGGTATTATGCATACTATATGTAGTTGGGACTGAAAGATGGTCTGACATTTTTGAGGTGAGAAAAATGCTCTGACTTTTTTAAGTTAATTTCTTTTTTTCACTCGACTGATCCACTTGGTATACGCGAGGCAAGTTCGTATGCTTCTTGCATAGGGGTTGCGATGGTGTCATAACTACAAATTCTTATTGGCTGATTGAAAGGATAGTGGGTAGACCTCAAGGCATCTAGCATTGAGGTCTACCCACTCTCCTTTTAATGACAACCAATCACAGCTCGGCGTAGTTCTGACGTCACCGCCACTCCTGCGCAAAAAGCAGACAACGACTTGCGCTCCGCATATATTGTTGACATGTTGGTAGTTGGTGAGGTTCTAAATATTCACATGCTATATAATACACATTTCTATGCCGTTTTATTTGTTTCGTTCGCTTACATTCAGCTCTTGACATATGACGATTGTCATAGGCTCTTTGGTTATAAATAAAATAAAATAAAATATGGGCGGGTGTTGACACTGTGGATGCTGTAGCGCAGTAGATCCTTTACTTAATTTCGCCCAGTGAATATTCTTCCTTTCGTACACCCACATGTTTTTAAATCATGTACACCAACTTATGTATAATAATAACGGATGATGATTATCATACTCCATCTGGTTATAAAATAAAATAAAAGATGGGCGGGTGTTGACGCTCTCGATTTTGTAGCGCAGTTACTCCTTAACTTAATTTTGACCAGAGGATATCCTTTCTTTCACACACTCACATGTTTTTAAGTCACGTACAACAATTTATATTGCAATGCACGTTGCAATATAAAGACGACGGGCGTGATACCGTTGGTTCTTTTGTAAAGGAACCGCGAGCAGGCTCTTTCATCTTCGACGTGTAATAGCACGAATAACAATCCACAGATTTGCGCATACGGAACAGGTTTTCGCCTCTCTCTTTGTCGGTGCGTGCATGAGCACAGTTAGACTCGGGCAGGCAGCGGTTGTTTTCAAGAGCTCTCGGCAAGCGAGACTCATCCAACTTCGCAGCAGCCTTGATAACTTGCTAATCCTGGGGCCATCCTCGAATTCTCTGGACGGGGTCCTTGGCAGGTTCTCAATAGACGGCTTTCTTCGGGCTGTCTGGTTTTGTTTTCTTCTACTCGGCTAGCTACAGACGCGACAAGGTCGAACGCTTGTTCTTTGCTACGCGGTTCTGGACGTGCGAAAGGCGTAGATACGAGCGTGGGATAATTAAAAACCGTTCGCGGTTGTACATCGTGTGTCGTCCCGCTCTCCTGGCGCTTGGGGGTGCCTGCAGCGTCAGAAGGGGAACCGACGATTCATCATGAGGCGCACTGATAACGGGAGTTGGCAAAGCTAAAATGTCGAAACGCTTCGTTTTACGAAAGAAGTGGTAATAAGAACCAGATACACGTATCACAGGTGCGTTGCTTGTACAAGAGCTAGGTAATGCCACTACGGGAAGAGAATAGTCATCATTGCAGAACGTCCGAAAGGTGCTTTCTGAAAATAATCGCGCTTCTAAACCTCTGCAGAGAAATCCGAGAGCATACCATTGCCATCTTCGAAAATGTTATGAAGGCATTTTGCACGTAAGCAATGCGCATGTAAAGCCGCATTGAGCGTTTTGCGTTCCAGTGCACGTTTAGCGTCTAGATATTTCATGGGTGTCGTGAACCTCCGGGAAACTTCGTAAAAAAGCTGTAATTTGCTCTTTATATTCTCTGCAAATATTAGCGGGCAGTTTTTTTTTAATAGATTACACCTGTACAAGGAGGTACTAAGATGCACTAAGATGATCCATCTTCAAACGTAACATGAAAATTAATAAAAAGAAATTATAAGGGTCATTTTGCGGTTTCTATTTTTTATTGTTGAGATCTTCCGTCAATAATTAATATTGCTCATTAAGAGCTCATCGATGCTGTTAAGGCAATGACGACTGCCTTGCTGTCTGTAACCCATGTTTCCGCTTTATGTTGTATGCATCTGTTCCAAGAAAATGGGGAATGAGGTGGGTGTAATCTTATACGCCGATCGAGTGTTCCAAAAGGCGTTGTTGGCGCATTGGAAGGCAAGGGGGAGAAGACCAATCAAAGGGTACACAGAAAACGGCCAGGGAACGCGCGATGACGAGACAGCCAAGCGCTCGCTGCCATTGGTCGAGCGGTGGGGGGGGGGGGGGGGGGGAGAAAAGCACGTGGACACGTTTTGGGGGTAAAGAAACGCACGCTGTACGCAAAGAGCAGACGAACTTGCAGGCCGTATAGCCTTTCTATTACCGATTATTCTTAATTTCCAGCGGAACGCCGACAATTTAGTTTTGAAGGACTCCTATCACGCAGTGGTTCAATGTGCTGCATGAACGAACAAAGTATCCGGCTCGAGAATCGAGGTAATGCTGAGTAGACAGCTGACATATGCAGGCTCCTTCCATATGCGGCTAGCCACTGAGATGTACATTAAGAAATACACGTATTGCAGATTTTGAATCAGCGTTCTCTCATCCAGAATAATCGAATAAGAGAACATAGAAGACTCAACCTTTAAGGCGTAGGTCTAGTTAGTGTTTTGACTTGAGGAAGTACTCGAGGTTCACGCGACGGGTATGGATCTAGTTCCGTGTAATAGTCTCAAACGGCATCAGAGTTCAGACATCACTCCCTTCTTTCTTGTGTGTCCCTGCACGCGCGTTCCTGCATGTATAGTGCGAAAGCACGCACTAACTGTACCTGGACGTCCGTCGTGCCACGCGGTACCACAGGCCGGAGCCAGTGCTCCACCAATGGCTTCTTCCCAGACGAGAGTCAATGCGACGGCTACTACGAGTGCAGAAACGGCACAGTCCACCAGGGACTCTGCCCCGATGGCTTGGTCTTCAACGACGATGCCGGCCACAAGTACCTTCGCTGTGACCTGCCCTTCAGCGTCAACTGCGAGAACCGGCCCTACCTGCGTAAGTGCCTCGGACCCCTGGCCGTCGCTGGTGAACAATTTCCCAAGACCCACTGCCACCCCCGAATTCTCAGCGCGGATTCTTTGGTCTGCTGAACTAACATTCCCTTCACCTTCTGCCCTGTGCAAGAAGGCTTCGTGGCGGGACGCTTATCCTGGCTCTCCGCAACCTTGATGCTGCTTTGTCTGCTTCCGGAGCCCCTCTCTGACGTCGCTTGCTTGATCCCCAGGACAGGTTCCGGAGACGCAGCGAGGGTCATTTATGCCGAAGAAGCAGTTGCCTAGTTGTGCACGGTGAAAGTTGAGCTTATTCTTGTAAAGGGAGTACCATGGTTTTGGGGGGACAGGATGTCTAGGAAATGTATACTCTTGCGTACAAACGTTCCAGAGGTCGGATCACTAGAACTATCTTTGGTGTGCAGTTGTATGGTTGTTCGCGGAGCAAGCAAGCTGGTTTAACTTTAATAATATCTATATGTCCACCGCTTTTTTTAAATAACTGTTGTCGCAGCTGTGGTTCAATCATCAGTCATCTGAAAAATGAAACATGTTTGTGCGTAAAAAAGTAAAGGCCACGCACAGTTCATGAAGAAAGCAAAAACTCACTACACTTCAGAAAATGCGCGTTTCTCTTTATTACTTCGAAACGCAAGCCGAATCGTAAGTCACCCGCTCACCGGTCTTCAGACCATAATAATTATGTTGTTTTTATTTTATTAAAACATCATTGGTGGTTTACAACCATTATTACAGGGCACATAACGCGTCAAAATTATATTACTATACGAAAACGAGCATACTTAGGCTTTGCAAATTAAGCTAACGTGGATATTTTGTCATTCTAACACGTGTACTCATACAATAAATTGTCAACGCGCAGTATCCAAGCGGTTAAGATTATATTGTTTTACAAGGATATCAGGCACGTAGCCAGGCTTTTGTTTCGGGGGGGAGGGGGTGAAAGGGGGGGGGGGGGGCGGGCGGGGTTCGCCCATGAGAAAATGCTGTATGAGGGGGAGGGGGGAGGGGAGGTCCCAGCAAAATGGAGGATTTCGGGGGGGGGGGGGGGGGGGGGGGGGGGGCTCGGGCCTCATGGGCCCCCCCTGGCTACGTGCCTGATATATATATCATTTTAATTTTCATTGTTAAAAAGCATAGAAATAAAATGCGATGGTGTTGATATAGTCAATGACAGCCCAAGAAACTTGGGGTGTCACGATTCCCAACCATCTTATTATCGTTCTTTAGTCAGTGAAATCGCAACATTAACCGATAAAGACGCCAAAAAAACTAATCAAAAAGCAAAAAAAAAAAAAAAAAACGAAAAAAACGTGAATATAATAATTTATACTCTGCGTTTCTTAATATATCAGTGACAATAGTTGCACATATCCTCATAGACTGCAGTCGTTCCCTGATTCCAAGTAGACATTTCGACTCCGTCGTATGCCTCGGAAACATTGTGGCTTCCCGGAAATACGTTTCACTTTGGTAACTTTCCAGACGTAACTTCGCTACTCTAAAAATGAAAATTAAGAACTTGGAAACGTTAACGTCACTCAAACGGTGATGGCCGACACTGATAGGGAGTGTTCGTATTAAAAGCTGACGCCGCGTATAATTTTCAATTACGTAATGAACCTCTTGAGAATCGCTCACAGTTTTAGCCTTTGCAAACCAAAACACTATATACTTTTTGCCGTTTTTAGGGCGGTGTAAGTAAGTTGGCATACAAAAAACCACAACAACAACACAAAAGAAGTCAAGAAATTAGAGAAACAATGACGATAAGGGCGCCAAGGTGTCTTTGCCGATCAGCGGCAGAAGACAGACGACACATAAGCCAAAACCTTAGCGAAACCAGCATCCTCCCGTCTTAATGTATTACTACAGTCGCAACAAAATAAAGCGATTATTAATGGTCTTCCTAGATTATTTGCTCAACACCACTATTACATCACTCAAGAAGATTGACCCACGCGGGGCAACGACCAACAAACTTTGAATGCATGCCATCCTTGAACCGCGCTTAGTGAAAAGTACGCTTTGCAAAGACGCCCACAGGCGTCCGCAACGGTGTTGTAGGCGCTGATGGCGGGCGTACCGCCGAAAGGACGTGGGCGTTAACTGTGCCGCTTTCGCCGCCGATTCTCGTTCGCAGAGCCTGCCCAGGCCGTGGGCAACTGTCCCCGTCGCTGGGGCATGTACGCCGACCCGAGCGACTGCGGCAAGTTCGTCAACTGCGTAGGGGGCAAGGGCCACAAGTTCGACTGCCCGGAAGGACTGGCCTTCAACGACCAGCGTGGCATCTGCGACTGGCCCGACCTTGTCGAGCGCTGTGACGCCGAAGGTACGTCGTCGGGGCTGTTCGCAGAACCTCGCGCTGATATCCTTATATAAATAGAGATATAGAATATAAATGATGTTTCTCAGAGTTTGGCAGCCTTACAAGTTTATAAAAATATTTCCACCGACATTTTTTTTGTTTAGATTACCATTGACGGGAAAGATTTCAAAATTATGTTGTGAGGAGGCGAAGATCAGTGAAAACTTTGGGACTTGTAGCTTCGTATAAGCAACGAAGGCAGGGTTTCACTGGCTTCGTTGATTGATGGAGGGAATGTACGGAAATTAGCTTTAACCTAAGACCCTATAAGACGACTTGAAAATGTGTGTGTGTGTGTGGGGGCGGGGGGGGGGGGGGGGCATAACAAAACAGAAGGCACCATGCTGTTATCGTACATCATATGTATATATATATATATGTGTGTGTGTGTGTGTGTGTGTGTGTGTGTGTGTGTGTGTGTGTGTGTGTGTGTGTGTGTGTGTGTGTGTGTGTGTGTGTGTGTGTGTGTGTGTGTGTGTGTGTGTGCGCGCGCGTGTGGTCGTCGCAACAAATTAAGCTAACATGCAGTGCCGAATTTACGCAGACACCTTCGTGCTATTGGGGAACATTTATTGCTGCTTTGATAAGCTGCGTAATCTCATCATGGTTTCTATGGATCGCTTTTGTTTCTTCTTTGTTTTAACAATGATTATTTTTTATAAGCTTTCAGAGACAGGCATGATACACCATACAACGGTAGGCTACGGAGAGAGAGGAAAGGTCAGGGTACACGATCTTCAAACTTTATAAAGGAATATTGGGTCTAGATCTCTCTGGGGGTGTGCATGTGTCTGCTTTCCCTTGTGGCACTTATATTACTCCAATGCGCTACCAGCGCTACAATCCAATGGAGACAATCAAGCTGGGCCAAAAGCGCCAGGCAAGGGCGAAGAGTCGTGACACACTGAATTTCTAGTCGGTGTATTTGTGCTTGCTTTGTCACTAGCTCTTGACCTCACTTGGACTTAAGAGGAAAAGGGGTGTAGCGTTCCTGAATGGTATACATTCCATGCGCCAAATCACTGATCATACGCCACGGCGCCAACAAGTCAATATGTGTTGTGCAAGACTATACAGCGAGGACGACATGCGTGATCCCATTTCTCAGCTCTGCATTGCCAGCCAGAGTTTCCCACGCCGTCCGTATATTCATCGACCTTCTTGTTGCGCAGCCTACCTGGGATTCCAGTGTCCCGAGGCCACGACGTACGACCTGCAGGACTTCGCCAACCCCCCGTACCCTCACCCGCGGGACTGCGCCAAGCACTTCGTGTGCGTGGCCAGCTACTACGGCAAGAGGCTGCCCCGCTTGCTGTCCTGCGACTACGGCCTGGTCTTCAACCCCACGACAAGGCTCTGCGACGATCCCCTCAACGTGCACGGCTGGTGCGTAGATATTATCGTGTGGATTCACACATCGGTGCTGTTGTATTCGAAGATGGTTCATATTCTTAATTTGGCAAGGCGGGGATTTTCGTTGCTAAACCGAACACAGACTTTGCTCGCAAAGTGACTATCATCGACTTCAGTCAAGTCGGGCGTTGAGTATGGGAAAGTATATTCGTGTGAGGGCAAGGAAAGCATGGATGACGCCGTGAAGACGCTTCATAAATGATCGCTTTAGCAGGTGTATATGCGCACTAATCACTAATCAGTAATCATGCGTGGGTGTCTCTTCTCGGTTTGTCTGAGTAAAGCAGAGTGTCGAACCGGAACCAAACCGAACCGAAAACCAGAACCCAACCGTTATTTTCGCAACAATTTTCGTTGAGGCACCCAAACATGTTTTCTTTGTTGCTGAACTGCCTCCTAAAGCTATCCCCGATAGTAGAAACATTAAAAGGACTAAATGTGACTTATCAATCCGACGTTACATAGAACTACAGAGGGATACCCGAAGAGAAAGATCTTAGTAACCTCAGAGGGACAACCGAATGCTGTCAGCCGCTCAAGCCTCACAGGATTGTCGTTCTCAAGTTCTTCCACAAGCTTCGACGACCTACATATTTTGTTTAAAGTTCACAGTTTTTGGGTGCTAAATAAAAGCAATGTAGGATTACTGTTAACAGGGGGAACAAATATAATTGCCGATTTAAGGCCCCCAAATGGGGGAGGGAGTCCCACAGGAATAAAAAGTATCCTCTAGAGGAGCAACGAAAAAAGAAAGAGAGAGGGGGTAGTTTTAAAAGCCTACTGTGTTGTAAAATTGGGTTGTGTGTATGTTTATAAAGCCCAGAACTTGGTTTGCCTCAACGGGCGACGAGTCTTTCAGCTGTAGATGAAAAATTTAGCCAGTGCAGTACAACCGCTATCCTGGGGCCTTTAACGTGCATCACGCAATAGTGATGCACGCCGGTACGATGCTCATCCAAATCGAAACGGGCAGGGGTGGGGATTGAACCCAGGATCGCTGGGTTCTGCAGCGCCAGCTTTAGAGCATCGAACTGTGTTGTAAAGGTTTCTCTGCCCCACATCTTCGGCACATACCAAAAAGTGTGGACCCGGAAGCTACTTTGTTTGCAAAAACACCCTGGCAGAAAACGTTTCGTGGTACCAGACGCTCACGCCTTTCCTCGTGACGCTGCATCAAGCAGAAAATAATTTGTCATTCAAATACATGGCTTGCACGGACCGCGAACTTCTGCAGCGTGCATTTTGCACCACCAGATTTTTTTATCTCTCACCAAGAACAAATCGCAACGACCACCAGACTAGAGTGCGATGACACCACGTGCAAACCCTGTGAAATAATTCCGTTTTCTGTTGAAATGCGATGCTCGCACCAGTAGCGAAAGTAGGTGTCCAAATTGTAAAGTCGTTTTGTATATACAGTATAGTCTAGCGATAATATACGGCAACCCAATAGAATGTTAAAGCGCATGACTAATATTGCCGCGCGCGCAGCTGGCCAAGTAGACAGCGCGGCCGTGGCCCGGTTATCGTGCTTGCGTCCCACGCGAAGAGCCAGCTAGGGTTCGATTCTTGGGACCGACGCGTCTTTTATTTATTCTTGCAATTTAGTGTTCTGGTACATTCGAGAACCCTGTTGCTTGTTCGAGGTCAGAATGTTCTAGTCGCCGAGCCTTTTAGGTCGATTGTTCCAGAAGCCAACGCGTGTACCATAAGGGGCTCCGCGTGGTAATCCCCAGTCAGTCTCGCCCCAGCGTTCGATCCTGCTGTTACGCCGACTTCGACGCCCGCGACGCTCTGTTGTTATCGTCTGTTTCCCTTTTTTCTTTTGGGCACAAGTTCGCCGCATTAAACGTATCAGTTTCCTCAGCTATTCCTTATTTGTCACCCCGTCATTCGTGACAATATAGCACAAAGTTTTACGTGCAAAGTGCACGTAAAACCGTACATAACTTAACGAGGCATTATTTCGCGAAGTTTCGAGTTGATGCAAGCTAATGCCCTAATGTGATGATGTTGAAATTATAATAATCTTCGTCTGCCATTCGCGCTCTATTTATGTTTAATTAGGATTATCACTCCATCTCATCTCTTTTTGTAGTAAGGCATCATAGGGGATTCTTTTGAAGAATACCATTTATTATCTTTTTTTTTTCCTGTGCATTTCGTGTATTTGCCTTCACATCTATCATGTGACCACGAAGTCTGTTTTGGCATACCCCGGCCGTGTGTGAAACAAAATGTTTCACACTGCCAAACAGCCGACACAAAATCACGTTTCCGCAGATTGACTTAATAGCTGGCCAATTTTTGAGTATCGTACTCCCGTGTCGATTTCAATCGGTTTTGTGAACTTCACACAGCCAAATTTATGGTTGATAATAAAACTATATTTAATTACTAACTGAAGATTTTACACCATAAATAAAGGGCCTATCGCGTTAAGCCGGGGTCACACTGCCCCACTTCACCCCACTCGGAGAGTCCATTCGAGCTGCTTTGCGCTGGTGTTCGAGCTTCGTAGGTTGTTGTTTTGGCAGCGGTTTATTGAACTTCGCTCCGATTTAAGTCACTCTACCGACAGGCAGTGTCGCCAGCAAACTGCGTTTCCCTGTGACATGAACCACGGCAATAGATAAATTGGGCCTACTTACATTTCACGAGAGTGTACGAATTATTTATCATTTAAAGTTCCTCCACGTAGAAGGGGTCCGTCTCCTCCTGTTCTTAAGTTGCAGCAGAAGTCCTGGAGGTAAAGACGAGTATAGTTTTTCCGCAATTACATTCGCTGTCTCTATATGCTTGCTACGTTTTACTACCGAATCTCTCGGAGATCTGTGCGTCAAATATTCACCGATTTGGGCTCATCAGAAGCGCATTAGATAGTGGCTGAGGGTCTAAACGTAAGGATCAGGTGTCAAAGGCTATAAAAATCTCGGCCGCAGGTCGCGACAGCGCTGAGATATACACTGTCAGACGCGCTGTGTGCACAGGGCAAAGGCTTGTCCTACGACTTTCGGGACATTTTAAAAATATTATTGGTTTGTCAGTTGCATCGTCATCCTATATATTGTGAAACGTATTTCGTAAGCTATACTTCACGATATATATGGTGACAAGGTGCCCATTCAATGATTTTGTGCACTGTAATTAATTTCTTAGTTCAAAAGCGTAACAACGATTTAGCTTTTAATACTGCGACGCAAAGCTGTACCAATCACGGCTATTTTGGGCGATCTACCACACTTTTTGACCTTCCGATTCAGGTAAAATGTATGTGACTGAGGTAAACAAATGAATTTTCAGTCGTATAAACACGACATTTGGTATGTTCATAGATTTGATTTTACAGTTTCCTCGAAATAAAATAATGCCATTTCTTATATATATAAAAAAAAAAAAAAAAAAAAACATACAGTTTAACACAGTTACTTTTTTTACGGCGGAAATAGTATCTATAGCCGAAACAACGCGGAAAACACATTATCAATTTAGCGGTTCAAACCGGTTCGAACAGGTTTAAACCGTTATTTTCGCTCCCCGGAACTGAACCGAAAGTCGTGAACACGAACTCGAACCGGTAAAACTTTCGGTTCGACGGTTTGGACTAGGGTACCTTTTTATAAACGATTCTTTGTTCAGAGGAATGACAAATCGGCCATTTTACCAACCAATCGCTACGGGTTTGCAGACCGCCCATGCGCTTTATGGATACTGCTCTGACCAGTTCGTTTATGCCGTTTTACCCCCTTTATTCATTTGTTGCTGTTTTTTTCTTTTATCTTTGCTTCGGTCCACGCTGCTAATACTCGATGTAACAACAAATGTGTCCACCCTAACACAGCTAGTCGCGTCAAGGTATCGTACTATCTGGGAAAAATGAAATGCGAACAGAGGAGCGCGTGGCTCGCGGTACAGACTGCGCCGCCTGGAAGTGAGCCTAGGAGCGAGGGTGCGTGGCCTACTCCGACGTGTTCACGCCCCTCCCTCCGCGCTCCCCAAGCTTCGGCAGTGTGCCCCTTAGTGCGCTGAAAGCTATCACCGCTATCTTTGCTGGCTCATTGCGTGCGGTGCAAAGAAGCTCGCCGCACTCGCCGAGCAGGAAAAGATAGCGGTGACAGCTTTCAGCGCACTAAGAGGCGAACTGCCGAAGCTGGGGGAGCGCCAATCGAGGGGCGTGAACACATAGAAGTAGGCCAAGCACCCTAGCCCCTAGGCTCACTTCCAGGCGGCGCAGCCTGTACCGCGAGCCACGCGTTCCTCTGTTCGCATTTCATTTTTCCCCGATAGTACATCAATAAATTGTATTCATGCGTGGTTTCCACTATTCTGCGAAACTTTTGCTCTCAGCAAACATAATTGCTTTCCTGAAGTTCCTACGTCAACAATTTAAATGATTATAGGAGACAGGAAGACATACTTATCAGTCGTCATCGCTAAAGCACGCTATTATTGGTCTATATATAGTTCACATGTTAGCACTATATTGCTTCATGCTAAAAATAGTATCTTCTTTCTTGTTAATATGATATTAAAATTGGAAGATTTGTGGAGAGCATATTCAGCGTACGTAGATTGTAGGTTAGCAGATAATTCCAACAACTTCACGACGTTTCACACTACCGTGGCTTTTTATTCTTCCAATATATATATATATATATATATATATATATATATATATATATATATATATACTTTGTTGTTTTTTGATGAACGAAACCCGGCATCCCTTTGACGCCTACAAGGTCGGACAATCTCATGACTGGTACAGCTGCAATATGGTTTATAAGGGCAGATTGGCCTGGTCCGATCAAAACGACAATGCCAATTTTCGGTCACCAAGAAAAAAAAGAGCAACTTTGTGGCGTCCCCAGAAATATTCCACTGTACTGCTTGTTGACTAAATATATTTTGTCGTGGCTACGATCAAACAAGAAATAGAGATCGCAAGCAAGGAGTTCATGATGTGTTTGAGAGCATATGTTTATTGCTCGAGACCCTAGTGGTGCGCCGCTATTTTTACTTCAGTTGGTCCGACACAATTATTTACCATAAAAACCTTCTATCTTGTTTCTTTTTTTTTATTATGAATATGAAATGCGCCACTAATGTCCGAATGTAGGTCTTTGACAGTTGATCTTCAAGCCAAAAACATTTGACTGCAAGTGCGGCAATGTTCGAACGCTTATAATGCGGTAGACTTTTTTACATATAATCAGAATGAACACTTCAAAGTATAATACTATTCTTGCTTTCCTTTCCAGTGAGAACTACTACGGAGTACGCGAAGAACCCGTCGACCAGCGCCAGACTCTGCGACGTCAGGGATAGACCCCCGTTGAAATCTGAAGTCCATGGCTCCGTGTACAATATCTTCGTTTTTCAGTAAAATCTCGCCTGTTCCGTCCACCATTCAACGCTTCTCTCTTTCCTCTAGTTAAGTTTGCTCTAGTTACATTACTATGTTTTATGGCGGCAAAGTTTCTAACCATTACCACAGCGTATCCTTTATCAAACGAGACTCCGTTCGTTCAAAGACAATGTTTCCGCTAGTGCGATCTAAGATCCAAACCAGATAATGTCCGTTCTTGTAAAGTTCATTTTTGTCACAAAATAAATAAAGGAAGGGTGTAGACTTCTTAGTTGTGTTTCAGCGACAACTAAAGAAATTCTAAAAATAGGGTAATTGAGAATAAATTAAAAAAAAATGCTTTTGAAAACAAGCTGGTAGAGAAAGCAGACGTCAGGAATTGCAAAAAAAAAACATACTAATTGACTAACTAACTGATGGTTCTAATTAGAAACTTGCTGAGCGTCACTGAAAATCTCTAAATCGGTCAATTTTAGGAAGGCTTAAAGGAAGTGTGAAGCGCGGGGTTGCGCCCAACTCATGTTGCAGGCTCAAGAGGCTGGTGTGGCGAAAACGCAAATGTGCTTATCAACCGCGCTTTCGCGTCTCCAGCCTTGTGCCCGCTGCACTTGTAGAAACTTGAGCACACGTACCCCACTCTTCACACGTACTCTAAGCCTTCCTAAAATTGATTGATTTAGACGTTTTTGATGACACTCTGCAAGTTTCTAATTAGAATCGTGTTTATTTTCACTAATTAGAAAGCAGTAGCTATTTATTTACCTAATTAGTATGTTTTCCTTATCCTTGACGCCCTGCAAGGCTGGCAGTTTTTTTACGAACAGTATTTTTTTTTTCTCTTATTGGTAGGAATTTTTTTCAGCCTTATTTGAATTCGAACAGAGTATTTAAAAAAAAGGAAAAAATGAAAACGCCGTGAAATCTACGCTAGTGCGGTCTGTGCAGGTAAGTTACGCGGTGAGGGGGACATGATATTTAGAGGGACAATCTTCACGATAAGTCCAATTATTTACTAACATTTGTTAATTGACTTCTTAATTATAAAAAAATAAACATAGGGCTCCATTTAGAAACTTGCTGAGCGCCATCGAAAATCGCTAAATAAGCGAGTTTTTAGAATGATTCGCAACGCGTGGGAAGCGTAATGTGCTAAAGTTTACAACTCAAATCAAATCAAATCAAAGCAAATTTTATTTAACATCACCATGCAAGTACAAGGTACTTAACAAATGATGTATGGAGATCAGACAAAAAGCCGCAAGGGTGTGGCTTGACTGGGTCTGAGCCCCTTCTGCATATGCATAGTCCCATTGCAATGTAAAAACTCCTGCAATTACGCAAAACAAGTGGTGTAAAAACGCAATAATCTTATCATTCACGTTTTATTATTAATTATGTCTTCCTCTGTTATGTGAGCATAAGATAATATGGCTTGTATAAAAAAAACAACTGTGTCAGTACTTTCATCTGCGTGTTTATGCCAATAGCCTTGTGGAATCGATAAAAGCACAATTATTTCAGGCCAATTTCATCTAAAATCGTGCAGGAAAAAAAAAAAAAAGAAAAGCATGTCTCAAAAACGTATGAACAAAAAAATATATATATGAAAGTTCTTCAATAGAACGAAACTGAAAGCCGTTTCTGCGTCATATTTTTAGTTCTCGAGTTTTTTACTTATAAAGGACGAAAGGTGGATTTCGGGATTTCGGTCGATTGTCACAGGTAGCGTATTTTGTAGCTTCGCCAGACTCAGATACCTTCTGCCCAACAAAGAAACTTTTTCATGGCTAAACTACGTTAAAAGCGCATCATGTTCATAAAGCTTTGTTGTTTCTATTTATTTTTTTGAAAAAAAGCCAGAACCTGGCCCTTTGACGATAATTTACCTGGTTTGAATTATGACAATTTTTGCTACATTCAATTATACGACTTAAATTATACATCAAGCGAAGGCTTAAACAAATACCTCTTCAACGGCTACAATATGTTTATAGCCAAAAATGTATTCTAAGCGACAAAACGCCTTTGAATACAATAATAAATAAAAAAAAGTACACATTTCAGCATCAATCTTTGTCAAAGCCATTTTTAAATACCGTATTTTCGTTTTATGTTTGTGTGTGGAAAGTTCTTGGAATCATCTAGAATGTCCAATAAATATCAGATGTAGTATATAGTTTGGACTTATAAGTCCGTACATTCGAAAATCCGATATATTTGAAGTGATATTTTAATATGCGAAGCTAGGTCGTAGCTATTTATTTCTGCCAGATTGTTATTTGTTGGCACTTCCTGGTTGGTTGGCTTCCCTTTAAAAATACTTAAGTGTTATGTATAATTTATGAAGGTTTTCATGCACACGTCCAGCTTGTTTACTTAAAAAATAAAAAGAATCGCATGTAAAAACAAACAAAAACGTTCCCCTTAGTTGAGTAATGAAAATCAACAGGCAAAAGTATTTTAGCCCTTTTCTAACTGCCGCTTTTTCACGCACGCTAAGCCCAAGAAGAAGCTGGGCTGTTCGGTTATTTTCCCAATAAAGAAAAAGAAAAAAGAAAAGAAAGCCCCGGGTACACTGCGGGGAAGTGCTTTGTGCTATTCCCGGACCTACCGCAGTTCAACAGTCGGTGACACGTTAAGAGTTCAGGAGAAAATCCTCCACTTCTTTCCACTTTAGCAGAGCGGACGCTGGAGGCTTAGCAAATCGTTCTAACACAAAATTGAGGCATCGTCCTTATTTCGAGTCTTCGGCCACAAGTGGCGTACCGAATGTCATCAACAAGATTAAAAACCTTCTCGTCTTTTTTTTTTTTTTTTTTTTTTTTTTTTTTCGCGTTGCAACAGTGGGTTGAACGTGCCGCATCACTTTTTGGACATATAATTCCCGGCTTCAGGGGCGACTGTCTGAACGATACCGTCAGCACGTCCATGCAGTTGTGTCAAATTTTGCTCGCTTGAGTTTGTGCAAGGAGGCTAGAAATGCCAATGGAGTCATCTCCCCATGCCGTGACGGGTAAATCTCATTCTCAAGATGTCCTCTTTGCATTCCGCCCCATTCTCGTTTGGAACTTCTCGTTTGAACCTTCTCAAAACATCCAAACAGCTTCTTTCGAATTTGGGCCTATCAGCATTTGGTCCCGTTCGCACTACGCCCGAATGGCACGTGGTACATCTTTGGCCCTGGACAGGCTCCAATGGCGCTAGCGTACGCTGCAGTCCACTGAGAGGGGGGGGGGGGGGGGATATTTTGAGTGCACTTTCGCGGTGCGAGAAAAGGACGACATACGAAGCCATGATCTGACACAAAAAAAGCTCGGTGTTTTATAGCCCAGCGCTTGCGACCACTTCCGGACAACCCAACAAGCGGGTCCTGAACTTCACTGCATATTTCAAGAGCAGAGCGCACGAGTCGCAGGAACCATGCATAAGCGGGAGAAAGGGGGAGGGCTGGACTTGCCGAAGCTTCTTCGGGGATATGCGGTCATCAAGCCATGGCACCGTCACCTCGAAGTGATTCCCCCCCCAATATGATTTTTTTTTAAATTTGTGGATGAAACACGAAGCAAGTAACAAGAGGGACCAAATGCGACAGACCCAGCCGAGAAGGACATATTGAGAAGGTCCAAACGAGAACGGGCAAAAGTGATGACCACCCCGCCGGCGACACCAGGCTGGCACTCCCCGCATGCCGTCACACCACGTACTGCTCATTACCTCGACGCCAAGAAAAAAAAAAAAAAAATGGAGCGGAATGCTGTAAGTTTTGTTAAACACATTCGGTCATGCCACTGATGGACGAAAGCTCAAAACAAGGACGAGTTTCTCAATGCTATGTTAAACAAGTAGCTAAGCATCGAGAGTAATGTTGTAACCCGCTTTAACGACGCTTTTCGTTTACGTTAAACGTTCTCGTGAACTTGCGTTACAGAAATTTTATGTAATTGTATGCACTTTTCCACGGTCAGTGCAAGCTTTCTCTTTATATAAAAAAAGAAAAAATATATAGGTATACGTTTAAAAAATCCTGCCTTCTTATAATGCTTAGTGTGTGTGGAAAAGGGAGAGTTGGAAATAATTTAGATTATGAGGGCTGTCGGCACAATGAAAATGTTTTGCTTTCCTCAATGACTTTATTATTTCACATACAACTTTTATAGGAAGGCATTATAAGCATAACATCCCGTCTACGCATTTTGACTTTATTTAATTGTGGGTTAAATCGAAGCCAACGAATACAGTGACAGTTAGTGTTCCAATATTTAGTTAATTCATATAGCACACAAAAAAAGACGACGACCGAGAATTCATTCATTAAAATACTATCTTAACATTTCGTCCCTTCCAAATCATTCATATGTCCAAAATATATTACAAATATTTTTTATTGGATGTTTTAGACCATGCTGAGTGCTCTTCATGCGATAGAAGCAAACATATTTAAAAATGTCCTTTTTGAGAAAATGTATATTGAAAGTTGTTCTAGAGTTTCCATTTGCATTCAAAGGCCCTTTTCGCCAAGATAACTTTATTTAATTAAAACGCTTTCATGCTTCTGTAATAGGTATTGGGTTAAGCTTTCATTTTCATATGTATAATTTATGTAATAAAAATAAATGTTAAAAAGTTATCATCCAAACCAGATAAATTATAGTATTCGGCATTTGCTTTACAAAAATAAATAAAACGAACAAGAAACGTTTTATTCATATTTGGAGCTTTTTATGTAGTTTAAGAAACGATGTAAGATGTTTCTTTGCTGTGCGGAAGGTGTCTGAGTCTGGCGAAGCTATTGTTTGTGACGACCGCCCAAGTCCCCAAATCCGTCTTTGGTCCTTTATGATTAAAATACCCGAAAATAAACATACGACGGGAAAACGGATTTCAGTTTCGTGTGAAGATTTTTCTCAGAATGTACCTATTCTTTCTTCAAAAGTTTTCGACGCATTACTTTTTCCTTTTTTTTTTTTTTTTTCTGAGCAATGTGCAATGAAATTGCCCATTATCGATTTCCCACAAAACAATGCTGCCTTTCAACCTAATTTCACACACAAAAATAGCTTTGCACTTAAATTGCATATATTTTCGCGTGTCATAAAGATTAAGAGATTATGAATCCCATACAAACAATCCCTGGCTCAGAAAATAGCTGCATAAACACGATCTGTTTCGTCTCTTGTGGTTTGATCTCGGGGTGAAACACGCCCAGTATCTCAAACAAGCTCCTGACAGAACCTATCGTACTTAACGGATCAGAGAGAACAAGGAAACTGCCAATCCGGCACTTTTCCACGTAAAGGGAGCCGGCCAGTGGAACAGTGCATGTACAAAAAATCCTCTTTTCATAAAAAAAATAAAAGAAAAGAAATTTTCTATATTACAAAAATAAACTATAGAGAGCCGAACGCTTATTTTCCACCCAAACGTAGCACTCGTTTCGAAATAGAGGTCCAAGTTTCAAAACTAAACGTTACCTCAGGAAACAGTTACGTGATTTTCTTACAATTTCAATGGCAAAGCGGGGGTCGAATACATGGAGCTGAATGGCGCCAGTTACCGGTAATGTTACCGGTAACTGAAATTTTCGAAAAAAAATCTCTCATATTTTTTAACAGAAAAACGGTTATTTGTTCTGAAATCGTGTCTTCTGGTTCGGGCCGCTAGCGCTATATTTGGGAGGAAGAAGAGCGTACACCCGCCGGCAATATGAAGGTGAACACCTTACCTGGTTTCTTGCCTGTTTTACGACTCTTTAAAGCTATATTAGCTTTCAACGTCTCAAATGGTACGTGGCTTGGGGGTCTAAACTTTGCGATCTAGCCTTCTTCTGGAACAGAGCTTGTTCCAAAACTCGCAGGAGCGTCAAAAACAAGAAGAGGGCTGTTCACCTTCATATCGCTCAGGGGTGTACAACAATAAACGGCTTACGTTTGCGGATTAAAAAAAAAAAAAAGAAAGGGGGGGGGGAATTTTGTACTATTTTTGGGTCGACCATTTAAGACTTCGTAGATGATTGTATGCAAGAGCTTTGCGTGGCTATTGGGAACTCGTGCCGTCACTTCGAGTTATTAGTAGGGTCCCATTTTCCTCCTGAGAGCCAGCTCCCTAAGGGTGTTGCCGCAACACCCTCCAGGTGTTAACCCCGGAACAAGTACCATGTTAGTCGTAGTTTTTCTTTTTTTTACTTCTACATTGTTTTTGGGTGCAAATGTGACAGATTAGAGCCGCTGTTGAGCTGTACTCGATCCGACGGAGTCAATCATCCGGCGTTTAAAGTGCATTGCGACGGCACTCGTCGTCTCTGTGGGTTTATCAAGCACAGGAAAATGCGCAGGATTGCGGGGCATTCACTCTGCGTGATTGGTTTAGTCGGTAATAACGAACGTACATAGGTCGATATCACACAGTACATCTACTCACTCATTTTTTCACGCATCCGCCCCCCCCCCCCCCCCCCCCCCCCTTTTTCTTTCCGGCTTGAACGACTCCAGTCGGAAAAACCGGAATGCACCCCATTTCGTGTAGATAAATCACATTTCCAGCAGCAGTGTCATACTAAAAAGCGAAAGAAAAGTATTCTGTGGACGAATTATTATCACCCGTTTTCTGTGTATGCAATCGGCGAAGTATGGCCGTAGAGCGCTTTGGGGGCAGGTGCTCATCATTTAAAGGATTGAATGGCTTTTGCAACAACAGTCTAAATAATGGATCTCTTAGAAAATAAATGTGACCGTATCTGAAACTGCCCATTTTATTTTCAGTTCTTAGGCTCGAAAACCAAGAAAGCACGTGCCGTCGGGCTTTTGCGGAAAAAGAGAAACACTTATCAGACACGACGAAGGACATGCCGCGCAGCTATTCAGCCACGTAAGAATATTGCTAAATTAGAAAGGATATTACTAAGAAGATTCCTAGCAATCCTCACTTTCAAATGCGGAATGGTACAAGATCGGAGAAAAAGAACGAAAGATGACCAATCAAACCCCGTTCTCGCCCGTTGCATTTGACTCGTAAGCGGTCGCAAGTGTGTGAACGGGCCTTTATCTTGAGGAATGGAAATGCGTGCGTCGAGGGTTTCAGAAATAATAGAAACGAGAATTGGGCCATCCCCGGATCTCGACATGCATGCGCGGCATACCTGTGAAGTAAATGTTGTCAAATAGTACGCCGTGCACTAAGCGGATGCTCGTTGCATTAAGTTGCACAAACGCATTCCACACACACACACAAAAATAACAATCGGAGGGCAAAACGGTTTAAATTGACAAGTCGAAGCTACGTACTTTTCCAACGGTCACGCTAGTTCGCGTGTACTTTTGAAAACACAAAAAGGAATGATTATAACGCAATTAAATGCAAAGGTGCAAGCGAGCTGGACAGGAATGACGAAAATCGTCCCTGGAGAAGGGGAACAAGGGGGACAAAGGACAAACACAAATCTCCAAACACAGCTAGCTGACTGGTGCACAACCGAAAGAATCTGCCTGGTCTGGGTATCGAACAAGGGACCTCTCCATTAAGAAAGGGTAAAAGCACAGGCGAGCTGGTGAAGAACTTCCATCGTAAACCGGAGACACGGCAAAATAATAATAATAAAAAAAACCGAAAAAAAAAACCGGACAAAACAACAAGTCTCAACTTGTTGTTTTGTCCGTTTTTTTTTATTTTATTTTATTTTGTCGTGTCTCCGGTTTACGATGGAGCCTCTCCATTTCCAGTGGAGCGCTCTACCAACTGAGCTAACCAGGTGTTAGACGTCAGTATAGCAAACGGGTTTTATGAGCTGCCACTAACACCAACAAGGGTGAAGCTTGCAATTATAAGGTTATGATTATAATGCAATTAAATGCAAAGGTGCAAGCGACCTGAACAAGAATGACGAAAATAATCCCCGAAGAAGGGAAACAAGAGGGACAAAAGACAAACACAAATCTCCAAACACAGCTAGGTGACTGGTGCGCGACCGAAAAAATCCGCCTGGTCAGGGTATCGAACCCGGGACCTCTGGTTAGCTCAGTTGGTAGAGCGCTCCAATTTTTTTTTTCTTTGAGCCCGCACATAGTTTGTGAGGAACAAATTGAGAGTATCAGAGCGAGGAGCCTCAAATAACGCTATAAACAACCACTGCCGATGTCCGTTTTTTTTTTTTTTTTTTATGCATTGATGTGTTTTTTGAGCAGATGCCAACATCTGTTAGCACATCACTTCAAAGTTTAAAAAAAAGAATTGACTGCATCGCTAAGTAAGTTTATCGTTGATAATGATAAAGGGTTCCTCTTTGATACTGACTCATATTACTTGGTGCCTTTTGCAAAAGGATAGACAGGACACAAAAGGAACACAGAGCCTTCTTTCTAGAAATAAGGTTCAGGTTAAAGTAATTTCCATTTACTATGGGTACTAAAAATGGTAAAAAAAATGTAATAGCGCAACACTTGAGTTGTGATGAAGCTCCTCTCCCTTTTACGCTTGGTAGTTTACTTAGCGTGTGAACGTAATTTCTGTAAAATGCCAGCAAAAACTAGAATGTCCGTCAACATGTGTATCAATGAAAACGCGTCCCCCAAGTTTTATAAACCTACCAAACTCAAGACTCCAATATCATAATCTGCAAAAGCAACCACCCAAAAATATAATGAAAACTATACACTTGTGGGAACAAGAGTTTAGTCAAAATTTGCTGCTCTTTCGATAGGCACCTGCACGGGAAGTACCTTGACTATACGGTATTTATTCAAATATAAACCCATCGGGAATATCTTTAGGATGCCCTAACTTTCCAGGGATGTTCTAGCTGTGGACATTCATGGGACATTCGGGCTTCTTGGGGCGTTCCTTTTTTTTACTCTTTCTCTGCAGATGCAGCTTTTTAAAATTATAGGTCATCCTACAATCAAGAGCAAAAAAATTAGCAGTCCTGAGTACAGTCACAGCGGTAGCTGTTGCACGTCACGGCAAAGTCGTTGAGGATCGCCGTCAGGTTTACGCACCTCGGGGTGCGTGAACAGAAGCGTTGGGGACAAAATGGCCGTCTGACTGTTTTGTTCTTCCTAATGCTTTTGTTTCTGTTTTGTTCCGGACCGCGTTAAAGTGCGTCACAGGCACGAGCTTTTTACATTGACAGTGATCCAGCGCCATTTTTTTTTATTGGCTATTACTTTGCGTTTTTCCAGAGCGCGCGTGCAATATGCATGTTGTTAACGGCGTGGCGTAGCCTCAGTGGTAACGCTTCCGCTTCTCAAGCAGTGGAACCGGGTCGACAATATCGACGACGGACACCCTAACTACGCCTCACTACGCCAACTACAACATGAAAGGACATCATTTCCAGTGGTAGGAAGAGCGCACAGTTAGACCTGTAATAGTACAGGTGAGCATAATTTCTGAGCCTATCGCGGTAACCCAGGGGGGCTATGTTGCACGTTTTGGACTCTCAGGAGACTAGGGAGAAGGAAGTGACGTCAACAACGCTCTTTGGATGTTGATTGGTGGAGTCGCTGATGACGCGTTGCGTGGTGCTGATAAGATACGTCCATTCACACCTACGTCACTTCCTTCTCCCTAGTCTCCTGGGAGTCCAAAACGTGCAACATAGCCCCCCAGGTGCTCCCTTATGTCAGCCCAACACCACCTAGAGCTAAGACCGCAGTGCTCCGAATTGTGAAGTCACAGATTAGCGACGGGGCAGTTACGCAATGACAATTTCTGTCTCCTTCGCGCATTGCGCAAGGCTCGCGGTGCGTCTCATTTGCGTTTGGTGCGTTGTTGTGTCCCTGGGTGCCGTGCACGAACTATAAAACGTACTCGACGGGAATGAAGAACTAGGAAAAGCATGGGTGTGGGCGATCCCTCGAGAAAATCTGGTGCTATATCGATGCATATATGCATCGATATAGCACTAGATATGAGTTTTCACCCTGGTATACCAGGGTGAAAACTTTCATATCTTTTAACATCATATTTTTTATATATATAATAACTTCGTTTAATTTTACGCTGACATGGCAGCGAAGCCGACCGGTACAAGCTAGCATCGCGCGCATTGTCTTAGAAACTTTGTCGCGCAAGCTCCCGTTCGCAAAACCAGTCAGGAACGTGTAACCTTCGCTCTATGCCATTCTCTTGTTCCCATCTCTGTGGAGCATATTATTTAATAATCTGCTTCACTGAACTCGAGCTAAGCTATGTCCTGCTAGGGAAGATTCAGCCTGATAGCTTGGAAGACCGTTTCGGGAAGTGCCGGCGGTAGGCTGACTTGCAATATCACGCATCTATAAGGCAACTCTATAAAGGTGAAAATATGCTGCGACTGCAGACTATACGTTTCCGACAATCACGTGTGAAGACGAGCGATGGGGAGAGCTCGAAAAACAAGAAGGCTTCAGTAATGCAGGGCAGCGCTGACCGCAGAAGATTGTTGCTCAAGAACTCTCCAAACAGGCAGAGTTACTGAAGGTTCTGAACCAGCACCATTTCGTCACTGAGCTCACAATGGAACTACTGTCTACCAATAAGACTTCTGACTACCAATAAGACACACTAGTGAGCTCACGCTGTAAATTAGCATCTATTACAATCGGCAATTATGGAGTGTCGAATCTTCCCTTAAAAAAAAACACTAAATTTAGCAGGAAAATTTACGTCACGCGACCTCAACACCAATTCATTTCCCTGCTAAATTTAGCAGGGAAAATGACGTCGACTTGGTGTCACATCACCTATGAACAAATTAAGTTTTTTTCCTACATTTAGTGGGAAAATTTTCATCATATGATCTCAAGAGTAATTTAATTCCCCGCTAAATTTAGCAGGCAACTTGACGTCATATGATCTCAACACCAATTCAGTTTCCCCGCTAAATATAGCTGAGAAAATGACGTCACATGACCTGGTGCCACGTCATCTATGAACAAATTCAGTTTTTCCGCTAGATGTAGCGGGAAAATTGACGCTACGTGACCTCGACAGCAATTCAAGTCCCCGCTATATTTAGCGGGAAAATTGATGCCACAAGACCTCAACACCAATTCAGTTTCCCAGCTAAATTTAGCGGGGAAAATGATGTCAAATGTCTTGGTGTCATCGTCACGTCACCTATGAACAAATTCAGTTTCTCCGCTAGATTTAACAGGAAAATTGACGTCACGTGCAGAGGAGGAGGGGAAGGTACGGGGGACGAGGAGAAGGAAGAAATGAGGAGGGTAGAGGAGGAGGAAAAAAGGGGAGGAAGAGGAGGAGGATGGGAGGAGGGGCATACCCTCCCGTTTGTATCTTCTTCCCTCCTCCTCAAGAGGTGCACTCTAATTTCGCGTTAGAGATTTGTAAACGTCTTTAATTTTTTAATTTGGGATTACGACGGTTTTCAGCTATAGCAGTGTCCCTGAATTACAAGGTATAATATTGTTTTTCGAAATTGTGTGTAGTTTTATAAATATCGCGGCTCAAATATTGGCTTCGGGTGTCCACGGCAAAACCGAAACTATCTGCTAGAGGGATGGCAACACTGATCATCAGCCGTATGGCCGCGACATAACATCAACGTGGTACGCTGCGGTACGCGGTACAACCAATCGACCGCAGCTCCACCGTGACATGATGCCACAAGCACAACTGCCACAAGGATGCTGCACCAGTGTTCCTTGACTAAAAGTTTGTGTCTTGACTCCGACGTCATATTTCGGTTATGATAACTCGTGCCACTACAGTGATACCAGCCGGTTATTTTGGTTTCGTCTTCGACAAGAAAACACTTTCTCAGTGTTCTCCCCTCCCTTACTCCTAACACTTTTGTCCACTCTTCCCTTCTCGTTATTAAAACAAAAGTAGGTCAGGGACTGGAAGCTAAACCCAGTAAAAAAAAAAAAGAGTCCTTCTTTATGAAATAAAAAAAAAAAAAAAATAAGGGCAGTTTGCTCCTTTCCAATAAATGATTCAGTGCACACTCTCAAATTATGCGCACAAAGCATACGCCAACTTGCGTGGCTCGTTTGTGTAAATAAAGGACAAGCACATGTTCAAAGAAACACAAAAATAAAGCTTAGCAAACTTTAATAGTTTCACTTCTAATGCTTTCATTATCTGCAGTTCCAACATAAGACCAGCGGTAAGCGTTCCGACTACAGCACGAGCGTGCCGCCCTCCAACGTGTTAGGCTTTGCGTGCACCGGTGTTATTAGGGAGTTTTCGTAGATCGTTTTCGCCGCCCCGCAAGGCCCTCCGCAACCCGCTACGATAGCGGGAACTCCACAGTCAAGGCTATCGGCGCGCAGGCGCAGTAGCAACTTCTTCGTTGCGGAATGCTTAGCGGAGGAGGCAGCGCGGTCTACGAAAACTCCCTATTAAGTTTGCGCCGGAGGGGCACAGCATCTACTGCTTATTTTATGTTATAGCGGGTTATAGACATAAATTACACCTCACTGGACTGTAAAAATACACACATACGACGACACAAGAATCCAACATTTTAATTTGCATCAAACGAAAGTTTCCAGGAAAATATTTGCACACCCGAATTGCAGCAGTCATTGCACAAATAAGAACACTGCTGTGTTAAGTACATTGGCTATACAATGTTAAATTGCAGCATTATAGCAGGTAAAACCACGAAATTGACTCAAGTTTGTGTATTTAGCTCAGAATGGGGACACTACTACATCCTATGTACAAACTGTGGCAAGCTACGACAAAAATGTATGGCTTAGTTTTTTTGTTTTTTTTCGTGTCTTGTCCCTTTAATTGTACATCTTTTGACATCACCAACTTGCAAAAGCACCCATGATGCTCGAAAAGGTCTGCCTCAGCTTTACCACACCAAAAAAATTTAGAAAGCATGTAATAAGGTACTTAAACTACATAACTTCTGATCCTAAAACTAGTATGGATGAGTTTACTTCACTACCTTCAAATTTCCTGTCCTTTTGAATTTTCAAAGCTGTATTTTATGTTACATGTTTTCTGCAGTAACATGGGTACTAGAGACGTTATTTCAACCCCATACAATTTTGTTCACAGACACAGTTTGCTAGTTCCTAATCTGAAAAGCAAATATACAGGGCTGTTTTTTAGGCTTAACAAATTTGTTTTAAAAAAGCCGTGAAAGCTACACTAATGCGGTTTGTGCACGCGAATTATACAGCAATGGGGACAAGGTATATAGGGGGTAATCATCACGACAAGCAGGCTAATTAACTAAAATATGATTAACTTTTTAATTAGTAAAAGTAAAGATATGGTTCCAATTAGAAATTTGCCGAGTGTCAACGAAAACCACTAAGTCACTCGATTTTTGAATGACTTGGAGCACACGGGATGCATGGTGGATTGCCAAAGTTACTATTCGTGCAGCAAGCGCAAGGCTACCGGTGTGATAACGCGCCTGAGCAGTTTGTTGCTTAATGTCCGCATTCTCTCATCGCTAGCCTCGTGCCCATTGCACGAGTAGGAGCTCTAGTGCACTACTGCGCTCTCCACGTGCTTAAAAGTCTTCCTAGAAATGACTGAGTTAGGGATTTTCGATGATACTCACCAAATTTCTAATTGGAACCATATGTTTACTTTCAATAATTACAAAGCTAATGAACACATTTTAGTTAATCAGCCGACCTGCCACAACGATTTGCCCCTGTATTAAGACCGCCCAGCCATATAAGTCCCCTGCACAGACCGCATTATTGTAGCTTTCGTGGCGTTTCTAAAACAAAACTGTAAAGCCTAAAAAAAAAACACCCTGTATAAGCAATTAAAAGAAAGGAGGGGGATCGGTGGTCGAGTTGGCCAGCGCACACCAGCTCGCGCTGCAGAACCCGGGATCCTGGGTTCAATCCCCATCCCTGCCCGTTTCGATCTGGATGAACACCGTACCAGTGTGCAGGCACATAGCCAGGGGGGCGACCCATGGGGCCCAAGCCCCCCCCCCCCCCCCCCCCCCCCGAAATCTTCGATTTTGCTGGGACCCCCCTCTCCCCCTCCCCCTCATACATTATTTTGTCATGGGCGGGCCCCCCCCGAAACAAAATCCTGGCTACGTGCATGTCAGCGTGCAGTGCAGTTTGTACTGCTCTGGCTAAATTTCTCATCTACAGCTGGGAGACAAGTTGCCCGTTGAGGCAGACTAAGTTCTAGGCTGTATAAACATACACACACCCCATTTTTATTTTATTTTTATAATAAAGGCTTGTTCACACATTTGCGACTTTTACGACGAGGAAACACACTGACACGCTCACACAATCTATGCGGCAATCCTGGAATTGCATTTTGTGTACAGTCAGCACGGAATGAAACGCGAACAAGGAGTGCATGGTTTTCGACCCACGCTGAGTCACCTAGAGTCGCAACACCGAAGGTTTGGATGCACTGAGCAAGGGTCTAACACATCGAAGGAGGAGCCATCTTCTTGCAGCTCCCATCTGGTTCAGGTGGTGCAGCATCTAGCGGAAACCATGCACCCACTGTTCGCGTTTCATTCTGTGCCGACTGTACATGAGCCACTCTTTTTTTTTATTGCTATTTTATAAAAAAATAAAAAATGTTCTGCAGTTTGGTGGATTAGTTTTACCATCATGCAATCTACAGCATACATTGCATTCAGAGCTCTGCATCAACAATGTTAAACAAGTTATATAATTCAAGTAAGGACCAGAAGCCTGTAAAGCCTAACAAGACAAAAACTGACTATAATAGCAACACTTAAAAATGGTACAAATTGTACAGAAGACATTCGTGTGAAAGTCAACAACCAAAAGTCAACAAAACAATGCATCTATATGCAAACATTTGAACTTTACAAGATACCCTGAGAATGAACAACAACGCTGAAAGTACTTGCGTGCGCTGCCGCAGGCCCAGGAAATGGGAAAGTCTGATGAAAAGCTATGGGTAAGACAAACCATCAAGCTGGCTTTGAAAATGCAGTAATTTGAGTCAGCTCAACAGGAACATGCACCAACAGGTTCAAAGGTAGGGGCATTCTACCACTAGGTCCTCTAGCAAAAAGGTCAAGTAAAGCAGCTTCAAGCGGATGGAGCTCGTTCACCGTCCTTCTTTTTCCCACATCGGGCTGCAAAGTGCTTCCTCATCCCGAGGTCTTGCCTCAGCAGCCTGTACCAGCCTTTGGCATACTGCAAGTTGGGATCAGTGGTGAACGTATTAGGGGGAGGTCTTTAATCCCTGCATTGCTGCAAACGATCCACTTGCATATAAAATATAGGTACACTCTCACACTTTTCCAAACGATATGAGTACATCATACTAGTTGGACGGTCTTCAATTGAGGCAGTCGGATGCACTTATATTTTTAATTCAAATATGTAATCCTGCATAATTGTTTTCCTCTACTTTAGAAACAACATGGCAGTAAGTGTTGGAATGTACCTCTTTCTCATTCAGAGCAGTTTATATTAGTTAAAATCTAACACTTGAAATATTAAAACTATTTAGAAATGTTGTAACATAACTGTTGGTCCTCAAATATTGATGTATTTTTCCAAATTCCAGGATACAACAATACACCCTTTTTAACACTACATATTTTCAGTGATTTCACTTAGATTTCCACTGAGAAGTATACTGGCCATAGGACTATTTTGTTTTTCTGGGTGTTTTGTGAAACATGTCACAGATGACAATACAAGGCTGATTACTCAATAATTGCCTTTACTTACCTGTGTACAGTCTGAAATCTTGCTCATGGCAAACGACATGCTTCCCAGGAGTTCACTGCGCCTGAAAAATGGCGGGAGCTTTATTTAGAATCCAAAGTTGTGCTAAGTTGTCAGGAACATATACAGTCTAAGCTCATTACAACAGACCTGATTACAAGAGACATTTGGATATAACATACCAATTTGTGGAGTTGGTTGGTTTTCCTATTCATAGCATTGACTCAACTTCATATCTGCATACATGCTCCTTTTACAACCGATCGAAATCTTGGTCAAAATCAAGGTCTTATATAACGAGCTTAGGCTGTATTCCTGACAAGTGTGCTGACAGCTTTTTCATTCTCTTCATTCAATTTTTGGCTAATGACGTTACAACTGCATAAACTTCTCGCTGTCCTAATTCTACTGATGGCACTGCCTAGAATTGAAACGTCAAGCCACTCAAACCCAGAAGAGCGCTTCCGATTTGGTGGGCATGTTTAAAAAAAAAGATATAAAATTAAAAAAGAAAAAAAAGAAAAAAGGAAGGTAAAAAATTACTTTAAACAGGAAATTTTAAAACAGTCAACGGCAGGGCTTTAACACATAACGCATGTTTAGACTTTTATTTAGAGAAACCCAATGAACCAAGTATCAAGAACAATATTTGCAACTCAGTGTGGCCCGGGGTGTGGCGGCTTCTTTGTGTTGGGTCCTCCTAAAGGAAAGATCTGGCTAACGCATCTTCTGCTCAAAATTGTCTTTATTGCAATGTAATCTTCCCTTCTACAACTGAATAAATTATCTGCAAAAACAAAAATGATAAGATACATAAAATATACCATTCATGACCACAAAAACACACAGAAATACACTGATTTAAAGAAAAGAAACCCTGAAAACACATTGTCTTAAAGACATCCGTGACTTGCAGGGTCCGGCGGCATGTTTCTTCGCGCCGGTCCTTCGGATTCAGGTCAACTTATGCTCATTGATACCACGCAGACAACGGAATGTGTCGTCGACTCGCTGCGCCTATATAAATATGGCGCTACAAGTGTCACGCACTGCTAACTTGGTCGTCTGCAAACATGTCCCCCATCGACTCTGGCAAGTTTGTTGGTCTCATTTTTGGCAGGAAGAGAACTACGCCTTGAAATTTTACAAGGTAAAATCTGCCACCTCGGTGCACATTCGGTAAAATTTTAGCCTCCTATGTGCAGTTTCCTATTTTTCCGATTCATTTTGCAGCAAAGAAAATACCGTAGCAGCCACCGTATATTAACCAAAAATATGTCTTGATGTCACTCAAGATCCAAAAAAGATTTCTTACTTGTTATCCGTGTCCCTGTGCCACACTGTTATGAAGAGACGTTTGTCAGCGTCTTCTGCCATCAGCTCACTAAGGGACCAGAACCAAAAAGGGTGATGTAAACTAAAAGATCCTGCTCACAACCACGAACAAAGAGATCCTCCACCAATCCACTTACGTAAAAAAAAAAAAAAAAAGAAATCATTTTGGACAATAAAGCTTTTATAAGGGCTAAAACAAAAAAAAAAAATATAATAAAAAGGCAGATGTAACATGTTGTTTAATGACACCAAAAAAACAAACTAGGAAAGGCAAGTATGCCATGGGCAGAGAGTTTGAACTAAAAAGTTGCTAGGAAAGTGCCTTCCAAGTTAAAAAGACATACCTTTGTCTTAAATCTAAATAAGCTTACATTCACTGTGCATCTGATGGCCCAAAATAGGCTACGAGCCTCAACTAACTGACAAAATGAAGCAAATAGGTTGACGAAGAGAGATGAAGCCTTACAAAGAGAATTTGTGGTCAAATTCCGGATTTCGGCAGCTCTTGACGACCGGAGTCCTCCAGTGGGCACGTCTCGCATAGTCTGGCTGGAGCGCAACCTGGGCGAAGAAAAAATGGAGATAAGATCGGCCAAAGGGTGGCTGGTCGACATTTTTAAATCAACTGGTGTTTTTATATGCCATCGTCAAGTGTCCGGTATAAACGGATCCACACTTAGTTTTGACCAGAAAAATAATTTGGAGACAGGAAATATCGTAAGACATGGAGAGGTGGACAGTTGCAATAACGCACACTGATGGAGGGGGCACGTTTGAAAGGGAATAACTAAAACAATAAAATTAGGAGAATTTTAATACTTTTTAGAGACAAACTATGGGTATAGCTTGCTTGTAATATAAAGTAATAATATTTATTTAAAATTTATTGATTTTTCTAAAAATTGACAAACATGCCTGCTCGAACGACAAATGGCAAACTTTGGAGGTCTGTATCTCATGAAATAATTTAATCATTATTATATAATTTGCAGATAGTATTCTACTAATATATGGTTATTATTTAAAAAATAAATAAGGTATCTGAGTGATACAATAGTTAGGATATAGTTAGGCAAACATGGGAAAAAAATCAAACAAAGAAAAATTCCGATGTGAATAAAAAAAAAAACACTACCTTTGATATTTTTTTTTAATTTGAACCCTGTTATACTCTATTTCGGCATTCATTTCTACTAAAAACATGTTGCATTATTTTATTGAGAAAGAAGAAACAACTCCCCAAAGTAGGGTCATTTTTTAAAGCCTACACTTAGCAGTGTCCTATACAAGAAGTGACTCTGAGTTCCAGTTTCATGAAACTTACACAAATCTTTTATATATTTTTATCCAGATGAGGTCATTGATAACTAGAGCATTGCGGTAAAGATTGAGGGTCCATCTATGATACTGAAACATAATACATACAATGCGTGTTGAGACAAGAGATAAGATGCAAAAACGCACAACCTTCTTAGAAATAAGGTTCAGGTAAGAGTAGTTACATTTACAATGGATATTAAAAAAGGCTAAAAATGAATCATAGCGCAACACTTGCGTTGCAATAAAGCTCCCCCCACGCCTTCTTTTTTACGCTGGGTTCTTTATTTAGCCCGTAAAGATGATTTCTACCAAATGCCAGCAAAAACCATCATGTGCACTAAAACGTCAATCAATGAAAATATGTTTCCTCCAAATTTTATGAACTCGAGATCCTAATTTTATAAACTGCAAAAACAACCACCCAAAAATATTATGAAAATGTGCACTTGCGTTTTAAAACTGACATTGCACTTTAGCGACATTGGAACCAGAGCTGGGTCAAAGTTCGCTGCCCCTTCAATTGACTGCATGCTGCATGGGAACTTCCTCGACTACCCCATTTATTCAAATAAAGACCCAAGTTTTTCTTTCTTCTTAGCATAGTTTTAGAGAGCTAGAGGTCGACTTTGAATCGAAACCAAAGATGGTTGACATACATTAGTACTCAGCATAATTTCCGAGCTAATCATGCAAACGGACATACTCCTCCATGTCAGCCGCTGCCCCTAGAACACTGGCTTGACACATGTGCTGGTGGCAGGCGGTGAAGCGGACTAGGTGCTACGGTACACTACAGCCACGACATGCTAACATGCAGGAGACATAATAATCGAGTGATTGCATCAAGACTAAAAGACCATGGTTTTGTCTTATCACAATGACCGCCATCTCACGATTATGCAAATTTTTCTCTCAACTTTTAGCTCCTGACATTAATGACATCGTCTGGAAATTCAGAAGATGACGGGTCCAACGCGGTTGACGAGCGATCTCTATACACTACGCTGCACTTTAAGTCGAAGTGCTGCCGACGCTACGAGCCAATGGGACGAATCAAACGGCGTCAAAAGAGCGACATCATGGCATTCGCCATCTTTCTGCACGTGTTATTTTAGCGGCTAAACAAGGGGTACCCAAACTTTTTGGCTAAGGGGCCGGAAAATAAATAGGTGAATAGGAAAAACTGAATAAACAAACCTAGATATGTAAATAAAAAAGAAAATTCTTGTTCGACTAAACATAGAAAAAAGGTTTAAGCCAGATGAATACATTTATTTATAATGGAATCAATATTTAGCTATTTTTACATTATACAGTAATTGTGACAAAGAAAACTAACAGGGCATGAATTGAAGCACGTAGGAACTTTGGAAAATTCACATATGGCAGACTAGTGAGAATGGTAACACTGATTATGACAATAAGCAATAGTATTAACACAAGACACCGAGTACTATATACATTTGAATGCAAATGAATTTCAACAGATGTTATACCGACATGAAACAGGGGACTATAAGTGGTAATACCCCTGATGACAATGCGCAATAAACATGCCACGATCTATCAGCAGCTGGGATACAAATGAGAACAAATGCCATGTGTTTTGTGCGTGTCGAAACGCTGTTTCTTTCACAGGCAGATGTTCTTGCACCTGTAGCAGCAGACCTGCTGGAAGCGGGCCACAAGGCGGGCATCATCGCAAGGATCGCGGCCAGCCACGGGCCGGTCGGAAGGCTTCTTCGGCTCGTGGGTTGGGGTGTGGAGACCCATGGGCTAAACTAATAAAGCGCAGCAAATGCCCCGTGACTTGCACTTTTAGTATGAGTGTTCATGGGAGTACCTGTTCAAACCTTCGACTGTACACTGACCTAAGGTCAAACGAAGCACACAATGAGTAGAGACGCTGTCAAATACATTTTGTACCATTTTCCTTCCCTTCTGCTTCTTTCAATATTAGGGTGGAGCAATAAAATATTTAATTTCTTGCTTTGTTTAAAAAGGCACTGACACATCGAAATAATGTTTTTTTCTTTACTGTTTGAAAGGATTGAAAACAATGCCTGGACATTATCCTAAAAATTTGAAACTTGGGAATTTAGTATTTGTGAAGTAAAAAAACCATTTCCAAATGCCGAATTTGAAGTTCCCGCGCGATCCGCGCCACTGGAGTGACATCACATTTTGATGGATCCTGAGAGTCAAGTTTCTTTCGCGCCTCTGCTGCCTTCGCCACCTCTGCTCCAAACGTATCTCCGCGACCCGAAGCGAGGAGGTGAGCGTGGGAGAAGGGCGACGGCGTCGTGGCAACCACCGATGTGGGAAGCGTCGGGAAACCGGTTTCTTGCGTGAGTGCCGTGCTGCCTATTGCTTCGAGCAGATGACGGTGGCCCGGCGGTGTCACAACCAAAACTACGATACACAGACACCAAACCCAGTTGTTCTGACCGGTTGACGATTTCCTTTTCAAAGCCTGAAAGGTTGTTTAATACCTAAAAAAGACCACTTTGTCCGATTCCCCGACTCGCCCTCTGCTACATGCGTCGAGCGCCACCATGTTTTCTGAGGGAACATAAAAATCCAGAAGGCGACATCACAACGGACTCCGAATTTTGGTATTTCAAAAAGAAGGGCCGTAGTGCGTTCGCAATTGCGTTAAAGAACATGTTTCATGAATGCCGTTATTAAATGTTATAGAAATGTCGCCTACAAAGCTTCTAAATTTCATGATTCTTGACGTCACGCATCAAAAGAAGCGAGGAGGCAAAAAGCGGGAGAGGAAAACGCCAAAAATAATGCGCGTGTAAGAAAATTTTTTTTGCAATGCATTTTTTTTTGCGTGTCTATTACTACAACGTGCATCGTTTTAGACAATAAAAAAAATATGATCTTTGGGGTGTCAGTGCCCCTTTAAAGGACACATGCAAAGGAAAAAGACTTTTTTTTTTTAAACAGCTTAGATGGAAAAAGGATGTCATAAATCAATTTTACAATGAAGAAAACATTTTTTTAGAGCACAGCTATATTTACGAATTTGTAGTTGGCGCCGGAGGGCGCCGCGGAAAAGTGGCCCTTATTTGTCACGTAACTGGCCCTTCTTTATCACGTAGTGCTTGCGCTCTTTCGGAAGCTTCCTATGACGTCTAAAAGGAACTTATTCATCTTTGTTTGAAGTATAACAAAAAACTAAGATTAATAAGTAACTTTTAGAGCCCAAAGGAAACTCCTGATAAAGCTCAAGTAGATGTGAAAGACCTGTGCGCCGGTCAGATGACGGCGGCGGCGCCCCGAAGCAGACAAACTTGTGCGGCGGCGGCGGCGTGGAGAAACGCGTTGAAGCGGCGTCGCACAACACTCAGTTTGCGGCGGCGGCGTGACTTTGCGGTGGCAGCGACGCAGCGCGGCGGCGTGCAGGCCTACCACGTGACAAGCAGTGGCTCCCGCAAGCGCCAACTACAAATTTGTTTTGCGACGTAAATATGGCTCTAAATGTTTTTTTCGTAGTTGTAAATTTGTTTTATAATATTCTTTTTCCATCTAGCCTGTTTTAAAAAAAAAGGTTCTTTCCTTTGCATGTGTCCTTTAAGCTCATCTCAGCACAGGTGTGGCACAATTCAAAGCAAAAATTACATTTTGGTGCAACATGTAGTAGACATCTGTACATGGCGCAAATGGCACAGCACTTCCATCACTTTAATAGTTAACTTTATATTTTCTTAAAAATGTGTACATAAGAATTTGAATTGATCTGTATTTGTTCGTGCAAGTTTCTGCAACTGTCAAAAAGTATCTCCACGAAAAAGTCACTTTGCCACAGTGCAGACATTCTGCAAGGAGAGTGCCCTCACTGCAACTAATATAATCCGGCCTAACAAGTTGTGAATAAATTTAAAAAATATATATAAATACTTGAAACATTTAATGTCAAATAAAACAGACCAAAATTTGACAGTTTACAATATTTAGCCATGCCTGCCATTATCATAGTGGTCATCTGTTCCAGGACTGGATGGACACTTGCATACACATTTATCTTTTCTGATAGCAGTGTCCAGTACTAAAATTTCAATAACAAAACAAGCAGCCCACCAAAACAAAAAAAGTGAGTAAAAAGAAAGTAAAAAAAAAAAAAAAAAATAGTTTAACCCTTAAAAACATTTAGTACTTTTATATTCAAATGCCACAACATATTCTTATTCAAACATTGGGAAAACTGGCATGATGTTGATAGCTGCCTCTTTTACGAATTCATGAATTCGGTAGTACAGTCAAACCCGTTTATAACAAACAGCAGGAAATGCTACGATATGTTCAATATAGCAAATACCATTTACAATGAACTTCCACGATACGTTCGTTGTAAGGCGAAAGCTTCTCTTTCTCTCTCATCTCTTTGCTTCCGCCTTGTAACAACGCACTAGAAAGTTTTTGTGTTTTTTTTTTGCATGCGTGCAGAGTTTGATTTTTTTAGATTATATCCCCTCCTGAATCGCTTCTCTTCGTGAACAGTTTTGGAATGAAAAAAGAAAGAAAAAGATATCTTTCTGTGCGTGCGGGCGGAGTGTATTTTTTTAGCTATCTCCCCTTCTGAATCCCTTCTCTTCGCTCAATTTTGTTTACAACTTGAGCTTTTGGAATTTTCTTTCTTTCCTACTTTATTTTTTTTTGGGGGGGGGGGGAAGAAGGGACAGGCTAGAAGACAATTGTTTGCGCGTTTTTGGAAGCCTTATTGGGGGAAAAAGTTTGTTATAGCCATTACGTTGTTTGTTATAAAAACTACTTTTTACATGCATTTTTATTTAAATTTCCCATGAGTTCGATATCGACAATAATTCGCCGTACGTGGGTTCGTTCTAAATCGGCTTCGCTGTATTGTGCTTTAACCATCTCTTTTTTTCATCCATAATCCTCTTTCTTTTGTTGGAAGTTTTAATGGCTTGCTGGCTGTGTCCTTGATACCTAAGAACTCAACTTGATTAGAGTATATAACCAGCCGGTGTGGCTGGCGGAGATTGCATTGTGGAGAGTAGCTCCAACGCTCAGCGGGGATGCGCGCAGTCTCCCGGGGCGCAGGGTCCGCAGGCGCGCGAGGCACACATAAACTAAACTTGACACGCACCCGATTCGGTGCAACCTGGGGGTCTCCCAATACATGCAACTTCTCGGGCGGGAGAACTTGAATACACAATACTTGCAACACTGTGAAGCATCTGTGAAAGATCAACCTTGTTTTGTAGTTTTCAGGAGGTGCCCTCTAGATTTGTCTTCATTAATCACTGTGAACAATTCACTTCCATGATTCATGAACCCTAAGTTCTATTGCATAAAAACCACCTACATTTTTAAAACAATGAGTAACAAAAGGACGTACCTTCACATATGCATTTACAGATGCTCCATGAGAAGTCCTCAGTTTCAGTGCACGGATTACTGAAAACAGATAGAGAAGGGGTGACACAAGTCATACTTTCATTGTCACGTAATGAATCATTCAACCTTACTGTGAATGGTAAGGTGTCCACTGTTTGTGTAGGCAGAGAGTTTCAGCTTGGCTGAAAAAGAACCAGAACCATGAGAGGTGCATCTCCAGTGAGCATGCATTCATCAGTCGTGCTAAAGAAAATTCATCCAAGCAAAACGTCCCCATTGTAAGCATTCCTATATCCCTTTAGAATGTCCAATAAAATGCATACATTATGAATGCCGCACTAAAGAATAGCATATTCATGCTGAACAGGAAACCACTAATCATCAGGAGCTTCACCAAACCTTCAAGTCAAAAATAAAAGTGTAGCAATATGATGTGCGTAACATACAGTTATACGTCAGATATAAAAGGAAAAGTGACAACTCCACCAAGCTGCCCAGCAAAGGTGAGCCTGTCAGCGGAACGTGAAAAGAGAGATTCTGTCATTTGGAAGGTCCGAGTGTCTGTGAAAGCCCATGTTACAGGTGCAGCCACATCTCACTAACAATTCTGGAAGGAAAAGGTGAGGCCTTTCAGAAATGAACTGTCATTTGAAATTGTATGACAATGCCCCATAAATGATTTCAACAAAAAAGACTAAATCTGCAAAAAAAAAGAAAAAAGTTCCCAGTAACGTCATCTTTTAAAGATAGATGACCAAAATAAAGAACAGTAAATTATGCACAATGTTGACTGGACACATACCTTTGCCACCAAAGAATTCAGCTGGCTTGAACTTTCGTGGCATTTTCACGGGTCTTGGCAACTTCACGGGAAGCTTGATGGGAGGAGTCATGCCCATGCCCTTCCTGATTACCTCCTCTAGAATACGCTGGTCATCCTCATCATCACTTGTACCGGTATCGTCCGAGCAGCAGGGATCTTCACAGTTTTCTGCGCCCTGAGGGTTGAGTTCAGACGGCTCATCTTCGGCCTCGGCTGACTGATCAGTCGGAGGAGTTCTCTCCCATCCATCAGGAGAACGGCGGCTCAGCAAACTGCCCATGCTGGCACAAGAGGCACTCATTTCTGGTTTCGCCTTGGGTAAAACATTTTCTGAGGAAACACTTGTGTCATTTTGTGAAACTTCGTATGCTATCCCTAGGCCTACTTTGAGACAATCTGCAGAATGCTGGAATCCTTCTTTGAGTGTCCCAAGACTTGGACCATCTTCATCTAGGTTACAAGTCATTCCTTCTGTTTGGCTGCAAGAGTCTTCTCCCACGAGGCTCTCAGCAGTATGCCAACACTCTCCAGTTGTTGAGCTGCTACATGTGCTGTGTGTGTCTGCGGGTGAAGTGCGCCTCTCATCTTGATCTTCTTTTACCTGCATCTTCTGTGAACCAGCCTCTTCTTTATCCCCCACTTTTTTCACTCGTTTTACGAGCTTGATGTATGCTGTTGAGACCTGACTTGTTGAAGGGCTGCAGCTTTCGACCAGAGAGGGAAGTGATGCTGTACGCTCGAGCTCCAACCTTGACGGTTGCACTATTGCACTACTGTCTAGCCCTGAAAGGCCATTACGGAAGCTTATCCTTTCAGCGGAGGCTTCCTCCGTGGAGGATGACTGCGGAGACATGACAATGCCACTCTCTGTCTTTGTTTCTGTAGTCAAGTCCGCTAGTAAGTCACCAGCCCCAGTTCGACAGGATGACAAGAGTATGTACTTCAAAGGTGATGCCCCCAATTTTTTTTTCGTTGGGGAAGGTTCTTGAAGTGACTCAACGGATCTAGACCTGCTGAGTGAAATGGAATTCATTGACAAGAGCTTCTCAATGCTAGCTTTTACAGCCTCTTCTACAACTCTGCTGATTTCATCCTGCCTGTTCAAAATGCTTTTGGCAGCAGCGGGCTTTTTTGTGATCGGCTGCTTGCATATCGGAGGTGTAGCACGCTCTGTGGTGGTTGTCTTGGAGATGCCAGCCAAGTTTTTGCAGTGGCAACATTGACAGTGGTTTCCAGGATTGTCCAAATGCTTTGTCTTGTCAGCGACCGGCGAGATGCAATCGGGCTTTGAAGCGGCTTGGATGTTTCTTCCAAGGTTCCCTCTCCTGGCTTGGGGCTGCCACCTAATGTTGCTGAATCGTTGCAAGCACTGTTGGCAGCTGCAGTTCATAACACTAATTTCATCATCTGCCATTGCATCAGACTCTATGCCACAGCCAGCTTTCTCATGTCTTGATGTTCTATTATGGCTAGCAATGCCATAGGCTGGATTGTGCTGTCCACGAGATGACGTTAGTCGCTTGCTGATTTGGGGATTCGAAGGAACCCTCGACATGCACTGGGCAGTTGCAATCCTGCTGCAATTCGGCAAGTGTACATCTGCCAAATTGCAGTTTGGCTTTTCGGAAAGGGAAGGCGGGAAGAAAGTACCAGCTACATTCACTCGCTTCTGCTTGCAAGGGGCTATCCTGACTCCAGCGGGGAGAGCTTTCTGGGTTCTCTCCTTCGCACGAGGCTCGATCGTTCCAGTCCTTGCCAAGTGAGCTTTAGCATGTGCCAACTTGGCAAGGTAAGTTCTTGGTGGAATCACAGGTGGAAAGTAGAGAGACTTCGGAATGGTAGTTGCGCAATCTAGGAGTGACTGTGAGGCAAACCTCCCAGAAGGCTGCACCTCTGTCGTGGTACTTACTGGGTTATGGTGCAAGACCCAGCTCTGCACTGCCTCACCATTGGTGACCTTGTCCGTAATATTTGCACTGTCGTTCACAAGAGACATCGGTGTGTTCCGTACCCTGTCGTCGACCAACTTCGGCAGCTGTCCAGTTTCTGTTGATGTGCGTGGGAGGCCGACGTTATTCACTGCTGCTTTCCAGACTTCTTGCTCCTTGAAGTTGCAGGAACTCCTCCTGTTCTTGGCATGTCTCGCTGCACTCAGCACTATCTCCGATGCCAGGTTTCCATCCGAGCTGCCGGCTGAACTGTAGTTCCGGCCGTCTGTCGTCTGCCCGAAGACTGTGGAGGAAGGGACGCAGTTCTCCTTGTTTGATGGACACCAGGACTGATGAAAGGAACGGCGATGCGTCTTGTGTTGAACCTGCATCTGTGCTGAAATTGGAATTTTGCTCGGACTGCCAGATGTGTGAGGCTTTGCACATGGTTTCTTAGATACGCCCTCTGTGCTGGCTCTTGTGTGGAAAGTTTTTCCCGTTGCTTCGGCCGCCCAAAGTTTGCGTATAGACATGAGTGATCCCCTGGCAAAGTTGTCGACATCAAGATCCCCAGCTTGGGCCTCTTCGGCATCTGCATTCTTTTTGAATCCTAAGCTTTTGCGATATGAACGAAGAAATCCCTTGGTCTGGGCGATAGCTGGCTTTGCAAAATTTTCGTCGTTTTTTGGTGCAGCGTTCTTAGATGTCCGGAAAGATCGCAGCCACGATGGTAGCTTCTTTGCAACGGGAGTTTTCTGGTTTTCCATTCTTTGAAACAAAAAAACAAAGGTGGCAGATAATTAGAAATTCATGATTTTGGTACATAGTGACAAATCTATATGGGGGAGTATTATTAGCCTACTGCGTGTGCCAAAGCACATACACTGTCATTGCTATATATCTACCTCGAGCCATACAGAATATACATACTAGAATATTTCTCGCTGTACAGATCTATCAATTTGTTTATAAAGACGTTCCGTACGATTTATTGGGGCAAAACATTAATTACGGACGTTCTACCTGCCTTTCGTTTTATCATTATCGCCACAACTCGCACACTATTTCGTCACTCGGGCAGGCTTTGGTTGTAACGTTATTGTTTGCAGGCTTGAAAACTAATATGCACGAGGTTTGTTGAGGTTTTAACAATAAGCTGTCACGAGACGGGCTGTTTGCGATCTTGAGATTGTTACCGGTGTCTGCAAACAGCCACAACACACATAAAAAAATAAGGATATTTGAATTACCTCTGAAGTGGAAAATGGTCGTTCAATCGGAGAAATACTCGGACATCTTCATTGCCGATGGCCAGTGCCTCAAAATGAGCGGTCTCACGCTGCACTTTGACGTCATGCTTTGGCACAGAACATCTGAAAAGTTAATAAATTCAATATTTTTTGTTTAGTTTCACGAATTACGATCTATATCAGCGCTCGGCCGCTCGGCGCGCCCACTCACGCGACATTCAAATTTGCGTAGGCATCGTATGATTGGCCGAGGAGGTTGAAGAGGTTGCATACCTAACGACCTAACTATGCGCATTCGGCTAGGTTAGTAGAAATAAACACCACAGTGACGTTAATAAGACACGCATAATAAAATAACAAAAACATGCATATAAATTATTATAATATTTATTTAAAAATACTAAATTATTGAGTTTTTACATGAAAACGACGAAAACACGGAGAAGTCAAAGAACGGAAGGCGCATTGGTGACAGCATCAGACATCAGTTTGCTGTTCGTTGCGTCGCGTGGTCGTGTGTGCACGTGTTTGTGTTTATAGCTTATCATCATCGAGTAGAAAAAAGTAAGGCGGCGAATTTACGAACGCTTGATTTCTGAGTGAGGATGGTGTAGTGTTGTTCTAAATAGCTGAAGCGAGATGAAAAACAAGAAAAAAGTCAAACTGCCGATAGAGCAGGGGGATGACGGCTCTGCTGATATCCGCGGGAAAAAAAGTCACAAGCAGAGAGAACAAGAGGTCCGCCACGATCCTTCGCTCGTTTCTCTTCCTGCGGAACAAGAGACAAAAAAAAGACACAAAAAGAAGTGCCGGGATTTGAAGCCGGTTCAAGCGCGCGAAGCTGCGGACGGCGATGCTGAAGCGGATTTGTCAAGTAAGCGTCACACACAGTGCACCGGAGAATATTGGGACCCGCGGGAACCAGAACTCTGGTTTGGAGAAAAAGATACCGAACGCTTGGATCAAGAACAGCTGGATGCGGCGCCATACGGGAAGAAAGAAAAGAAAAAGAAACGCAAGGACAAAGAGAGAAAAGAAAATGATATGGTCACATATGAAACGGAGGAGCACTTGGATGATACGGAACCAACAAAAAAGAAAAAGAAGAAATATAAGAACGAAGATGTCACAGTGCAGGAATCTCAGGAAGAAGGTAGCCGCACATATTTTCTCGACTTGCCAGAAGCAAGTGCAAAGAAGTGCAAAAAGAAAGACAGAATTATTCACGAGGGCAACTCTGCCTTTGATGGTGATGTGGTCGATGCGACAGTCAGAGAACAAAACAAACACAGTCGTAAAGATACAGCCGTAGACACGATGAAGGGTGACTCAGATCTTTGTGCCGATGAGGCAGATTTGCCACGGAAGAAAAAAAAAAAGCACAGACACAAAGATGTGACTATGAGAGAGTCTCAAGAAAACTTGGACCTTATAAGCACCCATGATTCTGCGGAAACAAAGAAAAAGAAGCACAGAAACAAGAGTCAAGCTGCTTATCGGGCACATGAAGAATCGGATCTCGTTCCTGACCTTGATTTGGCAACGAGAAAGCAGAAAAATCACCGAAACAGTAAGGCTACCGTGGACACAATAGACCAGTGTTTAAATGCTGTATCTGACGTACAAGACTGTGCACCAAGGAAAAAAAAAAAGCATAAGGACAGACACTCGGCTGCGGACATGACACAGGAGGACGTGGGCCTCGAAGGCGAGACTGACCCGCCAACACAAAAAAAGAAGAAACAAAAAGAAAAAGGTCCAAATATTGATGCAGTGCAGAACGATCATCATATTGTTGCAGGTTCGATCAACCTGAGCACAAAAAAGAGAAAAAAGCACAGGGAAAAGGAGCGAGCTACCTACACAGCACAGGAAAGCCTTGATGGTCTTGAATCCAATGTTGCAAACTCAACAATGAGGAAGAAAAACAGACCTAATGTTGAAGAGTCTTTTAGCCAACCTGAGGATTCTGGGTGTGATTCTAATCAAACACTCAAAAGCGCCAAGAAAGAAATATTAAGATATAATTCTGTTTCCCAAGAAGCCGATGGGTACCTGGGTTTGTCTGCACATGTCGATGGCAGTGATCGCTTGAAGACCAGAAAAAAAAAAAAGAGCGGCCACAGAGGTGCTTGTGAAGAGGGTGAGAGTGTGTGCCAACCTGACTCGCCGTTAGATCCAGAAATGTGTACCACGAAAAGCTCCCGGGAGAAGAAGCTCAATGTAAAAAGTGCCTTAGATGATCAGACGTCTCATGGGCATGATGATGAAGAAACCTCAAAGAAGGAGAAGAAGCATAAGCACAAGAAACTTTGTAAAGAGGTTCTTGCACAAGATTCTGGTTTGGAGAACACCGAAAGTGCTTCAGATGCAGCGAATGCTGCAGTAAAGAACCGCAGAAAGAAACATCGGTCTATTTTTGCTGATGAGTTTGTTGAAGCAAAAGATCCAAGGTTGGGCGTGGATATCGCTGTTGAACAAGAACAGGAGGTTACCAAACGAAAGAAGCATAGGCATGGGGGCACGCCTGATATGACATCTTTGAAGAAAGATGAACTACATAGTTGTGATGTTGATGCCGATGTACACATATTGAAGCAGAAGAAGAAATGCAAAAGTAGAGGTAAATCTGGGGAGAATATTGGCTCTGAAGTTGTAGCAGAAGCACCGATTATGTCCTCAAACACCAAGAAAAAAAAGCGTTTAGTTCCTTCTGAGGAGCAGCTTGCCGTTGGTGATTATGCTAGTGCTAACTACACTGAGAGGCAGGCTCCTAAGAAGCCTAAACAAAATAAAAAAGAGACGTCTGCTGACGAAGGCCAGAGTTTGCTCAGAAGTATCATTGAAGAGCGAGACTGTGAAGGGGTTCCAAAGAAAAGGAAGCACAAACATTTTCGAAAGGACGTTGCTGTGGAGGAAATTGTGGAGTTCGATCTGGAATCTGGTGGGGATCCAGATTCCTCTAGGCAACAGGAGAGAAAAAAGAAGCCTAGTACAAGCCACAATCTAAGGCAGGGTGACGACCGGGTTCAGCCGTCTGCTGACGAAGACCAGAATTTGCTCAGAAATAACACTGAAGAGCGAGACTGTGAAGAGGTTCCAAAGAAAAGTAAGCACAAACATTGTCGAAAGGACGTTGCTCTGGAGGAAATTGTGGAGTTTGATCTGGAATCTGGTGGGGATCCAGATTCCTCTAGGCGACGGGAGAGAAAAAAGAAGCCTAGTAAAAGCCACAATCTAAGGCAGGGTGACGACCGGGTTCAGCCTTCTGCTGACGAAGACCAGAATTTGCTCAGAAATACCATTGAAGAGCGAGACTGTGAAGAGGTTCCAAAGAAAAGTAAGCACAAACATTGTCGAAAGGACGTTGCTCTGGAGGAAATTGTGGAGTTTGATCTGGAATCTGGTGGGGATCCAGATTCCTCTAGGCGACGGGAGAGAAAAAAGAAGCCTAGTACAAGCCACAATCTAAGGCAGGGTGACGACCGGGTTCAGCCGTCTGCTGACGAAGGCCAGAGTTTGCTCAGAAGTAACATTGAAGAGCGAGACTGTGAAGAGGTTCCAAAGAAAAGGAAGCACAAACATTGTCGAAAGGACGTTGCTCTGGAGGAAATTGTGGAGTTTGATCTGGAATCTGGTGGGGATCCAGATTCCTCTAGGCAACGGGAGAGAAAAAAGAAGCCTAGTACAAGCCACAATCTAAAGCAGGGTGACGACCGAGTTCAGCCTAGCTCTAAAGGGAAGCATAAGTCTAAGGATATGTCAGATTTTAGGCCGGAATTTTTGTCCGAGATGAATGACGCTTCGACACAAGAAGGTGTGGGAGTGGTGACTTGCAGCAAGGCTGATCAAAATCGAGAGCTATCGCCGCCCGTGTTTGAAGAGGAAAACAGTCATTCTGACTCTGATGGTCTAGCCCCTCAAGCCGCAGGAACCGTTGGTGCAAGCAAAGCTTCCGAGCAGAACTTGCCCACAAGGACAGGTGATGCGCCGTCGTCGTGTTTTGGTGTGTCTGTTCCAGATGCAGATGGGAAATCTCTTCAGCCCCAGCAAAGGAGTGTTTGTGCTGTCGCCCAATCAACGTCCTCTGGGAATTTTATAGAAACATCTAACTTCGACGCAGAGACGGTAGAACGGGACGTGAACAATCCAGACGAATCTCGTGAGTAACCCATATATGCATTGTTTTTTGTTTGCTTTTCCCTCTGAGGATGGTTTCCACGGATCCTGAGTACCATTGGTTCTCAAATTGAGGTCCTAAAAGCACAGGGGTTCCCCAGCTCCTAAAGTTTCTCTCGTCCCTGCCCCTAAGTAGAGAGCTTTCCGATTTTAAGCACTGTTTTAGCAGATCTAAGCTGCCCATTGATGCATAACTATGAGCCAAACACTCCCAGGTTATTTATTACGGTTTGCAAGCTGCTTAGGTTCGTAAACCGCTTTACTGCATTAGTGTCAAGACCGACTGGGATTCTTTGGCTATCGATGAAGGTTGGTAAGGGTTTTTTGATATATACTATACACATAGGTCGGCATTTTGGATCTGAGTCACTCAGTATCATATCATGTTCACAAAGTTTTTCCAAGATCCCAAAGTCGCCGCCAGTCATATCACAAAAGTCCATCAAGATTCAAGTCATAGCCCCTCAAATCACAGAGATTATTAAGGTAGAAAAACTCGTGACCCCTCACATCACCTGCAACTTCCATCATGAACGATACCTTGTATATCACCGAAGTCATACAAATATCACAAAATATCACCAGCTTGCAAAATGTTGCGAAATATCGCCGATTCACAAATATCACAAGGTATTACTGACTCAAAAATATCACAGACTCACAAATATCACGAAATATCACAGACTTAGAAATATTGTGTGGATTCACTTCACTGCGCTGTTAGCCGTTGTTCGGTACAGTTTGGGTACTTGCCGTTCAAAGCCGAGCCAGACTTAAAACAGCACTGCGGCGCCGTAACTACGCAGATGTCGCTTGTTTTGCTTCCTTATTTCTTTTCTTTTTTCGTTTTTGCTCAAAAGGAGGTACTTTTCTTTCCAAGTGTGACATGGTTTGAGGATTATCAGGGACCCTGTTAGAGTGCCACCAAAAGGCAAGCTTCCCCCCCACAAAGCCTGCACTTGGCATGGAATGTGTTTTGCTGATGTGTGGTGAGCCCTGAGACGAGGGATTGGAAGTATCTACGGTTTTTGGGTGAGGACGGTAACTATGCTGCTATTAGACAAATAAAACAAGTGCAGCTCTCACTTGTTTAGTCAGTTTTTTCTTTTGCATACCACTCACTCATTCTTTCGCTCACTGCACCCATTTGTGCGGCGGCCCAGACCCAGCGGTGGATGTTGCGCACTTTCACACTTTTGGATGTCCTCGGCGACACTCGCTGCCATCTTTGGAGGACTGCGCGCTCGCGGGCTTTGCTTGGGTGGCTGCAGGTGATGAGAAATCCCCCCTTCTCCAACTTGCCGGTTTGAGAGTGCACGACGCGAGCGTTGCCGGGCTGAATTAGGCTGTGGGGAAAGCACCGTGTTGCATTTGGATGTCGGAATCGGCACCGCCCTGTGGGGGGGGGGGGGGGGAGGGGAAGGGGGAAGGAAGTTTTTTTTTTTTTGGTTTCCTTTGAGGAAATTTTACCTTGATAAAAGAGCGGGGGGTTTTTTTTGCAATGAAAGGGCTTATTCTGTTGGCCCCCGCGCAGCCTTGGGAGGCAAATGAGCGTTCCCGAGTACTGTAAACGACATACTAATTTTCTTGATTTGAATATTATTGCGAATAATAGATCCTGTAAATATATTACCCCATGGTAAACAATACGTAGCGAATCATGCCTAATCGCAAAATTTTGTGCCAGTGAAATATGCTCGAGCCCGACACTTCTCGAAATTTGCCAAATACCAAGCCCGCAAAAATTGAGTCGTTTACACTATCTGGAGCTCGCTTCGTTACAGTTTAGTCACTTAAATCGCACCTCTGAAAAGCACTCTAGAAAGCTGCGTGATCGTTACATTGTCGCTTTATTAAACCAGAAAACCATTGATGTACAAACATCACCCAGACTTTGTGCCGACCGTGTTCACAGACACAAACGGTGGTTGTCTCGCTCGCTACGAGTGACAGAAATATTCCGTGTCCCCCAGAGATAGGAGGTGACAGCCTAACGATGCCGTCCACTATGCTCCCGGCACTTCCCGAGAGCCGTGCCGATACCATGTACGGCGCCTTCTTTGTCGGCAAAAGTCAGACACCCCGGACGAGGCGTATCCGAGAGTCATCCAGTGTTCCCCCTCACGTTGCGTACACACCCTCTTCCTTAAAGGCCTATCCTCGGTGGGCCCGTGACAGCGAGTTCGTCTTTTAGTGCAGGTATCGTCACACTTCGTCTTGTGATAGGCCCGCAAACTTGTGGCTACCCCAGCCGTCGGGCTGAAAAGACACTTCCTTGTCGTTCTAAAACTGTACATTTGTAATCCCATTTTCCCCAGTCGTCGAGCCGTACCGGCAAGCTTTGTTTAGCGTCCCTCGAGGCACCGGGTGGCCAGCCTCCATTCACGTTTTTCTTAGCTGTGTCCAGCGAGAAATTTCCCTGGCGCGCTGTTGACATATGTGACCTCGAAAAACTGTGATGTTTTTCTTTGCGTGAATAATTTTTTCTCCCAAATTCCTTTCACCTTTTGAGGATGGGATCCAGACAGATCGCCACGACGCATAAAAATGGAGATCAAGGAGGAGCCCACAAAGAGGAGAGAGGCTTCTGACGACAGTGAGCGGGACAGTCCCACATTCCGTGAAGAACGCGACTCTGGTCCTCCGGTTGACGAGGACTTCAAGGTGCGTATTATAACTGATGACAAGACTTGTGCCTGCTGGTTTTAACGGGATGTGATACGAGATCCTGGCATCCACTGAGGGTAGACAGAAGGAAGGCACAGGTACTTCTGTATCTGGACACACATGGGGCCTGTCGGCGGTGCAGCGATGCCCCTTGTAGTATAAATCTAATAATTTAGCTCAAGTTCTCTTTGAAGAAGTTTGTGCGCCTGTGCGGCTTTAACGACATGACCGACCAGGCTCCCACAACCTGTCCTTTGTCTTTGCCAGTGAAATGTACTATAGGCACTGATAGCTTAAGAAACGCAGGGCATGTTTTGTTATGTTCACACTTCTTGCTTTATGATTCGCTCTTCAGCATCGAATACTGCAATCTCATTGACTGGGGAGCGACAAGAGGCTCGGGGATTGCAACAACTTGCGTTTTTTTAAGCTGCAGTGAGTATAGTTCCTCCGGAGGGAGCTGCGGTGAGCGCTGATGGATTAACACAGAAATCGACGATCGTTGGAACTGAAGAGCCAGCTCGCTCCAAATCTCTTTAATTTCGGTATTTCTGATCCCGAGAAGCTTTCAATTTTGTAGAAAATTCATTCCTATTTGTCTCAGTTTTCATAAAAGTCTGCTCTAATTTTAGGACACCATTCTTTCTCCAATCACTTTTATACCTTCTCTCGATTAAAGACAAACAGGTAGAGTGGGTGCTTACTCTCTTTTCCTGCCTACAGTATTGACTTTTAGTGCCACCCCACTGTATATGTGTGTGATAAATATTGGCAGAAATGAGAAACAGAGGTACTCATGTTGAATAAACGTAAGCAGTAGTCACATTGTTAACAGGAGAAATAAGGCCGATGGCACCTCTCTCGTGTTCATGATGCTGGAATCGAGATCACTCAATCATGGTACATTGCAAAAGTAATAACAATGTTTAGGTTCTGCTGAATTTTTTTTTTTAACTTTCTGTTGTATTTTTTTTATTGTAAGGGAAATATGAAATATTAAAGAGTTATCAAATAAACGCTCACCCAGTTTTTTCCCTATTTCTGTCCAGGGGCTTCGCTGAAATTTGTTAGAAATATCTGATGTTACAGGCATTATTTGGGAGCCTGCCTCAGAAAATGAGGCATCCCACGTGACCTGAGTAACGATATCGTGCCTGGAACACGTCTCCGACTGATGCATTTCCCGCATCTTCTAAAGCGTTCCCTCGATTTCTGCATGATGACGCCATAAAAGTGTTGTGCTGTGGCCTGCCGCAATTTTGGCGGTATCGCTGTGATGGTGGCGGATGTGGCAGATGCCTGTTCTGCTGCAGGTTGCTTTCTAACTTGATACTCCACGGAAGATTCAGCAGCCGAGGGTTTGGGCGCCGCGGCGACAATGGCGTTCTCATTCACTCGTCTTGTTCACCGGCATTTGTTTACTTTGGGACCACTTTTGATGCAGGGCCATTGTAGGGTGGTAAACAGTCAAAGGTACATTCCAGGCACTGCTGTATCGTTGCTGGCTTGGCTTGCACTCTTCATCTCTATTCATGGGCTGCCATCTAGTGGCAAACGCATAAAGCAGCAGCTTGTGCCCGCCGAAAAGTTGAACGAAAACCGTTGTGACCTGACGGCTTAACTGGGGAACAGAGAAATGGGCGTTAGGAAGCGTAGTCTTTGAGTTGCAGATGGGTGGCCTGGGATATGTCTCATTAAATGTGTTACATCTAACTACACTTATTTCTGCGTTTTCGTAGGACTATGTGCTGAACCGAGACAGAATCCCTGCTATACACAAGTGTCTCTACAAGATGAACGAGGAGACAAGAAAGGACTATGAGGAGCAGACGGGTAATGTTAATTAAAACTAATAAATTCTCTATGCCTGTCCAAATTGTTTAAACTTGCACATTCATTGTGCCAGTGTCCTTATATCAAACTTTGCATGAAATCGCTGGATAAAAATTTTCCTCCTTTTTGTTCTAAAAATAGTTTTGAAACATATAGGACGTTTTCTTCTGAGCATGCTTTTACTATAGCACAGGCTCACTGGAGTAGAGCGAACCCACTGAATCAAATAACTACTGCAGTGATGAAAGTGCTGTGCCATTTGAGCCAAATTGCGCCATGAATGAAAGTTCGCTACACCTTGCGCCAAAATGCCATTTTTGCTAAGAATTGTGCCATACCTGTGTCAAAGTAGGCTTAATAAAGAAAAAAAGGTCTATTATTGGTTGATTTTAATATTCAGAATAAAAGTAAATGAAAATGATACAAAAATTTATTTCACAGCTTTTGTACCCACTGTACAGTTTGTTTCATCTTGCGTCAGAACCCAGTCAAAAGCTCAAACGCATACTATCGTATGCAGATACAAAAAGTGCAAGTTTAGGGACATTCACTGCACTTGGCTGGTTTAACGGATGAAAGTGCACATTCTGATAGACGACAAATGCCATAATGTCGTGCTTTTGACGCTGTTTGATTGGTCCCATTGTTTCGTAGTGTCACCTGCACTTTGACTGGAAATAAAACGAAGTGTAGAGATGACTTGTCAGCCGTGCTGGCACCTTTGAATTTCCAGACTATGGCAGCGATGTCAGAAGCTAAAAGTTGGGAGGAATATTTGCAAAAAAATGAAGGCTCTAGTCCACGCTTGGAAGCTGGTTGGCCAGCGAAGCTGTGGTATCACCTGCATTGATTGCCAACTACATTATAGACCCCTTTTTATGGCAAATGCCACTAGGTTGTGCTCCTTTCTTTGACGTCCCAGAGAACTTCCGGTTTATATAAAAAATGAACAAAAGCCATCCTAACACTGCTGTTTGAAATGTAGATGAAAAGTTTAACAACCAATTCTCCAGGTGAGCACCAAAAGAACAAAGAAGTGGGAGATCTGTTGAAATGTTTAGAGTTTCCTTGTAAACCAACTTACCTCCTAGATGTAATATTGTACAGCCAAAGGCCCTCTTTGAATATCCAACTTTGTTGTCCGTGTAGCATTTATGCTAACACTGGTGATATAAGCAAGCTCAACAGGCTTGCAAGGACAGTGCGACCGGAAGTCGCTTGGGACGCAAGCGGCAGTTTATGTTTGTAAACACCAAAAAGGTATATACCATGTGACTGACAAAAGAAAAGTAAATGCACCGTACCAAAACTTTTTTTATATATGAAAGACTTCGTACGGCTACCATTGCCGTGGCAGCTTATGCAACCGCAATCTTTACTGAGAAACGCATGTGGAAAGCGCTACGTGCTTATCATCTATCACGTGGTCTTGACATTTGTTTCATGGTTTTCTTATTGAAACAAGTGTCAAAACCCCATGATAAGAGATAAGGCACCTGTCGACTACTACCTATTCTGTCAACGGACTCGAAAAAACCCGACCAACGAGTCATGTAGAGCTTCGCTGTTAAATGTGGGATGGCGTATACTGTAACAAGATGAAAGCAGGGTACTTTAGTCCTGGCGATATCACTTGAATATTATGTCTGCCACATGCCTCTCAGTTGTGGTTACAGTGTGCTGTGGCACTTGCACCCCTCCGTAGGCGTAGACTACGGGGGGGGGCATTGGGGCTCGTGCCCCCCCTGGTGAATCCGGGGGGGGGAAGAGTGGCACAGCCCCCCCCCCCCCCCGGGCCTGGGCCAAGATCGTTACCGAGACGCTGTTTACGTGCCATGTAACGAGCTTCTAGTAGCGGCATGTAAACAAAATAACGTCCTTGTTGCCTTTATTGACAAAATACATGGGAAATGGAATCCCAGCGTGCTTTCGTTAGCTTCAATCTCCAGTTCTGGCGAAAAGGTAACGTGCAGCCCCCCCCCCCCCCCCCCCCCTTGGGAAAATGGAAAGTCTACACCGCTGCACCTCTCTCATAAACCTTCACGGCCTCATAGCAGTGTGTGCGAGTGGAGCTTCACCGCTTTGCACTGGAGTGCTAGGTGCAGCAACTGATGTGGGTAGTACGTGGGTTAGTATGATAAGCTCTAAAATTATGCTTAATACTATTACAAGTCTACCTTCTTTGGTCTTCACTTGTAGGTTGACCTCTAATTTCGAAAGCTATGTCGAGAAAGAAGAAAAAATGTGGGTCTATATTTGAATAAATACGTTTCTCAAGGGAGTTCCCGTGCAGCGGTCAGTCGGAAGGGCAGCAAACTAACTTGACTCTGGTTCGAACGCCGCTAAAGCACAGGGTCACTTTTAAAACACACATGTAAATTTTTAAATTATTGGCGGGTGGTTGTTTTTGCAGCTTATGAAATTAGAATTGAGTTCGGTGTTAAAAAAATCTTGGGAGGACATATTTTTATTGATAGACGTTTTAGTGTATTTGCCAGGATTTTATGAGAATTAGTATATTTACTGACTGATTTAACTACCAACTATAAAAGTGGGAGGGAAAGAGGGGCTTTTTCTCAACTGGAATGTTGCACTATGCTTCATTTTTCAACCATTTTTGTTAAATAGCCATTGTGAACGGAATCTCTGTGACTTGAGTTTTATTTCTAAAAAGAAGGCTGTGTGTAGTACCTTTTACATCCTATATCTATTCTTACTACAAAAAGTAATAAGGAATATGCTTCAGTACCAAAATAGAACTCTCAATCATTATCAGATAGCAGCTTATTTAGCTATGCAATCACACTTTCATTTTCAAGTGATGTGCCAACAGATGTTGGCGTCTGCCCCAAAAGCTTTGGCCGCTGCTCTAATCCAATATTTTACCCATTACAAAATCTGCTAAAGAAGGTTCAGTGGTCGCTTCTATCACTGCTACTGCAAGCAAGTTGCAAGTTCTTTTTTTACCGTTTTGTATGTTACTCTATCGTGTTTAAATGAAGAAATGGTTTACAGTTCACCTTCGAAGTCCTTGAGCGAAAACAGATTGGCGACGCGAAAGGCACCAAAACGAAAGATACCAATGAAACTGCACCAAAAGTGCGTTGTCAGAGAGTGCACTGTGTTTGGAGGTTTGCTATCACGTTTTCATCGGCGCTTAGGCTTCCACCTTCAAGTCGTCTTAGGGATAAAATAAGAGACCCTGTGAATTTTGTGCGTTAGGGCCCTTGAAGAATGCTTTGAAGGGATGTAAATATTGGAGGGATGGCTAGGTCCATTCCTGGTCAGAGGCACAACCAGAAACGTCTTTCGCGAAGGAGCACGGAAGTGAGTGCAGTGGTGCAAGAGGTGCAGTAAAAAAGAGGGTGGTTCCGTTAAAAATTTACGCACCTTTGTATCTTAAATTGAATTACCGTAAAATACCTTAGGTGTGCCTGCCCCATTTTCGCTGAAAACTGGGTTAATCTAGCCATTGGCACTTGTCTGGTCAAGTCGGGCAGAATTTGCAGAATTCCCAATATTGGGAAATGTTAATAGTGGGTGCTTGAACAAAGTGGGCACTTCTGTGGTATTTTACGGTCTATATTTCACAATAGTCAATTTGTTATTACTGTCCGAAGCACTCCCATAGTACCGTGCTTGTGGCGCGTCACTCGATGTGTTCACTCGCTTGCTCGCAGGCATAAAAATACAAGACGGAAGGTTCACCTACGCGGAAGATGAAATCTTGAGGAGAAACTACAGGAACATAGCAAAAGTAAGGCACTTTTCCTCATCGTTCTTAACGCAGAACGTGTTATGCGGGCTGGCTCCTAGCCACTTCCCATAGTCCGTTCTTGTAGCAGAAGAGCGTCGCGCAAGCACCGCGTTATCGTTCATTTCAAACTCTCGTCCTCGCTGATCGAACGGGAGTCTCAGCCAGACGTTGGTGCAACGCTCGTATCTAATCTGCGCTTCGGTCTTGCTTCCTATGGGCAACGTTGGAAAAGAGAGAGAAGTAAACTGGAAAGTGCACTTGCATGCCCGTATAACCGACCCTTCTCTGTGGCAAAGGTGCCATGGTGCCAGGGACAAACCACGTAAAGGAAGAGAATGCCGCAAGAGCTCTCGTTTGTTTCCTCAAGTCGCGGTCACACTGCCCTTATGTCGTGCAAAAGACACGGCGTTTGCTGCAGTCACAACGACAGAACGATGTGCAGACGCGCCCAGAGCATGTTCGAAGCATGTTTGCTTCATACGTACGTGCGATTTGATTGTGCCTAAAGACGGTTTTTGTACGACCAACGTGACGGGAGTGTCGTATGAGGAATGTACCGTATTTACTCAAATATAAGTCTACCACAAATATAGTCAATGCCTTTATATAAAACACGCAAAAAAAAAAAAAGTGCAAATATAGGTTGACCTTTTTATTTGTTTAATGAACAGAAGAAAGTTTGAGTGAAGAAAAGAAACAAACTTTTATTTACAGCACTCTTAGCTAAATCACAGCGCGATGCCTAAAACTTAATCATTGCCCGGACTTCCTGACATGTCATCATCGTCGAAAGCTTCGTCAGCTTCGTCACAGATTTGCAACGAGACCTCACTGGCACCGTTGCAAAATGGTGACGACACGAAATGAAAGTAGGTGTAGACCGGTGAAGAGACAAAAGATCACATACGAAGACGCTAGCAACGTCGCTACTGCCGCTGTTTCGGTGGTCTTCGTGCACCAAAAGTTTTCTGAAACAAGATGCAGTGTGGTGCTACGGCGACGTCGGCTCGGCGACTCGATAGCTCCATGCACTTGGTAGGGTCCCAAAATATTTGGCACAAATGTAGGTAGAAATTTTCTAAACACGATTATAGGTCGACCCTTAATTTTTGACAACATTTCCGCAAAAAAAAAAAGGTAGACTTATATTCGAATAAATACAGTATGCCTTGGACAGCATGTGCAGACCGTCTTTTGTGCGACATATTAGCAGTGTGATCGAGGCATGAGGGAAATGCACCCGGGCTTCCACTTGTGGAGGACGAACCTCTGCATTTGCAAACAGTGCCACGTTTATGGCGGTCGAATGGTGCGACCTTTGCACTTTTTATTCTCCACTTTGCGGGAAACGTGGGACGCGAAATAGCCGAGTCGAGGAGGGAAGTGCCCGACCGCAAAAGACGCAAACTGCACTCTGCTTTTGCTCGAGCGCTGGCTTTGGTGGGGTTTCCTTCTAGAAATGCCAAGCGTGGCGACATTTGCATCATTAAGGCAACAAATGCCTACCAAGTTTTTTCGCCCAACATAGTGAAGCTACACATTGTGCATTCTGCAGTGGCGACGGGTGGTGCAGGAGCACATAATTAGGGTTTTGCGTTTCCGGTATCTATTGAATGATGCAGAAAGGTTGCTGCCGAGTCTTCTTTTTCCGGTCTAATTTTTAGTGAAAGACGTCAAAACAACCAAAAAGCCTGGGGTAACAAAACAGAAAATACAAGCTATTTGTAGTGTATTGTCGTAATTCGGCAAGAACTCCGGCGATGTTCCCAAATCAAAACGCGGCAAACTCGCCACGAAGTAGAGCGGGGGCTGATATTGAATTTTTTCTTTTTAAATGGCATTTCGATGACGGTTGCCCCAACAAACTGGAGAAGGTAGCAGAAGTCGAGAGGGTAGAGTTGCTCTTTCCACATTTGTACCTGTTGCTCTCTATGTGCTCTATTGGCCACTTGCACGACTTAGCTTGCAGCCACGTGGTGCACATGTCAAAATTTAGGAGATAATGACGCGCATGCGACTTCTTTTGCGAGTGTTGTCGCAAGAGTAAAGAGGTATAGTGGGTATAGACAACAAGGCGACAGTTGCACCTTGGCCCTGAAATCATCGTTTGGCAAAGTAGTTTTAACCGGTTAATAAATTAGACTTAATAAAGGAACTCTGGTGCTTTTACGAGACACTAACAACATACACTTGACTTCATATGCATTGAGTGCTTCATTTTTTTTTTTTTTTCCTTTCCTTTCTTAAAATTAGGTAGATGTTAATTGAGACAGCTTGCTTAGGTCATTCCAATAATCATTCTCTGCCATCTTTGTCTACTGGGCTGTGTAGTGCGTTCTGATCACGCAGTAGCACTTTTTTGCAAAACAGCCCAGGGACTAAGCAGTTTTTGCCTGGGTGATAAGCAGTGGGAAGGCATACAGGGTGCTTAATTTTAGTTTGAACAGGTTTGTTTTAGAAAAGCCGCGAGAGGTAGAATGATGCGGTCTGTTCAGGCGAGTTTACGGCCATATGGGACATGATATTTCTGGCCGATCGTCAGGATAAGTTAGTTGATTAGGTGAAATTTCTTAATTAGTGGAAATAAATGCATGGTTCCAATTAAAAAGTTGCTCAGCATCATCTATAAACATTCAATTTGTCAATTTTTTAAAAGTTTGAAGCACATGGTGAGTGCAAAGGTGTGTTTAAGTTTTACTCATGAAACATGTACAATGCCTGCGGCCAAAAACACAGATGACAATCTTTTCATTTGCGTTTTTGGACTGCCAGTGTTGAGCCTTTGTACGAGTGGAAACTTTGGCACACACCTGCACTCACCACGCGCTTCAATCTTTTACAAAATTCTCCGATTTACTGTTTTTACATGATGCTGAGCAAGTTTCTAAATGGAACCATGTGTTTATTTCCACTAATTAACAAATTTCACTTCATTACTTATCGTGATGATCAGCCCCTTTTACAGTGCAATTCCCTTATAACGATACTACATATAACGATATACTGCTTATAATGATCAGTTTATAGAGTTTCTAGGCTAGAAACAATCAGTTTCTAGTCCAGGTACAACGATAATCGGTTATAATGATTGCATTTTTGGGTTTTCTCATAATCGTTATAAGTGGATTGCACTGTATTACGTTCCTCTGGCCTTATAACTTGCCTGCACAGACCTCATTATTCTACCTTACGTATATTTTAAAATAAATCGGTTAGTCAAATCAAACATCCTGTATATGTATGTATGAATTAGAGGTCTGCACGGGCCAATCTGTGGAAGCCCGGCCCGCCATATCTAGGGCTGGGGCCCGCCTGCAGCCCACTATTCATTTTCGACAGCTGTGTCTGCCTGGCTCTGCCCGGCCCGATGCTAATTTTCACGGGCCTGCCGAGGCCCGCCCTATTTTCGCCCAGTGCAAATAGCTCGCAGATTGCGCGGCACGGCAGCTCGCTTGCCACCGCTGCACAAGCTGACTATACGTAGGGTTCTTCGTTTTTGGGTTTTATATTTTTTTTTCAATTTGGGGGTAAAGAGCTACTTTTCAAGCTGATTATCAGGGAGAAATCGGGTTTTACGTGGAACAGTTCCTAAGTTCGGGCTTTTTCGAGTTAAGTTTATAAATTTATAAACCTATACGTTTGTTTGTTTTTCTTTTCAAAATTAAAGGGTGAAAATTAGGACTGTGTTTCAATCTGGTAACTGGGGAAAGATCAGAGTTTTCTAGAAAACATTCTGGAATTCAGGGTTTGTTTGGAACAGGCTTCCGACCGCTCCTCCTCTCCAGCTTGTAGATTTTTCTTGATCTCCCGCTTTCACTAATAACAAGGGTCCAACCTCTTATCGCATCCCAGTGACTTTCTTTCAGTCTCCTTTCTTCCTCCCACTTGAACACCTTCCATTGAAACAATGCCACCTGTCTCAGAATGTTGGCTGTTCCTACCAAATCACAGTTTTGAGCGCAGTCGCCCCCTTTTCCTTCTACTGTGTGTGGTCATAAAGAAAAGGGAAAAAACCGCTGAGAGCTTAACGTCCCAGGAGCACTTACTAGTCCATTCTAAGCTGAGACTAGAAGCTCCGCCTTCAGCGTGAGCTCGCTGGCTTTTGCAGTGCTTTGGCTGTGCGTGCCTCGCTTTCACAGTTGTGTTAGCAAGGGCAGAAAGCTCGCGTTGAAGGCGGAGCTTCTAGTCTTAGCTTAAGGGTGAACGGAGTATAGGGGTTGCACTTCTGAACATTCACCGGAACATCCAAGTCAGCCCCAAAAGGGTCCTCTCGCTTCTTTCTATCGACTGACGGCGGCGGCTTCCACTAAATGTTTAGACCCCGCAAAACAATAGAAACTGGTACTTTTCTCTGCCACTTTCTCGTGAAACAACAACGAAGAACGGAAAGAACCCAAAACAGGACCATAGCACTATAATTTCTGAAAAATGTGATCTGCACAGGAACAATGAGCGTGACACTTCCCTTGCTCATTGCTCCAGTGTGGATGGCAGTTTTTATGTTGGCAGTGACTATTTCGACGTCCACCGTCATAATATCTCAAAAATTATTTTGACGTCTGTGATGTCACCTCTGTAAAACGTCAATATAGGGGGTTTCTTATTTTAACATCCTGCTTCAATGCAGCAGCCATAGGAGTGGTGGCCATAGGGTGACCACCCGTCCCGCGACTCGCGGGACTGTTCCGCATTGAGAGCGCGTGTCCCGCGTCCCGCAAGAAATATAAAAAATCTTTAAAATGTCCCGCATTTGACATTGTCGTAGCATTCACTACGCAAATTATGGCGCTTCCAAAGAACGGGCCACGGGATAGCGCGGAGGTAGCTGATAAACATGTGAATATCGATGGTATGCCATTTTCTATACAGCACTGCGGGAAGCAACCGTCGTTCTTGCGGGAAAAAGACGCACGTGCCGTTGTGCCTCTCCCCTTGATGGCAAAATATTGTGAGCGAAAATTGCTTCCCAATAGTTGAAAAATAAACTATTGTAATTATTTGCAAATCATACTGTGTCATGCAAAAGGGTTGTTTTGGAAAGCTCTTTTTTTAGTCTCACAAGGGTCGAAAAAACGGCAACATAAGGTTCTAGTACCTTAATTCTAATGTCAGCAACATAAGGTTGTGTAAGAGCATGTTAGTATAAGAGTAAGTATCGACAGGAAACAATAATCTGAAAAAGATTTACGATTTCTTATTTCCCTTTCATGCATTTTGGTTTGCTGCAGTCAATTTTTATGGTTTCAACGTAGACACCCATAATGAAATATTTACCATTACAATTACACAAAAATATATCACTGTGAATGAAAATTATTTTAGCTTAATGGCCGCCGCACAATTTTAGGTGTATAATATGCTTTCGGAGAGCACGGGATATCGGGGTGCACGTGATGGTGACCTTTTAAAAATATTTATTTTCTTTATGAAAATACCGCCTTCCTTATACCTCTCCTGCCCTGCCCCGCGGGTTAACCGGGAGCGAAGTAACAACGAGAAGAGGTGTGGCAAAGTTCACAAGTCTCCATACGCCCTGTGTGAAAAGGAGGTGGTATACCACACTCCGCTGACATGCGGCCGAAGTTACTTCGGACAAACCGGCCGATGCATTAACGATCGGACGAGGGAGCACGCTGCATCAGTGAAAACCCTGTCAGCAGGAGGACACTTGCCAACCCATTGTCGTGCATGTCAATGTTCGGCACTGTTCTACGACGTAAACATCGTGGTAAGGAACAAAACAAAACTGGGACGTGAAATCCTAGAGGCACTTGCCATTGAGGAAAAAGGCGATGACTGCCTTAGCGCACCTTCTCTCGTGCTTCACGAGAAAGAAAAAAGATTTCTTCGGGGTTAACATTTTAAAGGGAATTAAGGAAAAAAAAAAAAATTAAGGTGGATTAGAAAGCAAAAAAGAGGAAAAGAGAATTGTTCCCTCAAGTGTGGCTTGTAGTAGAAGAGGAGGAAAAAGAAAATCAGTTGTTAGTCCAGCGGCGTGAATGGTCTTTTCTTTATGTGTATGTTTTTTTCTAGTTCAGCTGGCCTTAAGTGGACAACAATCTTGGGTAGCCCAAGATTATTTTCTTTTGCTTTTAATCTACTCGGCTACCCAGTCACTTGGGAGAGAAGGGCTTGCTCTAATAAGTAGTCATGCTATTCATAATGCGACTTTCACGGTGCAACTTGTTTTAGCATAAACTTTTTTTTTTCTTTTTTTACAGTTGCTGGCATTATTTAAGGTCACATAATTTTTAAACGTAAACCTAAATTGTGTTAAATTTTCCTTCCAAAGGTTCATATTCTCTTCAGGAGAGCCTTGTGGAAATACAAAGCATCTGACCTTCTGTTTTGAATTGAGTTCTTTTTTTACAAGTTACGCAGTGTTTTCCGTATAAAGTTTGTGTAATGCAACAGTTCTTTGTGCACTAGAAATGCGATCGGACGATGATAATGCCTGGTGGCGGTGTGATGCAGTCAACAAATCTTGGTAAAAGTATGCAAATGTAGAGGCCCAGGAAGCTTTAACGAATTCAACATAAAATTAAGGGGTGCGGGCACACATCTCCGCTTTTTCTAGAGCTATAATGGCGTAATAGTTTGCGGGAAACAAACTAAACGCAACAGAGGGTACTGCTATGACAAGGATGGACCTTTTGCGCAGTTATTCGCATAGTGCCCAAGGACATGGCGTTGGCAGAACGGCGACCCAATCTTATCACCCGTCTCATCTCAGGGGAAGCTCTCCCGTCGCCCGAAGCCGATTATACTATCCCTTCAAACCACTTCAGCCTTGATGAACAATGCAGTCTACACGCTCACGCGTCCAGCAGCTGGCAAGCACGAAGGCCGATGTGTGCAGAATTCCTGTCCTCTGACGACCGTTTTGGAAAGGGTCACGCTAATCCGGCTTGAGGTGTCCCGTCAATAGCACTCCGTTTATTGTCAACGTTTTAGGTTACAATAAGTAGCGGTCAGTACTTTCCTGAAGGTACAAAGCCGACCATGTTGCTCGCGTCCGCGCAAGCGGTTCCTCGTCTCTGTGTTTATTACTGCGGGGGGTCATTTTCCTACTTTGCCAACGGCTGGAACGCATACTTTGTCACATCAAGGGTCGTCTGGACACATCCCTCTTTCGCATCCACCGAAAGATTTCGAAAAATCAGAAGCCGAACCCGATTTACAAGAGCAGAAGACCCGGCGCCCGGCTACTTCCGCAAGCGACGGAGCAAACGAGAATCGAGATGGTCCTTTTATGACGTAGTGGCGCGTCACGCATGGCTAGCCAATGGCGTGCCGCTGCGGCGATCGCTTCTTCTTTCTTTGCTTTTTTTCGTGTTCAGGGATTATTTTGGGTGAAATGGTTGTGATATTTGGACTCAGCAGGCACAAATGCGTCAGAATCAACCATTAACTCATTTTTTTCGAAAAGCTCTTCAGCTTCCCTTTAAGTTTAGGTCATAATAGAGAGAAAGTGATGCATTGAAAAACCGGAATGCAAAGAAAGTGATCCTCATTTATGGGTGAGTTTTTCTACATATATTTACATTTTTATAATTGAATTGAATATAAAATTCTTTATTAACAAAGAGGATGGCAGTTTGGCCTAGAAGGAGGAGGAGGGTAATAAAAAACGTAGCATTTGGCAATCGATGCTTACCTCACGTGCAAATCTGAGAGGAAAAGCTGCGTGTCATGGGCTCGATTGTCGTTGGCAGGGGTGGTCCATTCCTGCAGTGATGTGATGTGAGGCTGGCAGTAACGATTCCTAAGGTCGTGAAAGCCAGGACATGACCATACCGTGCGTTCAACAGTCGGGCGAGCCCCTCTCGTGCACGTCGAGCACATGACCATTGGTGTGGCTTCGGCTCCCTCTTGTGGTTTGTCGTCTTCGCCGTCAACAGGGGTTCGATGTGCGCGTCTCTGCTAGGTTCGCCCTTTGGCAAGAACATCCTCAATAAGCAGCTTCGTGCATGGGAGCCGCTCGTGTTTAAGCAATAAAATTGTGGCTTATGTTCAATCAATAATATTGTAGCGAACAGAGAGTTGGACAAGCGTGTCTAATATAATGAAAGCTAAATAAAAGAGGAACAGACAGACATGTACAGGAGCCTGTACATGTCTGTCCTTGTCCCTCCTTTTTGTTTGGCTTTTATTATATTAAAAAAAATTGAGCAGCCCTGTGTTAATCCACAGTAGAGTCACAGTGATAGCTACGACAAGTCATGGCGAAGTCGTTGGAAATCAGCGTCGCGTTCACACACCATGGGGTGCATGAACAAAAGCGTTCATAACAAAATAGACATCTGACTATTTTGTTTCGAACGCTTTTGTTTCTTTTTTTGTTCTGGAGCACATGAAAGCACGTCTCCCAGCACAAGCTCTTAGCATTGACAGTGCTACAACATTGTTTGTTTCTTTTTCCAGAGAGCATGTGCAGTGGGCATTGGGTACAAGAAAAACTGTTTAAAGCAGGTTATTAGCGGCGTGACATAGTTCAGTGGTAACACCTTTGCTTTGCACGCAGCGGACCCAGGTTTGATACCTGTGGACAGTGGGCGAGCTTTTTCAAGCATTTGGCAACATCGACGACAGACGCCCCACATCGCCAACTAAAATATCAACGACAACTACTACAACATCTACAACAGACGTCATTTCCAGTAGTGGGAAGAGACCATAACAGCTATCGCTGTAAAATCATGGCTTATTGCATTAATTTGTATACCATTTATTCCTTAAAGGCCGACGACCAGACTCGAGATCCTGCAAGGCAGAAGACCCTCCTCTCCACGCCTTCGGGCGAGGGAAGCCAAGGATGGAAAGAAGGGACCAAGAGGGGCGGGCGTTGGTGGAAAGGGTAGGAGGGAGAGGAGAAAGCGGGCGAAAAGTGGAAAGCGCGAGCTGGTCGTCGGTCTTTAAGGAAGGGTTTCACAGCTTCCACACAGAAATGTCTAACTCCTAAGAAAATTGTCCTAGAGAGGTCGTTTGCACAGTACCCCTTTATCTGATCTTAAGTGCCTCCTGCCAGTTTCATTCCAACCATACAAGTGGTTCAAAAGATAATTTCGAATCCGGTGTCTTCTATGAAAGAAAAAGACAGGCACGGCTTGCGTCCCCTAGGTCAAATCGACCGGAACACTAGGTATTTTCTCCCCACGGAGTCGGTCATACTATGACTTCAAAATTCTTTTTGTGGCCATTTGAATCGTTGGGGGAGGTAGCTGCATTCCCCAGCAAACGGACCCTGGCTGTGCTCATCATCCGGGCCTTTCCTGCGTTCCTTTTCAGTACTACAATCTGCGTCATCCGCACATGCTCGTGGGACTGCAAGGCGAGGAGTCCAGGGAGGACTGCAAGGCAGAGCGAGCTTTTATGAAAAAGGAGGGGATGCTTCATCTTCTGGGTGAGGAGACTCATCTTCAAAAAAAAGTTAAGGGGGGGAGAAGTTTTTTAAAACTTTTTTCTTATTTATGAATATATCTCACTCAAATTGGGAGCATGTGACACCTGTAGGGGACGTCCCGCTGCGCCTTGGCATCTGGTTGGCAGCGCCAGCAGCAACAGTGTCTGCGTTACGTCGCCCGGTGAAGCGCTACCCGCTCCAACACATTCTAATGTGCCCGCGGCGTCTTAGCCACATCTGCGCTTTCCTTGGCCGCATTTTTCAATCTCGATTGGCAGTAAAGGTTTGGCACCTTGACATTCTAAACCTACCCACATCCAGCGTTGCTCTGTACGTGTTTTCCGTCATTCGACCTTCAGGAGTTGCTCAAAGCTCGGGTTCAATCGTGCGTCCCACAGCTGTAAACGCCAACGGTGGCAACATGCTGCCATGCTTTTCGTTTATCTGCACTGGAAGATGCCTATATGAAGAGTTTGTGGGTTTGACGGTTTGGAAATCACTGCGGGACGACGTTCACCAGTGCCAGTAATTTATTAAATGTACACGATGAGTATTTTTCGTTCCTGTTATTATTGGGTTGCTCTACGCTTGCTGGCGAATCGAATTGATGTACTGGTATTGAGGTGATGATTGCGGCATTGTTTTGCCAGTGCACAAAAAGGATCTGTGTTTTCGACTTCCGGGTCTTGCGTAAAAAAAAGGTAGCACCAACTGCGGCCTCAAATGTTTTGTATAGCACTGTGTCGGGCAGACGTTCTCAAACTTTTTCGTCCCAGGGAACCCCAGCAGGCCTCAAGAAGTCCCGAGGACCCTTCCACCTCCCTCCCCTTGTTGCCGACGATAATGCTGGGCAATAAAGGCATTTAGATAGTGAACAAGAGTTTATTGCACTGATAGAATAAAACAAAATGGAGGACTACAGGCAGAATAAGAAGGCAGAGAAGTTAACGTGGGACACAGTGTAAAATATGTATACATATTGGTGCGAGGGGTGAGGTTGCTTTGCCCGCAACAGCAACTTTATCCCTGGCTCAGTCATGCTTAGGACCAGCCTCATATCAACTGCTGGGTTCAACCGATTTCTGTGTTTGTTCTTCAGGTAGGTCAGCGTGACAAATGCCTGCTCACAAGCATATGTGGTTGCGAAAGCAAGCAGCATGTCCACTGCATTGTCAAAAAGACGGGGAAATTGTGATGCAGTCTTCAACCAAAATGTAACGACATTAGTGCCAAACTTTTCTTACAGGGCAGTGCTTGCCCTGAGCTCAAGAAACTCATTCTCAAGCTCAACACTCTTACGTTTGAAAGCAGTGACGCCCCCATGAAAAAGTGACACCAGCCACTGAACATTGCACACCTCTGGGAACAGCGGCGTAGACTTTCCATTTTGCGTCTGCGGAGTATTTGGCGTGCTGTCTTCTAATTATTCCAATTACATTACAGAAATCACAAAACAAACAAACAACATACCTAGTTCTTCATCCGAATAGGCGCGCACAACGCCTTCGACGTAACACGGTATCTTGGGCCTCTTCGCCGGCCAGGCAAACGACTCGGCAAACACTTCGCCGAGAACGGCTGCCTCGCCGTCACTCGAGCTGGAGCTAAGCTGGTATCTTCGTCACTGTCACTGCGTTTTATTAGACCTCCTGAAATTAACTGCAACGATGTCATCGCCGCAGTTTGCTTGGGCGAGTCGGTCATGACGAGGGGAACGAAAACAAGCACACCAAGAGAGCCCACCCAGCAATCGAAACAATAAAGCCGCGAAACTCTTTCACTGCCCCGCGGGAATATCGATAATGAAAGTGAAACATTGCGAGAGACGACTACAGATCGTACTCCTCCGAGAAAGGCTGCGCGGCGCGGAGAACTACTCCGGACCACTCGATGCGCTCCGCCACTTTTCCACGGAGCGGTTGGAGCCGCTCGGCGAGCGCCCCACTGGCTCCAGATGTACAAGCGGCACATGGAGAGATTGCTCTCATGTCGCGAGGGAAACGAGAATCCGCTCGCCGAGCGCTCGCTATTTGCCAGAGGAAGGGGCTACAGTATAGACCACTTACAACGTAACCGCTTATAGTGCAGGACCGGGTATAACGCGGTTTTTTTAAACCACCGGTTCGCCTCCCATAGAACTCCATGTAATTGCATACCGCTTAAAATGCAGGCGCGCGAAGGGAAATACCGGTTATAGTGCGGTTTCTGGCACAGCCCGCCGACCGCGCCGACGACCGGAGCGGCGAGCACGCTTCCCTGTGTGACACCAGAAAACGGCGCTGACGGCGCGAGACGAGCCGCAAGGCCGCAAGCGGCACACGCGGAGCAAGGAGGTTTCTGGAAGAAGCGGGGGAAGCGAAGAGAGAAACTTCAGTTGCCATAACGACGGAGGGACGCACGCACGTATCGTTCACGTGCGTGCGTCCACCGTGCGTCCCTCCGCTGCGTTGGAAACAAACAACCGCAAGGGCAGACCAATCGCAGGTCGAGGGGAAGTGTTCGCGCGCGTTGCATGCCGGTCGCGCAGCTGCTTCTACCCGCGAACATGGCGTCGGTTGTGATCGTCGTCGTCGACGGCGTTCATCTCATCGTTCCGCGTAAAAGCGCTATCCTTGACTGTGAATTTTCGTTGTGTCGCTATGATAACCCAGCACGTACTAGAAGGGAAGATCCACCTACTCGTGCGACGGTGTCGTGGCGGCGCTCTCAAGACGGCAGAAACGCCCGTGTCGTCGTGTTTGTTTACTTCGACTACAGTGGTGATTTCTAAGCATTTGTGTCCTCGAACATCGCCCGGATTCCTTATTTGGCGCATTTCATGCGTGTGCTCAAGTTCAAGGTATTACTGGGGCGTACCGTATGAAGGATGCGAATTTTCACGCGTTTTCATCTCCGGAGAAAAGTGATTAGGGTTAGCAATCCTGAACGCTCGCTACGTTCGTCCGCAACCCGCGACGCCGTTAAAAGGCTGCGCCAGGCAAAAACCGCTCATTTCTTTCAAAATGTGTGACACACTTGAGAGAAAAGTGTACTAGTCTGGTGAAATAAAGACTCTCTTCAAAGTAAGCTTTATTTTTCATCTAGCATAAAATAAATTCTTTTACAAAGGTAAGTTGTCTCATGGCATGTATTTTGGCCTGAAAAATTTATGTTTTGGTTATAGCGCGGTACCGCTTATAGTGCGGATTTTCGCGACTCCCGCGACATACGTTATATGCGGTCTACACTGTATTAGTAAAGCCATTTCTACACAAGAGCAATGCTGATTAGGCCATGCTTTGGTTCCAGGGAAAGGTTTGGAGCACAGGACCCTGAAGCACTGCTACTATCGTGGTCGAGCGCTCTTTGATCCAATCAGAAAAGTCGAAAAGCGAGAGTAAGTCGGCGGTCTGGGTGCTCGTGCATAGTTTCGTTTCTATGATTTGGGATTTTGAAAATTCTTGAATTTTCAAGAATTTCATTTTGTTTTGTCTTTACTCTGCTTACTTTTTGTGACCCCGCTTTTTGTAGCCACTGCTTTTTTCCCTCAGTTCAACAGACTTGCCGGCCTTTAACTGACAAACACTCGACGGAAATTTGCTGTCGTAGGCATTGCATGTTTGTTTCTTGCATTACTTTGATGGGCTGCTTTGCAGTTCTACATTATTCATTTTCATGAGTGTTTTGCATGCATGGTTTATGGATATTGCAATTAATCCCTTTTAAAAAAGAAAAAGAAAGAAGTCATTTGCTCGCATTTCTTTTATGTGATGTTTGAACTGAAGGTTTTGCCATTTTAACTGAAAAAAGCTAAGCAACATAATCTATTTGATACATTTTCTTGATACAGTGTGATCTGCTTATAACGATACCACATATAACTATGTAATGCTTATAACAATCAGTTTCTAGAGTTTCTAGTCTAGAAATGATCAGATTCTGGTCCAGATACAATGATAATCGGTTATAACAATTGAAATTTCAGGGTTTTTTGTTATCGTTATAAGTGGATTGCACTGTATTGGCCTCGAGATCGACCTAGAGGTGGTGCTACTGTCGCGCTATCATCATCATCAGAGCACGGATAGAAGCACGGCCGCCCCATAGGTTCTCCATGTTCGTGCACGAGACGGCGTAGATTCTTGCATTTATTTTGTCGCATAATATCAGTGGGAAATCAATTTTAGCGGAAAATGGTGCGGCACTGTTCGGTGCTTCAGTGAAGGTTAAATCGTGTTACTATAGTCGGATGCAACCTGAGAACAATCTTTTAGTTCCTCCCACAAGCGCATTGCGCCCATCTGAAGTGCCTCCGCCGTCGAGAAAGCAGTTCGCTAGCAACGTTGCTTTTTCTTCCTCCTGGAAACGTGTCCTAAACTACTACAATATTTATTTAATTCATTCAGGACATTTAAATAAGTTAGAATATGTTTTTGTCAATGAAATAGCTGTTTAGTAAAGAAAGAAAGAAATTCATGTCCAATGTACCGTCTTCCCAATTCATTTTCTGTCCAAGATACTGTCTAACATACCGTCTAACATACCTCTCAGCAGTGCTAAGCCTCGCGCCCGCTTCGAAATTTTCGTTGGCGATAGCGTCGCTGGATTCTCACGTTGTCGCGCAAAAACTGCTGCAAACGCAAGCCGATACCATTAAGATTTCGTGGCGTAACCTCGGGCACGTAAAACGCGGTGCAAAAAAGCAGAATAATTGTCACGAGAAACTAGCGTCGCGTTGCTAAGGCCACCAGCCATGTCGAGCTTTTTTTTTTTTTTTTTTTTTTTTTTTTCTCTCTCAAAAGGATTGCGATTGGTTCACGGAATCGTGACGTCATGAAAACGATTGGCTGGCGTTTCTCGGTGTAGGATTACATTTTCCTCTGAGAGGCATTTCCGTTTTTTTCTTAGCTTGCAACCGACTATAGCGTTGGCCTAAATTTAAATAATCGCTTGGGTGAATCAGTTGTCTGCTCTAGGCAGACGTTGGGAAACGTGGATCTGCACGACGGATGCCTGTCTTTGGGTCAACTGCACTATTTATGTTAAATACTTGTTTCTTTTAAAATAGATGTATCAGTTCATCAGCGTGGGAATTCAATAAAACAATTAATTCCAACTCGGATTACATAATACTGGTACTGTGTGCTGTGAAATCGCAGGTCCAGTGCATTTTTTTTAACTGTTAGCTTTTGCAGTGATATAAATATTTAGCATAAGGAGAAGTTAGTGCTGTACTGGAAATTACCGTGCTATTGAGTTCCTCTGCAGCCAATGTTTCCCTTTACTCTGCCATGGTGTGAGTACATTTTTCAGAACTTGAAAATTTTTACCACGTTGCGATGAGGAGAGAGTGCCTCTTCTAGTGACGACCCGCAAACTGCACGTTGGCACGACAACTGAAACAAGTGAAACAAACCGTTTTACTATATCTGCCGCGAGTGTAATAAACGAGTGTGACCGAGCAACGCAGCAACGTTTGTGTTATTAGATGCCGTTCTCGGTAGTGTGGATTCGCCCGCTTCAATATTCCTGGTGAAGGCCGCAGATGTCGAGAGGCTAATATTATTAATTTCTGACTAAATAAAAACACAGTAGACTCTGCAACTTTAACAAACGACCCGCACCACGACACAGGCAGCATCGGCTGCAGCAACACTCTTTTACCGAAGACGGCTAGCGACTCTCACGAGACTTTCCCGCCACCCTCCGCCCTCAGCTAACGCATATTGAGACTGGGCAGTTCATCGATTAACCTTCAGATTAATCGAGTTATGATTTAATTGCATTTTTTTTTTTGCCATTTAATCGGAATTTTGTGCTGGGAAAGTCAGCAAAATGTAAAAAATGCCTGCTTTCATATTTTAACGTGTTAATTTCTTTTGTCACACAGGCTTGCACGGTAACCGATTCAGCGTGCTTGTGATTGTCGCAGAGGGTGATTATACTGTTTATATAATAAGATAAAAATTACTTCATCTTTAAAAGGCTTCCCTCTTCATATTTTTGTAGTCGTCGCAACATGAAGTTTAAAATGGGAATGCAATATGCCATTTATGGCATAGTAAAAACAGTAAAAAAAAGTGTAGTTTTGACGCCTTTCATGCAATATGACCGACGGAAAATCAACTAACAGATTTATCGATTGATTTGTCTATTAAAGGGTAGCGATCAGTTGGGTTAATTTTTTAATTAAACCACAGCTCCAATCAACATTCAATGTTTTATGAAAGCTATGGTTTGTGCGAGATAAGAAAAATACGTGGGACCAGCGTTCGATTACAAACCAACACACTAAGATTATGGAAGCTTCGATCCGACTTAATAATAATCGCTTTGCTGAATTTGTACGCACGTGGAACGATACAACACAACCTTTAGTAAGAAGAAACAAAAAAAAAAAAAACATCAAACTTTTAATTGGGAGGGGCAAGCTCAGCTGGAAACGGGATTGCGTCGTAGAGATCCATGCTTCTGAACGTGCACCCATAGTAGACTACGCGTGGCGGTATCCCCGCTTTCGCATGTTTCCCATTTCGGCCGCACGGTGGCGACACGGTTCGATCTCGAGCCGAATAAGCTCTATACTTGGCAATAACTGATAAAGTAAAAAGATTAAACACCATAATTTTTAGGTGAAGTTGCGTTGATTTGTACGCAGGACAGTACATATAGTACCGTAAATAAAACGCAGCGGAAGCGCCCACTTCGTTGAAGCACTCACTATTAACTTGTCCTAAAATTGGGAATTCTGCAAATTATACGTTAAAAGGGATGTTCCGGTCAAATTTTGTATATGAGAAAACAATTGAATATCGTTGTTATTGCCTCGAGACGCATCGTACGTGCAGTATCTGAATTTTATATGCCCCTCTGCATGAGTAATTGAACTTATACTGTTCAAATTGCAGCCTAGCGTAAACGCTACTTTCGATGGCAACGTTGGAGCTCTGACGTCACACAACACAAAGCGAGCATTTCTGTTTCTTCGTTTACCTGTGGGTGAACTCCTCAGAGTGCTTCGTTTTTGTTGTTGTGCTCGACTTGTTTCGTGGTTGGGTGAGATTTTTTGTTGCGCGGTTGGGTGCCACAACTACCGGGCAGCACATGCGAGCCAAGGCGTGACGTTCCACACTTTTCCGCGAGACATGCAGTGACGAGCAAAATGGATCGTCGTCGTGCGTAGGGACTGGGTTCCCGTCAAGATCGAGATCCCGCTTATGCAGCAATCATCTCACAGAAGAGAGCTACGAGCTGAGCTCTAAGCGGAGAGAAGGCTCGTAAGTTGAGGTGTGATGCTGTGCCAACGATATTAAACTATGTCCATCCACTCCTCGCCCAAATCGGATCAATCAATTTGATTATGCAGCGAAACCGAAACCAACAGCTAGACCACCTGGAAACGATGCAGGTGTATTTAGCACGCGTGCAGCCAAATTCTGTTTGACCCGCATGTGAAAATAGAGCATGGCTGCGATTCACCAAGCTCGTCCAGGTCAAATGACGACATGCATTTGAACGATTCGCCGTTTGCCTTCGACCCGCGGACATTACCTCCGAGGAAATGACCCGCAGCCTATCATTGATCCAGTGGATCCGCCGAAATGTGTACCCAGCTGCGCTTTGTGTACCTAGTTGCCGCTTCAGAGGCGAAATCAGCATCCTTTGCTTTGCAAGCGCTCCTAGTTCTCCTAGTTCGATCGGTGGCCGTCGCAGTTGCGTTTGTGCGAAACGGCATACGTTTGCTCGAAGCTTATGGCTGTTTTCGAGTAATATCCTGCTAAAAGGCGTGACTTTTTTTGCACACGCTTGGGAACTGCATTAAAAGAACCATATTTCAGTAGGGTACAGCCTAGGAGACTATATAATTAGAGACAAAATACAAGACATCCGTCTTGTATTTTGTTCTGTGACGTCATGCAGCAGCTACGGATGTTAGCCATTGAAACTGGCGAAATTTGGGGTACAGTTTCGTACATACGCTGATGAAAGGTTTAATCAATAACGGGAGATCATATATCAAAAGAAAAATGACGTTTGTTTACTCTCCCTCGACGTAATGAGTGCAAAAACTTAAGACTTCCGGTTTCGACCGGACAATCCCTTTAAGTGCCCGATTTGACCGGGCAAGTGCCCAGGTTTAAATTAACTCAGTTTTCAGTGAAAGTGGGCTGAGCGCTCTCCCAGTATTTTTTGGTAGGTAGTTTTTTATTGAGCATTTTTACACATATGACAACTAAAGTGGCAATAATTTACGAGGAATTTATTACTCTATACCTCAAAGATTCGCAGTGGCTGTCATTTACCTCGCAATGCCACATATAGAAATCTATTTGTTACACTGGTGTTAGTTACAGTGTCTGTGCCAACACGTTGAAATCATGGGGAATGGGCTGGAACTTTAGCTTATTTCGTCAAATGGGCATGATTATCGAAGGTACACTCGGTATTGAGGCTTTAGACTATACTTGGCGTCGACATCTTTGTGCTACACTGTCAAGGCTAGCTTAGTTTCCATGGTGCCGTAGCCCTGCAGTGCTGCGCGGGTATGTGGCTTTGTCGTGCATCTCATTCGCGTGCGCTTGTACAAGTGCATTTGACAGCAATGTGGGAACTATTCTAGTTTTGGCAGTGTAACATAAAGAAGTTGACACCGAGTATAGGGGCTTGCGTCTATTTTCTGGTTTCGTCGTGGCCTATCGACATTTTGCAGCTTTGACCGATTTCACACTCATTACTGGCACAACTTTACCAGTGCTCTGGTTGGTCGACTGTCTGTGGCCAGCGACATTGGCAAGTATTTTCACAGGAGGTTGACCGCTGAAGAAGAGGACAAGTTGTTTGAGCTGTATGCAACCCTGGGTCCACAGTGGATGGAGATCGGGAGGCGCATGGGCAAGTACGCCGCCACCGTGAGAGCTGCTGTCCGTAACAACAAGATGAAGGAAAAATGTGAGGAATTATGCCTGGGTACGCTTCACCAAAAACATTCTGGCAGATGAAGTGCCAGCCTCTGAACATTCGCATACTTAAGAAAAGTCCTCATCTTTTTGCCACAGCGTGCGAAGAAGTGGTGGCTTTGGCTGTTAATGTGCACCCATTGGAGACCAGTGCAATGCACAGATGGGACACGAGCACTGTGTTAAGCGTTTGGCTGAGACTCGCGTCCATTCGCCAAGCTGAACGCTGACACAGCACTCTTGTCCAATCGGTGTCCTGCGCCGGTCTGCTTCAGGCAGACAGCGCAGAGCACAGATTCTTCCAAAGTGCACTAAGGCAGAACTGTCCATACAATCTTTGTTCCTTCCAGTCATTGGCAGATGGAGCAAGAACGAAGTGGCCCTTCTGGAGGAGGCCATCCGTGCCCAGGTCGGGGATGACCTCGAGGACATCTCCAAGGTCTGCTGGAAGAAGGTGGCAAGCCACGTCGGGACCCGCACTGTCGCGCAGTGCAAGCACCGTTGGTGAGACCCTGCCCCGGGGTTATCTAATACTGAGTATCGTGGGGCAGGGGCATAGCTAGGGTTTTATTTCGCAATAGGCCCCAAAGTAAAATTTAGGGGTTTTACGTGCCAATCCAACGAAGGGCATCGGGCACGGCCGGCAGGAACCGGGAATTGCTTTCGAGGAGATCTTTTGGCGGCAACCGAAGTCTCGGTTACCGTTTCCACATAAGGCGTCCGTCAGATTGCGGGCGCTTCGGCCAAGAATCAAACTCGTCACCCAGAAGTCCGTTGGCCGGCGCCTTGCCTCGGAGCCACCGAAGCAGCTGTAGGCCTGAAAACATGGGACGGGGGCTTGGACGTTGCAAAGTATGCTGGTAATCCAACTTTTCTATGCCGCACAAGCGCGCCGCTCCCTCCAGCAAGCGCTGGATGGATGCTGTTCATGGCGACTAGTTGAGTCACGTGGTTCAACACGAAACGGTCTGCCGAGGGGCATCCTTTCCAGCCCATGCCTGTTGGGTGCCGCTTGCAAGGTGTCAAACCGAACCCGAACCGAAAACCGGATCAAAACTGAAACCGAAGTCGACCATTTGATATGATCCCGAATCGGCATGAAAACACAGTCTCATCAGGTGGTTACCTGTTTGTTGAGAACGGTTCAGCATAACGGAATGTGTTCCCATGTTGCAAATTATGGTAGCGTGTGAAGCTATTTTCTGGTAGAGAAAGAAGCGTTTTGTTTTCCTTTCATACTTATAACTTCTGAGCTGCTCTTTTTGCACTTCAGGTATGTCACTCAGCGAATGAGGCCAGCGAAAGAGAAAAAATTGAGGCACAAGTGGAATGACAACAACTCTGTTCACCTTATTCACGTGTAAGTTTAGCTCTTTTGTCCCCAGATCTTCTGGTTTTATTTTCGGTATTTATTCTAAATTCTAAATATAGGAATGGTTTTATTTGGCAGTCTTCACTTATTTGCCTGTGGTGGCATGTTAAAGCTGTTGTAAAGGAAGAATGAATGTGCCATACAGTAGTCCCTTGTTATAACCAAGTCTACGAGATGACAAAAATATTCTATATACCGTAAAGTCCCGAAAGAACGCCCACCCAAAATGAAGAGATGAAGAATGAAAAATAGGGGGGCGGGCAATGTTTTGAGATGTGACAGCAGCAAAAGTTTATAAAAAATTGGTCATAAGCAGGGGCGGCTACTACAAACTACGTGAAACGGGGGAACTGATACCACAGATCACGGACATGGCAAGTTTGCGTTCCATGGTGCGACAAGTATGCAGGAGTTCACTACAAACTCCTTGATCACAGGAACGGATACCGCAGAACGTGGATGTAGCACGTTCGCACTTCACCGTGCAACAAACGCGTGAAAACCCACCACAAACTGGGGTGTCACGGAGATCGACGTCACACGCGCAGATCACAAACAAAAGTGCTCGAATCAGGGTGTGGGCGACATTTCTGAATTTTCGTGGTATGGATTTCAGCCCAAATAACGGAATGGGCGATCTCTCCGGGACAGGTGTTCATACGGGACTTTACAGTAAGCAGTAATTTGATGAGAGCTTGAGAGCCAAAAAACAGTGACTGCAACCTTGAAGGTGGACAGAAATGCTGCAGCAGACTTGAAACATACATTTATTTAAACAAACCTCAATGATGAACAACTTTGAACACCTTTACCAAAACGTGAAAAAAAAAAAGAAGTCACCTCTTTGTTGTTTTAGGGCCACAAAGGCAGTGGTAACACAGAATGTGATGTGTTTATGTGGAGAAACTGCGTACACACATGGGGACTGTGTGGTGCGAATGGTAGCTGGGGGTCATCTTCTGCGGTGGCATTATAAATGCGAATTTCTCGGAGCGTGTTAGAGTGTGAGATGCAGTAGGGAGCGTGTGGAAAACAGTACAATTAAAATGTGGCAGCACCAAGCAGAGCTTTGACACCAGCTTGCAGCAGAGGAGTGCCGAGCAGCCGTGGTGACAAAGTGAGCACATCTAATGTAGTGTCTGCTTTTCTGTTACTCTGTCTCATACTCTTTTTCTGGGGTAGCTTGGAGCACGCTTGTTTCATGGAGCAGAGCTCCGCTGTATGTCTGAACACGGGATATTTTACCCTCGCCGGAAGTGACAATGTGCCAGCTATATATTATGGTCCATACGCACATTCGTGTTTGAATGCATTTGAGTGCGTTGCGGAGTCCTTGCAACCAGGAGCGGTCGCTTGCTGCGCGACGCGCACCTTTCGCAGCGTTCAGCAGCGCGACGCAAGCGAGTAGAGACTCGCTCAACTTTCCGAAGCGTTGCAGTGCGTTCGACCAATCAGAAGCCGACAGAGAAGAGGGTGACGTGTCCGCTCGCGCCACTCGGCTGACTTGGCGAGACGGACCCTGGTTCTCCTCCCGCAGTGCTTGCTTTTTTGTTTTGGGGGGCGGTGGGGACTGGTTCTCCAAGTCTGCGATGTTCAAGTTCGGCAAAAGGTCGGGGAAGCCAGCGGGATTGTCCCAAGATCAAACACTTCGGCGCTGTCGCTGGGCGCCGCGATGTTGCCGTGGATTTCGCTTACTATTGGTGAGCCGCTGGCGACGATTGCGCATTTTTATTGGCTTTGACTGTGGTTCACTGCGTGTCAGCGCAACTGTGTGTACAAGCATGGCGCAAGCGCTCTTCGAAACACACCGCGCTCAAGCGCAGATGTGCGTATGGACCTTAACACATTCTGCGTTAATAATTATAAGTGGAGTTTGCGGAATAATTTTTCCAGGCTTCAGTTGTTGAGTTGCCTCAGGCATCGCCAGAGCACTGTCACCGCCGCCGCACTTCACTTTGTTCCAAAGCAGCATAGCATGTTTCGTGTCTCTGCAGTCATCTGTATTTCTCGAGGTACCTCTCCAACGTCTTTTCCTTTTTCACTTTGGCTGCACACAAGGTCTATGATCGTGGCATACATGGCAGGAGCAACAACAAGAATGTCAGCATCAACAAACACGAACGAATCTGAGTTATCCTCTGTGGTTTCACCTGCATGTTCGCTCACACTCCTGTAGAGATGGTTGCAGTTCTGGGAATTGTGCGACAACACGGCAAGCATGCGCAAACGAGAAAATCCGACATGCGCGATCGGCAATTTTTTATCTTCGAATCATGGGTGCACTTTCTCTTGCATGAGAAAGCCTTCTTGAACCCATCCGGTACGTCTTGCTTGTTCCGCAAGATGATTGACAGTGTCGAACAGTTGATGCCAGAATGTCGAATTCTTCTATGATTTTGGACTTGGGCCAGCCTAGGCCTAGGGGGCCTATTTCATGGCCCCACTCCTTTCGACCTCGCAGTTCTAGG